>NC_052066.1:104068245-104411370 GCF_015852505.1 Tachyglossus aculeatus | reverse complement strand
TCTAAGCGCTGGGGAGGTTACAAGGTGATCAGGTTGTCCCACAGGGGGCTCACAGTCTTAATCCCCATTTTACAGTTGAGGTAGCTGAGGCCCAGAGAAGTTAAGTGACTTGCCCAAGGTCACCCAGCTGACAACTGGAGGAGCCGTGATTTGAACCCATGACCTCTGACTCCAAAGCCCGGGCTCTTTCCACTGAGCCACGCTGCTTCTCTAGTATAGTGCTCTGCCCACAGTAAGCGCTCAATAAATACGACTAAATGAATGAATGTGCTACTTGTTAAACACTTCCTATGTGCCAAGCACTGCTCTGGGCGCTGGGGTCGATATAAGAGAATAATAATAATGATGGCATTTATGAAGCGCTTACTATGTGCAAAGCACTGTTCTAAGCGCTGGGGAGGTTACAAGGTGATCAGGTTGTCCCACGGGGGGGCTCACACAATTTTAATCCCCATTTTCCAGACGAGGGAGCTGAGGCCCAGAGAATAATAATAATAATGATGGCATTTCTTAAGCGCTTACTACGTGCAAAGCACTGTTCTAAGCGCTGGGGGGGGGATACAAGGTGATCAGGTTGTCCCCATGGGGCTCACAGTCTTCATCCCCATTTTACAGATGAGGTAACAGGCTCAGAGAAGTTAAGTGACTCGCCCGAGGTCACACAGCAGACATGCGGCGGAGCCGGGATTCGAACCCCTGACCTCTGACTCCAAAGCCCGGGCTCTTTCCACTGAGCCGCGCCGCTTCATCATCCAAGTCCTCTCTTGATGGATCGCCAGGGCTGGGAAGAGCCACCCAGATTGCGTGATCCCGTTCAGCCTCTCGGGATTGCCCCGGGCAGTCCCGGCCCGTCGGGGCCACGGAAAGGATATCATGCCACTGGTTGACCACAGTGAGCTCCATGAGGACGATGAATGAGGAGGCCAGGTTATTGAAGTTGTTATTACAGTACCGGTCTCGGGCGAACACCGACCCTTTCAAGGCCGGGTTCCCACACTCCAGGGCGTGAAGAGCGGTGCTGTTCCTATCGAAGAATTGGATTCTGCCTCGGAATAGCTCCATGCCGACGATCGCAAATATATAGTACACCACCTAGAAGACAAAGCACCTCCATCACCCCCATCCAGTGGGACTGGAGAACGGAAGCTCGTCGTGGGCAGGGAACGTGTCTCGTATATGGCTCTATTGTACTCTCCCCAGCGCTTAGCACAGTGCTCAGCCCACAGTAAATGCTCAACAAGTACGATTGACTGTACTCTTCCCAATCAATCAATCAGTCATATTTATTGAGCGCTTAGTGTGTGCAGAGCACTGTACTAAGCGCCTGGGAAGTACAAGTCGGCAACACATAGAGACAGTCCCTACCCAACAGCGGGCTGAACGCAGTAAATTCTTAAGTATGACTGACTGTAATAATAATAATGGCAATGCTCAAGTATGATTGACTGTAATAATAATAATAATGGCATTAATTAAGCGCTTACTATGTGCAAAGCACTGTTCTAAGCGCTGGGGAAGTTACAAGGTGATCAGGTTGGCCCTGGTGGGGCTCACAGTCTTAATCCCCATTTTACAGATGAGGCAACTGCGGCACAGAGAAGTGAAGTGACTTGCCCAAAGTCACACAGCTGACAATTGGCAGAGCCGGGATTTGAACCCATGACCTCTGACTCCAAAGCCTGGGCTCTTTCCTACTGAGCCACACTGCTTCTCTCCCCAGCGCTTAGTTCAGTGCTCTGCACGCAGTAAACGCCCAACAAGTACGACTGACTGACTGAGAACAGCCAGGCAGATGTAGAGGTCAGGGGTTCGAATCCCGGCTCCGCCAATTGTCAGCTGTGTGACTTCGGGCAAGTCACCTAACCTTTCTGTGCCTCAGTTACCTCATCTGTAAAATGGGGATTAAAATTGTGTGAGCCCCCCCATGGGACAACCTGATCACCTTGTAACCTCCCTGGAGCTTAGAACAGTGCTTTGCACATAGTAAGCGCTTAATAAATGCCATTATTATTATTATTATGTACTGCACAAAAGCACAGTGCACAGCCTGACAACTTTCACAGGGACCATCAAGAGACATTACCCAAACACCTGAGGCCATCAGCTTCCATTTCAAAGGAAAATCTCAACCTCCATCATGGACCCTCCATGGGTTCTGAAAATCCGTTCCATGCTTTGATCATTCTGGGGAAGTCACTTTTTAGACTGTGAGCCCACTGCTGGGTAAGGACTGTCTCTATATGTTGCCAACTTGTACTTCCCAAGAGCTTAGTACAGTGCTCTGCACACAGTAAGCGCTCAATAAATACGATTGATTGATTGATTGATCCCTCGAGAGCTTACCCTCAGGATTTCACTTCGAAGGAACCTGCTCCCAATCCCTCCAGAATCCCGAACTACCACTCTCACTTACCTCCCGGTCGGCTCTCACAGTCACTTACCAAAACAAGTCCTCCAAAGGTCAGCATGGTGGGCACAATATTAATTAGGATATTCACAATGACCCGGAATCTGAGAGAGAGAAGGCTCAAGAGATTTAGATCAGTCACTGGCACATTTTATCCTCACCCAAAATACCAATCAATCAGTGGTATTTGTTGAGTACTTCCTCGGGGAAGAGCACTGTCCTCAGTGCTTGTGAGACTACAGCCAAGTTAGTAGATACCATCCCTGCCTTCAAAGAATTTACAATCTAGCGGGGGAGACAGATGTCAAAATAATTTACAGGTGCTGTGTGTGTAGAATTTCTCCCTGGTGTTTGGGGAGCAAACACAATTCATCTACTTGTTTAATCGTATTTATGGAGCGCTTACTGCGTGCAAAGCCGTGGGAGAGTTGCAACATTTCAGGCTTTTATCTCCCTTCCGTTCACCTGAACCAACCCCACCGCTCTGAAATGGTAGGAACCTCCAAGCAGCAGGACGCTTCTTCGCCTACAATCAATCAATCGTATTTATTGAGCGCTTCCTGTGTGCAGAGCAGTGTACTAAGCGCTTGGGAAGTACCAGAGGGCAACATATAGAGACAGTCCCTACCCAACAGTGGGCTCACAGTCTAAAAGCCTACAGTAAACAACATCATTTAAACAGGCGTATAGAAGTAGTGTGTGGAGAAAGTACCTACTGTCTCTATATGTTGCCAACTTGTACTTCCTAAGCGCTTAGTACAGTGCTCTGCACACAGTAAGCGCTCAATAAATACGATTGCTGCTGCTGCTGCTAAGTGTTAAGTCCTCTAGACTGTAAGCTCCTCGTGGGCAGGGTAGGCGTCTACCAACTCTGCTGTACTGACCTCTACCAAGCGCTTAGTTCAGTTGCTCTGCACTCATTAGGCGCTCCATCAATACCACCGATTGATCGATTAGTGCGGGCGGGGGTGAGATGCACAGGCGATGTGGGAGTGTTTATCTATTCTATTTATTTTATTTTGTTAGTATGTTTGGTTTTGTTCTCTGACTCCCCCTTTTAGACTGTGAGCCCACTGTTGGGTAGGGACTGTCTCTATATGTTGCCAATTTGTACTTCCCAAGCGCTTAGTACAGTGCTCTGCACATAGTAAGCGCTCAATAAATACGATTGATGATGATGATGGGAAATGAGAGATTAGTCAGAGAAGCCCTCCTGGAGGACTTGAAAATGGTGAGAGCGAAGCACAAAGAGTCGCTTGGCACTAGAGGAGAAAAGCGTGCGGGCTAGGATCAATCAATCAATCGTATTTATTGAGCGCTTACTGTGTGCAGAGCACTGTACTAAGCGCTTGGGAAGTACAAGTTGGCAACCTATAGAGACGGTCCCTACCCAACAGTGGGCTCACAGTCTAGAAATGTAGTGGAAGAGGAGCACGGAGAAGTAATGGGGAGAGAACCAATTATTGCCCTAAAGTCGATAGTGAGCGGTTCCTCCTCAGTGCAGAGAGGAATGGGCAACTATTAAGGAGTTTGAAGAATGAGGACGTGTGCAAAAAAAGTGTTTTAGACTCACTACGAGATACTTTAGGATAGGGGTGAGTATGTTTGCACGCAAAAAGAGACATAAACACCCACCCACAGGAGAACAGACAAGGACACAAAAACCAAGGGAGACACACCCTTAAAATGCATGGGGAAAGGCTCATACATTAAACAATCTATGGAGAGATGCTGAGAAATGTCCAAGAACACGCATGAACATGCATAGGTAAGTATGCCGGAACACACATAGAGATACATGCACTTGTAAATGTGGGAAAATACATACTAATAATAATAATAATAATAATGATGGCATTTATTAAGCACTTACTATGTGCAAAGCACTGTTCTAAGCACTGGGGTAGATACGAGGTAATCAAGTTGTCCCACGTGGGGCTCACAGACTTAATCCCCATTTTCCAGATGAGGTAACTGAGGCACAGAGAAGTGAAGTGACTGGCCCAAAGTCACCCAGCTGACAAGTGGCGGAGCCGGGATTTGAACCCATGACCTCTGACTCCAAAGCCCGGGCTCTTTCCACTGAGCCACGCACACATCTCCATCCCACCCCACCATTCCCAGGAAAACTCATAAGGAAACTCAGCGTGGCTCAGTGGAAAGAGCCCAGGCTTTGCAGTCAGAGGTCCTGGGTTCAAATCCCGGCTCCACCGCCTGTCTGCTGTGTGACCTTGGGCAAGTCACTTAACTTCTCTGAGCCTCAGTTCCCTCATCTGTAAAATGGGGATTAAGACTGTGAGCCCCACGTGGGACAACTTGATCACCTTGTAACCCCCAACCCCCAGCGTTTAGAACAGTGCTCTACACATAGTAAGTGCTTAACAAATGCCATTATTATTATTATTATTCCTTTAACAGAATGAAGAACACTTTTCCTGGGGGCAAGATGGGCCCGGGCAGTGAGGAGAAGAAAGCAGACATGCCAGGGGGTAGAGCTGCATGGAGGTAAGGAAGAAACTGGCTCACGAACCAGTTTGGTCATCCACCAGTTAGAACAATCCCAGTAACAATTTATACCTCAAACCTCGGTGACTCCCACGTTCGAGACTGAAAGCTCACTGTGGGCTGGGCACGGGTCTACCAATTCTGTTGTTCTGTACTCTTCCAAGTGTTTAGTAATAATAATAGTAATAATGGCTTTTATTAAGCGCTTACTATGTGCAAAGCACTGTTCTAAGCGCTGGGGAGGTTACAAGGTGATCAGGTTGTCCCACGGGGGGCTCACTGTAAGTAGTAAGTGCTTGGCACGCAGTAAGTGCTCAATACATTCCACTGATTGATTGACGTCCTTCCCAGCCTCACAGGAGAGGTTCCCCAAATGGGAGGAGCAAAGAAAGTCCTCAGAAGGTATGACAAACTTCACCAACTGAAAAATGACCTGCACCTAAATAGCCGATATTGCTATCGATTAGTCAATGGTATGTATTGAGTGTTTACTGAGAGCAGGAGTAATAATAATAATAATAATAATGGCATTTATTAAGCGCTTACTATGTGCAAAGCACTGTTCTAAGCACTGGGGAGGTTACAAGGTGATCAGGTTGTCCCACGGAGGGATCACAGTCTTAATCCCCATTTTACAGGTGAGGGAACTGAGGCCCAGAGAAGTCAAGTGACTTGCCCAGAGTCACACAGCTGACCGTTGGCAGAGCCGGGATTCGAACCCATGAACTCTGACTCCAAAGCCCGGGCTCTTTCCACCGAGCCACGCTGCTTCCCCTACTGTACTGTACACACACTTGGGAGAGCACAATACAACAGATTTGGTAGACACAATCCCTGCCCACTAGGAGCTTACTGTGTAGAAGGGGAGACAGACATGAAAATAAATTATAGATATGTACTTAAGTGCTGTGGGGTCGAAAGTGGGGTGACTATCAAGTGTTTAAATCAATCAATCAATCGTATTTATTGAGCACTTACCATGTGCAGAGCACTGTACTAAGCGCTTGGGAAGTACAAGTTGGCAACATAAAGAGACAGTCCCTACCCAACTGTGGGCTCACAGTCTAAAAGGGGGAGACAGAGAACAAAACCAAACATACTAACAAAATAAAATAAATAGAATGGATATGTACAAGTAAAATACATAAATAGAGTAATAAATATGTACAAACATATATACATATATACAGGTACAGAGTACAGTAGGTTTAAAGAGTACAGATCTAAGTTCATAGGTGACTCAGAAGGGACATGGAGTAGGGGACATGAGGATTTCATTAGGGAAGGCCTCAAAGATGGGAAAAGACATCATCTGATATATTTGAAAGAGGACAATAATAATGATGGAAGGTAATCAGGTTGTCCCACGGTGGGCTCACAGTCTCAATCCCCATTTTACAGGTGAGGTAACTGAGGCACAGAGAAGTTAAATGACTTGCCCAAAAGTCACTCAGCTGACAATTGGCAGAGCCGGAATTTGAACCCATGACCTCTGACTTCAAAGCCTGGGTTCTTTCCACTGAGCCATCTAAGCGCTTACTATGTGCTAAGCACTGCTCTAAGTGCTGGGATAACATTGTACATATTTATTACTCTATTTTATTTGTACATATTTATTCTATTCATTTTATTTTGTTAATATGTTCTGTTTTGTTGTCTGTCTCCCCCTTCTAGACTGTGAGCCCGCTGTTGAGTAGGGACCCTCTCTACATGTTGCCAACTTGGACTTCCCAAGTGCTTGGTACAGTGCTCTGCACACAGTAAGCGCTCAATAAATACGATTGAATGAATGAATGAATGAATTCCAGGCCAGAGGGAGGCCGTGGTCGAAGGGTTGCTGAGAAGGTTGGATTCAGAGAAACAAAGTGAGACGGTGGTGTTATAATACAAAAATGGTAAGATAGGGGGAGGCAAGGTGATTGAGTGCTTTCAAGCCCTTGATAAGGAATTTCTGTTTGATAAGGTGGTGGCTGGGAAACCATCGGAGGTTCTTTTGGAGTGGGAAAACACGGACTGAACGTTATTTTAGAAAAATGATCTGGGCAGCAAAGACAGGCGGCAGGGAGGTTAGTGAAGTAATCAAGGCTGGATAGGGTGAGCGCTTGGAGCAGCATAGTAACAGTTTCGTTGGGTAGGGACCGTCTCTATATGTTGCCAACTTGTACTTCCCAAGCGCTTAGTACAGTGCTCTGCACACCGTAAGGGCTCAATAAATATGATTGAATGAATGAATGAAAGGGCAGATTTTAGTGATGGGGTGAATAATAATAATAATGTTGGTATTTGTTAAGTGCTTACTATGTGCAAAGCACTGTTCTAAGCACTGGAGGGAACACAAGGAGATGAGGTTGTCCCATGTGGGGCTCACAGTCTTAATCTCCATTTTACAGATGAGGGAACAGAGAAGTGAAGTGACTTGCCCAAGGTCACATAGCAGATATGTGGGGGAGGCAGGATTCGAACCCATGACCTCTGACTCCCGAGCCCACACTCTTTCCACTGAGCCACAGTGAAGGTAGAACCGACTGGGTATGTGGGTCGAAAGAGAGATGAGTCGAGGATAATGCCGAGATTACGGCCTTGTGAGAAAGTGGTGCTGTCTACAGTGACGGGAAGCATAAAAATAACTCTAAGGTTTAGGCCACCCCTGGCTACTTTGGAGGTGGATTCAGGAAAGACAGGATGATTACATCCCGATTACGTCTAGTCCTTCTAGACTGTGAGCCCACTGTTGGGTAGGGACCGTCTCTATATGTTGCCAACTTGTACTTCCCAAGCGCTTAGTACAGTGCTCTGCACACAGTAAGCGCTCAATAAATACGATTGATTGATTGATTGATTACAGTCGGCCCCTCTCCACCCCAAAATGCCGAGACTTGCAGAAAGATGTGCTCCTCCCATTTAGGTTGGACTTGGACCGTCAACTCCTTAAACACGGGGGACAACATCATCAATCGTATTTATTGAGCGCTTACTGTGTGCAGAGCACTGTACTAAGCGCTTGGGAAGTACAAGTTGGCAACATATAGAGACGGTCCCTACCCAATAGTGGGCGTTTTCGTGTACTCTCTCAAGGGTTTAATATAACGCTTCGCGCTCACTTGGCGCTCAACAAATGTGACTGACTGAGGGATTGAGCAAACCCAGGGAGAGGTGCTAGTTGATAGAATTAGACAGAGCAGCTTGGCAATCAATCAATCAATCGTATTTATTGAGCGCTTACTGTGTGCAGAGCACTGTACTAAGAGCTTGGGAAGTACAAGTTGGCAACATATAGAGACGGTCCCTACCCAACAGTGGGCTCACAGATGCAATGAGCTGCATCTCCTCCCCATCCTGGGGTGGGGAAATGAGCTCAGCTCCTCTCTCCCTCTTTAGCTTCCAGCGTGGCTTAATGGAAAGAGCCCGATCTTGAGAGTCAGAGGTCTTGGGTTCTAATCCCGGCTCCGCCACTTGTCAGCGGGGTGGCTTTGGGCAAGTCACTTCACTGTGCCTCAGTTCCCTCATCTGGAAAATGGGGATTAAGACTGTGAGCCCCACGTGGGACAACCTCATTACCTTGTATCTCCCTCAGTGCTTGGAACAGTGCTTGGCACATCATCATCATCAATCGTATTTATTGAGCGCTTTCTGTGTGCAGAGCACTGTACTACGTGCTTGGGAAGTGCAAATTGGCAACATATAGAGACAGTCCCTACCCAACAGTGGGCTCACAGTCTAAAAGGGGGAGACAAAACCAAACGTACTACAAAATAAAATAGAATAGATATGTACAAGTAAAATAAATAAATAAATAAATAAATAGAGTAATAAATATGTACAAACATATATACATATATACAGGTGCTGTGGGGAAGGGAAGGAGGTAAGATGGGGGGATGGAGAGGGGGACGAGGGGGAGAGGAAGAAAGGGGCTCAGGAGCACATAGTAAGTGCTTAACAAATACCATCATTATTACCACCAAGATATACAAATTCTCTCTGCTCCTGCTTAACAATCTTATAAGCGCTTAAATGCCATCTTTATTATTATTATTATTATTCTTTGATTAAATGCCATTAATTGGCGGATGGCAGCCCCCACCCCTCCACACCCCTTCCATCTCACCCCTTATTTGGTTTTCACCTCTTTATGCTGTCAATGATCCTGACGAGCCGGAGAACCCTCAAGATAAAGACGATATCCAAGATTTGCTGGCTGTTGTAAGTCGCTGAAAAACACCACCGTGACATTCGATCGGACGTGTTCTCTTTGCACCACGAGACCTAGAATCTCCCTGATGCTCCGGATGACGGATTGATTTAACCAGGGCGTAAAAACCAGGGCTTAGCCTCTGGGCAAAGGAGCGGACTGATGCTGCACTGGATAGACCATAGGCAGAAAGGGTTTGCACAGTGTGGCTTAGTGGATAAGCGCTTAGTACATTGCTCTGCACACAGTAAGCGCTCAATAAATACGATTGAATGAATGAATGGAAAGAGCACGGGCTTGAGAGTCAGAGGTCGTGAGTTCTAATCCCGGCTCCGCCGCTTGTCAGCTGTGTGACTCTGGGCAAGTCACTTCACTTCTCTGTGCCTCAGTTACCTCATAGGGATCATCTCTATATGTTGCCAACTTGTACTTCCCAAGCGCTTAGTACAGTGCTGTGCACACAGTAAGCGCTCAATAAATCCGATTGAACGAAAGGGGGATTAAGGCTGTGAGCCCCACGTGGGACAACCTGATTACCTTGTATCTACCCCAGCACTTAGAACAGTGCTTGGCACATAGTAAGCGCTTAACAAGTACCATCATTGTTACCACAGAGACACAGAAATTCCCTCTGTTCCTGCTTAACAATCTCATATCATTTATTATTGGCCCAAACTCCAGTTTCTGCAGGAAGGGGGAGTGTGTAGAAAGAGGCAGAAACGGAGCAGAAATAGTTAGAGTAAATGGTGGCAAAAGATTCCTGGGGAGTAATAATAATAATGATGGTATTTGTTAAGTGCTTACTATGCGCAAAGCCCTGTTCTAAGCGCTGGGTGACACAGCAAGGCCTAGAGAAAGGGGTTGAGGCGTTGGAGGACGTAGGTCCTAATCCCGACTTTGCCACACATCAGCTGGGTGACCTTAGACAAGTCACTTAACTACTCTGGGCCTCAGTTGCCTCATCGGTAAAATGGGAAGAACCCCATGTGGGACAGGGACTGTGTCCGATCTGATTAACTTGTATCTCCCCCAACGCTTGGCACACAGTAAGCACCTAACAAGTACCACAATTATTATAATTAATAATAATAACCCCAGCTCCTCCACTCGTCTGATGTGTGACCTGGGGCACGTCACTTAACTTCTTTGGGCCTCGGTTTCCTTATCTGTAAAATGGGGATCCGATACCTGCTCTCCCTCCTATTGTGAGCCCTGCATAGGACAGAGCCGATGACCAACCTGATGAGACTCCAGCGCTTAGTAATAATAATAATGATGGTATTTGTTAAGCGCTTACTACGTGTCAAGCACTATTCTAAGCCCTGGAGTAAATACAGGGTAATTAGATTGTCCCACAGTGGGCTCGCAGTTTTAATTCCCATTTTACAGATGAGGTAACTAAGGCACAGAGAAGTGAAGTGGCTTGCCCAAGGCACACAGCAGACATGTGGAAGAGCTGGGATTAGAACCCACGTCCTCTGACTCCCAAGCCCAGGCTCTTTCCACTAAGCCATGCTGCTTCTCTACAGTGCTTGGCACATAGTAAGTGCTTAATACTGTGAGCCCCCCGTGGGACAGCCTGATCACCTGGTAACGTCCCCAGCACTTGCAACAGTGCTTTGCACAGAGTAAGCGCTTAATAAATGCCATTATTATTATTAAATCACACACAATTATCATTATTATTATTAGTCTGCTGATTTTATCCTTTCCTCACCCCTATCCTTCCTCCATCCTCTGCGGGTGGCAGGCAACTTCACTGGGAATAAGTGCTGGGGAGAGGAGACAGAAACCCATCCCATCTGCAGCCAAGCAAGGACCGCCATGTTTTGTTAATGTGACAGGGAATGTGTCAGTTTATTGTCCTTTTGTACTCTCCCAAGCGCTTAGTACAGAATTCTGAACATAGTAAGTTCTCGGTAAATACGACTGACTTTTAGACAGCAGGGCCGCCCCAAGGCCTCACTCCCCTTGGAGCTGAAGGTCAGGTCTGTAGGGACTCGGTTAGAAAGACCCAACGGGCAGTTTGTTTTGGCTGGGGCTGATTAATAGTATTTGTTTAATGCTTACTATGTACCACTACGAAGAAGCAGCGTGGCTTAGTGGAAAGAGCAGAGGCTTGGGGGTCAGAGGTTGTGTGTTCTAATCTTCTAGACTGTGAGCCCACTGTTGGGTAGGGACCGTCTCTATAAGTTGCCAACTTGGACTTCCCAAGCGCTTAGTACAGTGCTCTGCCCACAGTAAGCGCTCGATAAATACGATTGAATGAATGAATCCCATCTCTGCCACTTGCCAGTTGTGCGACTTTGGGCAACTCACTTCACTGCTCTGTGCCTCCATTACCTCCTCCGTAAAATGGGGATTAAGGCTGTAAGCCCCACGTGGGACAGCCTGCTAATCTTTATTCACCTCAATGCTTGGCACATAGTAAGTGCTTAACAAATATCATTATTATTATTATCATTACTAAGTTTCAGGTCTACTGTAGCCCTAAATGCATTGCTAATATCAACCCCCACTTCCCCCACCAAAACCAAAGACCACACCAGTCCAAGGGAAACACAATAAACAGCCGTCCCCGTGGGCCCCTAAACACTGCTAGCTGCCAGGAAAGAGAAGAGGCGAGAGAGCCCCCGCCAGAACTTACTTGATTTAATAGTAGTATTGGCGACTGTGGCAATCAGGGCGGCAATAATGATCAAAGTATCAAACCTAAGGGGAGAGGGTAGGAGCGAAAGGAGGAAGAGAGAATGAAAGTAGTCTGGAACATAAAAGATTCTGGCCTTGAGATCCACAGTGCTCAGGGATTTGAGAAAAACACCACCAAAAGACAACCATCGTATCAAAAACCACGTCTCCTGTTTTCCAGTTCCAGGGTAAATACTGAGACTGTTTGTACGGGGCTCTTTTGGGAAGGAATCAAAAGTACGACAGGCTTTTATCAATTCTGGTTTCACCGAGCCAGGCATTCCTACTGAGTTTCACACCAAAGCGCTTCTCCAATCTAGGAGAATTGGTTTTTAAGAAATTCAGGGGTGCTTCCAGAAGTCGGTGACACAAAGCCTTCTTCCGCTTTCTCCCTGTCCCTCCCCAAAATGGAAGTGGACACAGACCCACCCACACTTACCAATTCCAAAACTGGGTCCTTCCAAAAAACATCCTTGGCTCATAGGTATAAAGTTTCAGGAGAATTTCAATGATGTATAGAGAGAGGAATAGCCATTCGGCATAAGAAATCAACTGATTCTTCTCATCCAAAGCAATGAATACAGCGTTTATCAGAATTATCACATCATAAACCCAGATGAACATCCTGGAACGAGAAAAGTCACCAATGGATTAGACGAGGCTCTTCCGGGTATTACCCTTCTTGTCTTGTCTTACGCCGTCGAGTTGTTTCTGACCCATAGCGACTCAACAGACACATCTCTCCCAAAACGCCCCGCTTTCCATCTGCGATCGTTCTGGAAGTGGATCCAGAGAGTTTTCTTGGTAAAAATCCGGATGTGGTTTACCATTGCCACCTTCCGCGTCGTAAACTCGAGTCTCCACCCTCGACTCTCTCCCGTGCCGCTGTTGCCCAGCACGGGTGAGTTTTGACTTGTAGCAGATTGCTTTCCACTCGCTAGCCACTTGCTGAAGCTAGGAATTCATTCATTCAATCGTATTTATTGAGCGCTTACTGTGTGCAGAGCACTGTACTAAGCGCTTGGGAAGTACAAGTTGGCAACATATAGAGACGGTCCCTACCCAACAACGGGCTCACACTTTGGAGGAATGGGTAGGCCTCTGCTGGACTCTTCCTCCCATAGCCGAGACTGGTAGAGAACTGGAAACTCTCCAGGTGTGACCCTGAGAGGAGATTATTATTATTATTATTATTATTATTATTATTATTTATTCTTCTTCTTCTTCTTCTTCTTCTTCTTCTTCTTCTTAATCATATGTTATTGAGCACTTACTGTGTGCAAAGCACTATACTAAGCGCTTGGGAGAGTACTATATAACATCAGTCACATTCCCTGCCCACAATGAGCTCACAGTCAAGTGGGGAAGACAGACATCAATATAAATAAATAAATAAATTATATATATATATATATATATATATACACATATGTGCTGTGGAAAAGCAAGGGTGGATGGATGAGGGAGCAAGTGTGAGCCACGCAGAAGGGAATAGGAGAAGAGGAGAGGAGGGTTCAGTCAGGGAAGGCTTCCTGGAGGAGATGTGCCGTCAATAAGGTTCATATAATAATAATGATGGGATTTGTTAAGCGCTTCCTGTGTGCCAAGCCCGCTGTTGGGTAGGGACCGTCTCTATATGTTGCCGACTTGTACTTCCCAAGCGCTTAGTACAGTGCTCTGCACAAAGTAAGCGCTCAATAAATACAGCTGAATGAATACCAAGCATGTTCATATCTGAGGTGGTTCAGGGCTCTCCCCAACCAACATGCTGGTGGGGATTTTCATCTTGTGGGGCAGAGAAAGTCTGCGGCACCTCAAACCCCCACCTTTCCCCACCCTGCTCCCGTCTTCTAACAAACAACATCATCTTCTAACACATCAGAGATGATGTGGACACAGTTTCAGCACTGGCATCTAAACAAAAATGTTAGTCTTTGACGGAGAACCACAGAGTACTCCAATGTATTTCTTAGATGTATTCTCTAGAAAAAGCTCCTGTTCTGTGAACCTGAAACAAAAGTTAAGAGTTTGAGGAAATGTGAGAAATCCAGCAGGGCTCTAGATAAAACGTGGGGCGAGCTCTGCTGAAAGACTGAGATATTTTGAGCAGGGGACTTCGGGTCAACGTCACTGCTTAAAATGGATGTGGACACTCAATCTCAGCACTGGCATCTAAACAAAAATGTTAGTCTTTGACGGAGAACCACAGAGTACTCCGGTATATTTCTTAGATGTATTTTCTAGAAAAAGCTCCTGTTCTGTGAACCTGAAACAAAAGTTAAGAGTCTAGGAAATGTGAGAAATCCAGAAGAGCTCTAGATTAAGCGTGGGACGAGCTCCGATGAAAGGGTAAGTGAGATATTTAGAGCAGGGGACTTCGTGTCAACGTCACTGCTTAAAATGGATGTGGACACTCAATCTCAGCACTGGCATCTAAACAAAAAATGTTAGTCTTTGACGGAGAACCACAGAGTACTCCGGTATATTTCTTAGATGTATTCTCTAGAAAAAGCTCCTGTTCTACGAACCTGAAACAAAAGTTAAGAGTCTGAGGAAATGTGAGAAATCCAGTAGAGCTCTAGATTAAGTGTGGGGAGAGCTCCGATGAAAGGCTGAGATATTTAGAGCAGGGGACTTTGTGTCAACGTCACTGCTTAAAATGGATGTGGACACTCAATCTCAGCACTGGCATCTAAACAAAAATGTTAGTCTTTGACGGAGAACCACAGAGTACTCTGGTATATTTCTTAGATGTATTCTCTAGAAAAAGCTCCTGTTCTACGAACCTGAAACAAAAGTTAAGAGTCTGAGGAAATGTGAGAAATCCAGTAGAGCTCTAGATTAAGCGTGGGGAGAGCTCCGATGAAAGGCTAATTGAGATATTTAGAGCAGGGGACGTCGTGTCAACACCACTGCTCAAAATGGATGTAGCTCTTTTTCCGAGTCAAAGGTGACACTACCGACGGTGCAGATTCTTCATCAGTATCAGTGATTACAATTGATAAGAAGCTGAGTGGCTCAGTGGAAAGAGCATGGGCTTTGGGGTCAGAGGTCATGGGTTCGAATCCCGGCTCCACCATATGTCCGCTGTGTGACCTGGGGCAAGTCACTTAGCTTCTCTGAGCCTCAGTTCCCTCATCTGCAAAATGGGGATTAAGACTGTGAGCCCCATGTGGGAAAACCTGATCACCTTGTAACCCCCAGTGCTTAGAACAGTGCTTTGCACATAGTAAGCGCTTAACAAAGCACCATTAAGTAAGCTCCATTATTATTATTGTTATTATTATTATTATAAGATTGATGTGAAAAGGACTGATGGCAGCGTAGCACAGCTGATAGAGCCCGGGCCTGGGAATCACAAAGTCATGGGTTCTAATCCTGGCTCCGCCACTTGTCTGCTGTGTGACCTTGAGCAAGTCACTTTACTTCTCTGGGCCTCAGGTACCTCATCTGTAAAATGGGGATTGAGAATGTGAGCCCCACATGGGGCGGGGACCTGCCCAACCCGATTTGCTTATATCCATCCCAATGCTGAATTGTACTTTTCAGGTGCTTAGTACAGTGCTCTGTACACAGTAAGTGCTCAATAAATATGAATGAATGAATGCCTGGCACATAGTAAATGCTTAACAATTACCATCATCATCATCATCATCATTATTATTATTATTATTATTGTTATAACATGAGCATTTAAAAACAGCTCTTTGATGCATGATTGTATTTTTGTTACCAGGTGGTTTCCATTTTTCCCCTCTTTTTTTAAAAAATGGTATTTGTCAATGTTTTGTTTTGTTGTCTGTCTCCCCCTTCTAGACTGTGAGACCGCTTTTGGGTAGGGACTGTCTCTATATGTTGCCAACTTGTACTTCCCAAGCACTTAGTACAGTGCTCTGCACACAGTAAGTGCTCAATAAATATGATTGAATGAATGAATGAATGCCTGGCACATAGTAACCACTTAACAAGTACCATCATCATCATTATTATTATTATTATAACATGAGCATTTAAAAACAGCCCTTTGCTGCATGATTGTATTTTGTTACACACCAGGTGTTTTTCACTTTTCCCCTCTTTTTTTTAAAATGGTACTTGTCAATGTTTTGTTTTGCTATCTGTCTCCCCCCTTCTAGACTGTGAGCCTGCTGCTGGGTAGGGACCGTCTCTATATGTTGCCAACTTGGACTTCCCAAGCGCTTAGTACAGTGCTCTGCACACAGTAAGCGCTCAATAAATACAATTGAATGAATGAACGAATGAATGAAAAGGGCTTACTCTGTGCCAGGCACTGTACTAAGCTCCGGGGTAGAAACAAGCTAATTAGGTGGGACACAGTCCACCTCACACATGGGGCTCACGATTTATCCCCACTTTACAGATGAGGTAATTGAGGCACAGAGAAGTTAAGTGACTTTCCCAAGGTCATACAGCAGACGCGGGGCAGAGCAGGATTCGAACCCACGTCCTGGGTCCCAGGCCCTAGCTCTATCCACTAGGCCAGGCTGCTTCTCTGGGACCAATCTGCCAAAACCCGGGCTCGAACCAGGAATCTTGCAATTTCCAGTCTAACGCTCTCCCAACTGGGCGATCTCCGCGCCCTCTGTGCTGCGATCTTTCAAGGTCTCGGTTCTAAAGCGGTCATCCCATTTCGAATTGCTCCACACCACGACGAGCAGTCTTTGGTCACCAAGGTGTCCCCCCCCCCCCCCCCGTCAGGCCACATCGACTGGGACTTTGCGACAGGGCACTTTGAAAGCATTCAGGGGGAGTTGGGTTTACTCCATTTCAGTGCGCCACAGAACAGCTGTTTGGGTATCTCTTCTCCTAACGTATCCAACTCAGTGAAGAGGACGTGCCAAACATTGTTTAATCCCGGTTGTCTGATTGCATATGGTCTGTGACCCTGGCTTTCCCTTTGATGCTGAGTGCGATAAGGAGGTGGCACGGGTACGACTGCTCGAGAAATTAAATTTGGCATCTGCAACGGGGTCGGGTCTCATCGTCCTAAAGAAGGCCGGGAACTTCAACAGCTGTACACGCCTTCGAAGAGAAGCAGCGTGGCTCAGGGGAAAGAGCCCGGGCTTTGGAGTCAGCGGTCAGGGGTTCGAATCCCGGCTCCGCCACGTGTCTGCTGTGTGACCTTGGGCAAGTCACTTCACTTCTCTGAGCCTCAGTTACCTCATCATCATCATCATCAATCGTATTTATTGAGCGCTTACTGTGTGCAGAGCACCATACTAAGCGCTTGGGAAGTACAAATTGGCAACATATAGAGACGGTCCCTACCCAAAAGTGGGCTCACAGTCTAAAAGGGGGAGACAGAGAACAAAACCAAACAGACTAACAAAATAAAATAAATAGAATAGATATGTACAAGTAAAATAAATAGAGTAATAAATATGTACAAACATATATGCATATATACAGGTGCTGTGGGGAAGGGAAGGAGGTAAGATGGGGGGATGGAGAGGGGGACGAGGGGGAGAGGTGCAGAACATTTTACCTCATCTGTAAAATGGGGATGAAGACTGTGAGCCCCACGTGGGACAACTTGATCGCCTTGCATCCCCCCAGCGCTTAGAACAGTGCTTTGCACCTAGTAAGCGCTTAACAAATGCCATCATCATTATTATTATTATCCCAAGGGTGTGATCTGAATTTTGTTGCCGCGATGGCAGTACAGTGTCTGCTATTACGCTACCTAGGCCGTACCGTCTCTAATGACACAGAGATAAACAAAGCCATAAAAAACGACTGTAAGCTTGTTATGGGCAGGGACCGTGTCTTCCCACTCTGTTATATTGTACTCTCCCACGTGCTCAGTACAGTGGCCTGCACGCAGCAAGCGCTCAATAAGACCACGGACTGACTGATGAAAGCAATCAGCGGCAACAGCGTAGCCTTGGAGAGGCTGACAAACTTAAATTTACAAACTTGGAGGACAGTCAATCCCATGACTATTCAGACAGATACATACCATACACACCCTACAGAGTTGGACAGGACGAAGCATCAAACCACCGGTGTGTTTCATTTTAAAGAGAAACACGCCCACAACCCACCCGTCACTTACTTGTCCCGCACCACCTTGCGAATAAAGAGACTTCCTTTGGAATCATACATCCGGGGCATCCACACGGCCAGGGGATGGAGTTTAATTTTCATGGTAATCACTTGGATGTTCAGGAGGTCAGCCAGGCGTAAAAAGCATTCTTTGTCTACAATAGAGACGGAGAGACACAGCACGTTACAAGGCAAACAGCAGTAAGCTCGTGGTGGGCAGGGAATGTGTGCATTTATTGTTGTGTTATACACTCCCAAGCACTTAGTAAAGTGCTCTGCACACAGTAACTGCTCAATAAATATGACTGACTCAATGAGCTAGCCAAAAGAGCCTCTCCAACACTTCTCTCCCCGCCGCCGCCGCCTAAATAATAATAATAATGATGGCATTTATTAAGCCCTTGCTATGTGCAAAGCACTGTTCTAAGCCCCGGTGAGGTTACAAGGTGATCAGGTTGTCCCACGGGGGGCTCCCAGTCTTCATCCCCATTTTACAGACGAGGGAACTGAGGCCCAGAGAAGTGCAGTGACTTGCCCAAAGTCACACAGCTGACAATTGGCGGAGCCGGGGTTTGAACCCATGACCTCTGACTCCAAAGACCGGGCTCTTTCCACTGAGCCACGCTGCTTGGCACCTTGGGCCATTTTCTTCCATACTTTCATTATTATATTACATAATATTATTATTAATAGAGAAATGTGGTTCCTTCCCACTCCCTTCCTCCCCCAAAAAGAAGCATGGCCTAGTGGAGAGCATGGGAGTCAGAGGACCTGGGTTCTAATCGCGGGACTGCCAATTGCTCACTCTGTGACCTTGGGCAAGTCACAACTTCTCTGTGCCTCAGTTCTCCTGCTCTCCCTCCTACTTGGAATGTGAGTCCCGTGTGGGACAGGGGCTGAGTCTGACCTCATTAACTTGTATCTACCCCAGCTTTTAGAACAGTGTTTGACACACAGTGAGGGCTTATTAAATACTATCAAAAAACCCCCACAAAAGATAAAGGCATCTGATCTCTAGATGTGGCCGACTTGGACTTCCCAAGCGCTTGGTACAGTGCTCTGTACACAGTAAGTGCTCAATAAATACGATTGATTGATTGATTGATTAGTACTGTGCTCTGCACACAGTAAGCGCTCAATAAATACGATTGAATGAATGAATGAATATTTATTCTATTAATATGTTTTCTTGGGTTGTCTGTCTCCCCCTTCTAGACTGTGAGCCCGTTGTTGGGTAGGGACCGTCTGTAGATGTGGCCAACTTGGACTTCCTAAGCGCTTAGTACAGTGCTCTGCACACAGTAAGCACTCAATAAATATGATTGAATGAATGAATATTTATTCTATTTATTTTATTTATATGTTTTCTTTTGTTGTCTGTCTCCCCCTTCTAGACTGTGAGCCCGCTGTTGGGTAGGGACCGTCTCTAGATGTGGCCGACTTGGACTTCCCAAGCGCTTAGTACAGTGCTCTGCACACAGTAAGCGCTCAATAAATATGATTGAATGAATGAATGAATTAGACTGGGGTTGTTCTTACGTTGTCTTGGGAGAGGGGCGGTCTGAACTTCTCCCAGGCTCCATCCCTAAGGCACCCTCTCCCAGATGCAGGGCTCAAGGAGTAAGGGACACATTGGGCAGAGAAGGGAGGAGGTGGGCATTCATTCAATCGTATTTACTGAGCGCTTACTGTGTGCAGAGCACTGTACTAAGCGCTTGGGAAGTCCAAGTTGGCAACATCTAGAGACGGCCCCTACCCAACAATGGGCTCACAGTCTAGAAGGGGGAGACAGAGAACAAAACTAAACATGTGGACAGGTGTCAAGTCGTCAGAACAAATTCATTCATTCAATTGTATTTATTGAGCACTTACGGTGTGCAGAGCACTGTACTAAGCGCTTGGGAAGTACAAGTTGGCAACATATAGAGTTAGAGCTAAATGCACATTATTAACAAAATGAAATTGGGCCTGCATCCCAAACCAAATGATGGTATTTATTAAGTGCTTACTATTGTTCCAGGTACTGTACTATGTGTTGGGGTGGATACAAGCAAATTGAGTTGGGCACAGTCCCTGTCTTGTGTGGGGCTCATAGACTTAATCTCCATTTTACAGATGAGGTAACTGAGGCCCAGAGAAGTCAAGTGACTTGCCCAAGGCCACACAGCAGACTAGTGGTGGAGCTGGGATTAAAACCCATGACTTTCATTCATTCATTCATTCAATCGTATTTATTGAGCGCTTACTGTGTGCAGAGCACTGTACTAAGCGCTTAGGAAGTACAAGTTGGCAACATATAGAGACGGTCCCTACCCAACAGTGGGTTCACAGTCCCGTGCTCTATCCACTACATCATGCTGCTTCATGTAAATGCCATAGTGTCAGACCATAAATCATATCCACTCAGTCAATAATGATAACTGTTAGACTGTGAGCCCACTGTTGGGTAGGGACTGTCTCTATATGTTGCCAACTTGTTCTTCCCAAGCGCTTAGTACAGTGCTCTGTACACAGTAAGCGCTCAATAAATACGATTGACTGATTGATTGGTATTTGTTCAGCGCTTACTAAAGGCCAAGCCCTGTGCCAAGTCCTGAGGTATAGACAAGATAATCAGGTCCCACGTCGGGCTCACCATCTAAAAAGGAGGGAGAACAGGTATTGAATCCCCATTTTGCAGATGGGGGAACTGAGGCACAGAGAAGTTAAGTGACTTGCAGTTGGACTGCAGTTGGATCAAGTGAGATGAGTGCAGCGTGGCTCACTGGGAAGAGCCCGGGCTTGGGAGTCCGAGGTCATGGGTTCTAATTCCGGCTCTGCCACTTGTCAGCTGTGCAACTTTGGGCAAGTCACTTCACTTCTCTGGGCCTCAGTTACCTCATCTGGAAAATGGGGATTAAGACTGTGAGCCCCACGTGGAACAACCTGATTACCTCGCATCTCCCCCAGCGCTTAGTAGTAAGCACTTAATAAATGCCATCATTATTACTATTATTATTACAAGATAATCAGGTCCCACGTGAGGCTCACTATCTAAAAAGGAGGGAGGACGGGTATCGAATCCCCATTTTGCAGATGAGGGAACTGAGGCACAGAGAAGTTAAGTGACTTGTAGTTGGATCAAGTGAGATGAGTGCAGCGTGGCTCAGTGGAAAGAGCCCGGGCTTGGGAGTCAGAGGTCATGGGTTCTAATCCTGGCTCTGCCACTTATCAGCTGTGCGACTTTGGGCAAGTCACTTCACTTCTCTGGGCCTCAGTTACCTCATCTGGAAAATGGGGATTGACTGCGAGCCCCATGTGGGACAACCTGATTACCCTGTATCTCCCCCAGCGCTTAATAGTAAGCACTTAATAAATGCCATCATTATTATTATTATTACAAGATAATCAGGTCCCACGTGGGGCTCACTATCTAAAAAGGAGGGAGGACGGGTGTTGAATCCCCATTTTGCAGATGAGGGAACTGAGGCACAGAGAAGTTAAGTGACTTGCAGTTGGACTGGAGTTGGATCAAGTGAGATGAATGCCTTCTGACGGTTTCCAGAGAGGGTATCTTGTGATTGGTTTGCTTTTTGTCTAAAATCCAATCGACGGTATTAACTGAGGGTCCCTTCCACACTTGCCCGCATCCCCCAACCCAGGCGTTCAAATCGATCAATCGTATTTATTGAGCGCTTACTGTGTGCAGAGCACTGTACTAAGCGCTTGGGAAGTACAAGTTGGCAACATATAGAGACAGTCCCTACACCTCAAGGGTTTGATGACGATAAGGTATGCCACCACCTTCCCTCCTGGGGAAGGAGATGGAAAGGCGCCTGTTTCCGACAGCCCCCCTGAACACGCATGCGATGAGGAAAGACTGTCAAGAGCTAAATAAATGCCAATATCCCCAACATCCCCACAGAGTGGCTGAGCGTGGCTAGATCTGTCCACCAACGGGAACATCGATCAATCGTATTTATTGAGCGCTTACTGTGTGCGGAACACTGTACTTAACACTTGGAGAGCACAATTCAGCAACAGATAGAGACAACCCCTACCCTACAACGGGCTCACAGTCTACAGCGGGGGAGCTAGGCAACAAAACAAAGCAAAACAAGTAGACAGGCATCAATAGCATCAATATAATCTTTAATTCTATTTGTTCTGACGACTCGACACCTGTCCACATGTTTATTTCAGTATTTTACTTGTACATATTTGCTATTCTATTTATTTTATTTTGTTAATATGTTTTGTTTTGTTGTCTGTCTCCCCCTTCTAGACTGTGAGCCCGTTGTTGTGTAGGGGCCGTCTCTAGATGTTGCCAACTTGTACTTCCCAAGCGCTTAGTACAGTGCTCCGCACACAGTATGCGCTCAATAAATACGATTGAATGAATGCAGCCCACTGTTGGGTAGGGACTGTCTCTATATGTTGCCAACTTGTACTTCCCAAGCACTTAGTACAGTGCTCCGCACACAGTAAGTGCTCAATAAATACGATTGAATGAATGAATGATTAGAATTATAGATATATACACATCATTAAAGAGCACCATACACTAGCCACATTTAGAGAAGCAGTGTGGCTCAGTGGAAAGAGCAGGGGCTTTGGAGTCAGAGGTCATGAGTTCAAATCCCGGCTCTGCCAGTTGTCAGCCGTGTGACTTTGGGCAAGTCACTTCACTTCTCTGTGCCTCGGTTGCCTCATCTGTAAAATGGGGATGAAGACTGTGAGCCCCCCATGGGACAACCTGATCACCTTGTAACCACCCCAGTGCTTAGAACAGTCATGGCTCAGAGAAGCAGCATGGCTCAGTGGAAAGAGCATGGGCTTTGGAGTCCGAGGTCATGGGTTCAAATCCCGACTCCGCCACTTGTCAGCTGTGTGACTTTGGGCAAGTCACTTCACTTCTCTGGGCCTCAGTTACCTCATCTGTGAAATGGGGATTAAGACTGTGAGCCCCCCGTGGGACAACCTGATCACCTTGTAACCTCCCCAGTGCTTAGAACAGTGCTTTGCGCATAGTAAGCGCTTAATAAATGCCATCAAAAAAACCACAAACAAAAACAAAACAGTGCTTTGCACATAGTAAGCGCTTAACAAATGCCATCGTTATTCTCTGCTCACAACTTCAACGTGCTGTCCGGCACTTAGTAGAGCGCTTGCCACATTGTAAGTACTTGCATACGGTAATGTCTCTCTCTCCCTCTCAGGGTCACACCTGGAGAGTTTCCAGTTCTCTACCAGTCTCGGCTACGGGACGGAGAGTCAAGAAGAGGCCCGTCCAATCCATTCCTACCTTGGGCAGTGGCTTGCAAGTGGAAGGAAATCTGCTACAAGTCAAAACTCACCCGTGCTGGGCAGCAGCAGCGAGAGTCAAGGGTGGAGATTCTAGTTTAATGCATGGAAGGTGGAAGTGGCAAACCAATTCCGTTATTTTTACCAAAAAAACTCTCTGGATCCGCTACCAAAACAACCGCAGATGGAGAGCGGGGCGTTCTGGGAGAGATGCGTCCGTGGTGTCGCTATCGGTCGGAAACGACTCGACGGCATAAGAGAAGACGAGACGTCTTTCTGCCTCAAACAGTCCATAATAATAATAATAACGGCATTTATTAAGCGTTTACTATGTGCAAAGCACTGTTCTAAGCGTTGGGGAGGTTACAAGGCGATCAGGTTGTCCCATGGGGGGCTCGCAGTCTTCATCCCCATTTTACAGGTGAGGCAACTGAGGCACAGAGAAGTTAAGTGACATGCCCAAAGTCACACGGCTGACAATTGGCGGAGCCGGGATTCGAACCCATGAACTCGGACACCAAAGCCCGGGCTCGCAAGCATATTAGAAGAATCAGCTCAATTTAAGGCTACTCACCCACGTGACCCTTCTGTTCCTCATCGGATATTCTCAACAGTAAGTCTTGGTGGGATTTGCTGATATCTGGGGCCACTATCTCTACTAATCGTTTCCATCGGCTTTCTTTAACCACAAATTCCGTGCCCTCCTTGGCCTTGAGGATGTTGAACGCCTCTATCATTTTGTGACGTTTCATGTAAGCCAGTTTGCGGATCTCATTCTGAAAGAAACAGGGTGTTTATATTTTTCATGAAAAAATGAATACATTTACTCCTAGAAATCTTCGCATTTTCTCTGCTACAGTAGCTTCGGCTGACACTCTGACAGGCACAAAGAGAAAGTTCCTGGAAAAAGCTTGGGGTGAGCCCACTGTTGGGTAGGGACTGTCTGTATATGTTGCCAACTTGTACTTCCCAAGCGCTTAGTACAGTGCTCTGCACACAGTAAGCGCTCAAAAAATACAATTGATTGATTGATTTAAGATGGGAAGGAGGAGAGGGTAGCAGCGTGGCTCAGTGGAAAGAGCCCGGGCTTTGGAGTCAGGGGCCATGGGTTCAAATCCCAGCTCTGCCTATCGTCAGCTGTGTGACTTTGGGCAAGTCACTTCACTTCTCTGGGCCTCAGTGACCTCATCTGGAAAATGGGGATTAAGACTGTGAGCCCCCCGTGGAACAACCTGATCACTTTGTAACCTCCCCAGAGCTTAGAACAGTGCTTTGCACATACTAAGTGCTTAATAAGCCCACTGTTGGGTAGGGACCGTCTCTATATGTTGCCAACTTGTATTTCCCAAGCGCTTAGTCCAGTGCTCTGCACACAGTGAGCGCTCAATAAATACGATTGAATGAATAAATGCTATTATAATAAAGTGAGAACGTGCTGGAATGAAGCTTTCTGTGGATAAGAGGAGACGGGAGGCAGTGTCAGGAAAACAGGGAGCGCAGCTGAAGTTTTGTACTGCCAATACAAGAAATCCCAGACCAGGGTTTGTCAACCTTTTGATGAAGAAGAGCCAAAAAATAAAATAAAATGAAATCTTTGAAGCAGAGGGAGCACAGAGTCAATCATGCAATTTATGGCCTTGATATATATCACACCCCAATTTATAGCCCGCTCTGCATGACAATGGGATAACTTCATTGTGTCATATGACTGAGCAATAGCTGTAGCTGCCAGGGGGGCTGGAGAAGGGGACAGTATAGGAAAATGGAGAAAAGGGGGGGAAGAGGGAGGGTGACAGTCAGCAACAGGTAGCCCCTGAGGCAATAGGTAGCCCACCCGAAGCCCCCACAACCCTCAGAAGACCACAGATTCAGTCACCACGCTCAAGAGCCCAGACTCGTGCCACTCTGATCAGAAAATCCTCACTCCGATCTTCCCAGGAGGAGAGTTTCTGACCCTGGCCTTAGCTCATTCATTCATTCAATCATTTATTGAGCGCTTACTGTGTGCAAAGCACTGTACTTGACACTTGGGAGAGTACGACTGAACAACAAACAGACACATTCCTGCCCACAACAAGCTCACAGGCTAGAGGGGAAGAAAGACATTACTATTAGACTGTGAGCCCACTGTTGGGTAGGGACCGTCTCTATATGTTGCCAACTTGTACTTTCCAAGCGCTTAGTACAGTGCAGTGCACACAGTAAGAGCTCAAGAAATACAATTGAATGAATGAATGAATAAATAAATAAATTAAAGATATATTCATATGTGCTGTGGGGATGGGAGGGAGGATGAATGAAGGAGCATTGAGTCCCCTCCTTCCTCCATCCCCCCACCTTACCTCCTTCCCTTCCCCACAGCACCTCTATATAGGTATATGTTTGTACGTATTTATTACTCTATTTATTTATTTTACTTGTACGTATTTATTCCATTTATTTTATTTTGTTAACATGCTTTGTTTTGTTCTCTGTCTCCCCCTTCTAGACTGTGAGCCCGCTGTTGGGTAGGGACTGTCTCTATATGTTGCCAACTTGGACTTCCCAAGCGCTTAGTACAGTGCTCTGCACACAGTAAGCGCTCAATAAACACGATTGAATGAATGAATGAATGAGCAAGTAAAGCAGCACAGAAGGGAATGGGAGAAGAGGAAAGGAGGGATTAGTCAGGGAAGGCTTCTTGGAGGAGATGTGCCTTCAATAAAGTTTTGAAGTGGGGGGAGAGCAATTATCTGTCTGATATGAGGGAGGGAGTGTGTCCCAGACCAGAGGTAATAATAATAATAATGGCATTTATCAAGCGCTTACTATGTGCAAAGCACTGTTCTAAGTGCTGGGGCAGATACAAGGTAATCAAGTTGTCCCACGGGGGGCTCACAGACTTAATCCCCATTTTCCAGATGAGGTAACTGAGGCCCAGAGAAGTGAAGTGACTTGCCCAAAGTCACACAGCTGACAAGCGGTGGAGCTGGGATTTGAACCCATGACCTCTGACTCCAAAGCCCGGCTATTTCCACTGAGCCAATTCATTCATTCAATCATGTTTATTGAGCGCTTACTGTGTGCAGAGCACTATACTAAGCGCTTGGGAAGTACAAGTTGGCAACATAGAGAGATGGTCCCTACCCAACAACAGGTTCACAGTCTAGAAAGGGGAGACAGACAACAAAGCAAAACATGTGGACAGGTGTCAAGTCATCAGAATAAAATTCTTACTGCAGTGCTGTGCACACAATAAGTGCTTAGTAAATATCATGGGTTCATTCAATCAATCAATCATATTTATTGAGCACTTACTGTGTGCAGGGCACTGTACTAAGCGCTTGGGAAGTACAAGTTGGCAACATATAGAGACGGTCCCTACCCAACAACAGGCTCACGGTCTAGAAAGGGGAGACAAGACAACAAAACCAAACATGCGGACAGGTGTCAAGTCATCAGAATAACATTCTTACTGCAGTGCAGTGCACACAATAAGTGCTTAATAAATATCATGAGTTCATTCATTCATTCAGTCGTATTTATTGAGCGCTTACTGTGTGCAGAGCACTGTACTAAGCGCTGGGGAAGTACAAGTTGGCAACATATAGAGATGGTCCCTACCAAACAACAGGCTCACAGTCTAGAAAGGGGAGACAAGACAACAAAACCAAACATGCGGACAGGTGTCAAGTCATCAGAATAACATTCTTACTGCAGTGCAGTGCACACAATAAGTGCTTAATAAATATCATGGGTTCATTCATTCATTCAATCGCATTTATTGAGCGCTTTCTGTGTGCAGAGCACTGTACTAAGCGCTGGGGAAGTCCATGTAGGCAACATATAGAGACGGTCCCTACCCAACAACAGGCTCACAGTCTAGAAAGGGGAGACAAGACAACAAAACCAAACATGCGGACAGGTGTCAAGTCATGAGAATAAAATTCTTACTGCAGTGCTGTGCACACGATAAGTGCTTAATAAATATCATGGGTTCATTCATTCATTCAATTATATTTATTGAGTGCTTAATGTGTGCAGAGCACTGGACTAAGCACTGGGGAAGTACAAGTTGGCAACATGCAGAGACAGTCCCTACCCAACAACAGGCTCACAGTCTAGAAAGGGGAGACGGACAACAAAATATGTGGACAGGTGTCAAATCATCAGAATAAAATTCTTACTGCAGTGCTGTGCACACAGTGTTTAATAAATATCATGAGTTCATTCATTCATTCAGTCATATTTATTGAGTGCTTACTGTGTGCAGAGCACTGTACTAAGCGCTGGGGAAGTACAAGTTGGCAACATATAGAGATGGTCCCTACCAAACAACAGGCTCACAGTCTAGAAAGGGAAGACAAGACAACAAAACCAAACATGCGGACAGGTTTCAAGTCATCAGAATAAAATTCTTACTGCAGTGCTGTGCACACAACAACTGCTCAATAAATTTCGTGGGTTCATTCATTCGTTCAATCGTATTTATTGAGTGCTTACCATGTGCAGAGCACTGTACTAAGCGCTGGGGAAGTACAAGTTGGCAACATACAGCGACGGTCCCTGCCCAACAACAGGCTCACAGTCTAGAAAGGGGAGACAAGACAACAAAACCAAATACGCGGACAGGTGTCATCTGAATAAAATTCTTACTGCAGTGCTGTGCACCCAATAAGTCGATGTGGGCGAGAGGTCAGTGGGTGAGGGAGAGTCCCCACGCCGTCTTAGAGCCTCCCGCTGGCTCACCAGCTGGTCCCTACCCTTCCCGCAATCCCCCAATTCCTTGGTTTTCCACGAACTCCAAAAAGCTGCCAAGCTGGGAGGGCAGGAGGCGGGCAGGGAGCCGGGTTCGAATTCCCGGCCTGTGGGGCTGATTCTGAAGAAACTCTTCCTCCAAACTGGCACCAGCCGGAACTTAAACTGGTGTTTTCTTCTTCCTCCTCTGTCACTTTAAGCTTCTGGACTCGGCCCAGCGATCAGTGCTTGTGGCGTCCAGTACAGAGGCTGAGCTTGGCCCCCACCCCGGGGCCTTCCAGCCAGTTTCCTGTCCACCCGAGGCCTCTATCATTGTGTGGGAGGGCTGACACAGAGTCAGCTCTTGCCTCTTACGCACATGGGGAGCGAGGGGTCTTTTTCCCTGCCCATCTTGGCTTGGCTGCTGTTGGGGTTTTTAATGGGTCAATGCCTGGCACACAGTAAGCGCTCAATAAATACAATTAAATGAATTTGTCAAGTGCTTACTATGAGCACTCTCCATCCCCCCCATCTCCCCTCTCCATCCCCCCCATCTTACCTCCTTCCCTTCCCCACAGCATCTGCATATATGTATATATGTTTGTACATATTTGTTACTCTATTTATTTTACTTGTACATATCTATTCTATTTATTTTATTTTGTTAGTATGTTTGGTTTTGTTCTCTGTCTCCCCCTTTTAGACTGTGAGCCCACTGTTGGGTAGGGACCGTCTCTTTATGTTGCCAACTTGTACTTCCCAAGTGCTTGGTACAGTGCTCTGCACACAGTAAGCGCTCAATAAATACGATTGATGTTGATATGAGTCAAGGGCTGTACTAAGTGCTGGAGTAGACACAGGTGAATCAGATGGGACACAGTCCCTGCCATTCATTCAATTGTATTTATTGAGTGCTTACTGTGTGCAGAGCACGGTACTAAGCGCTTGGGAAGTCCAAATTGACAACATATAGAGACGGTCCCTACCCAACAGTGGGCTCACAGTCCAGAAACTACACAGGACTCCCACTCAGTCTCATTTTACATAAGTCACTGAGACACAGAGAAGAAGTGACTAGCCCAAGGTCACACAGCAGACAAGGAGGAAGCAGCGTGGCTCATTGGAAAGAGCCCGGGCTTTGGAGTCAGAGGTCAGGGGTTCGAACCCAGCTCCGCCACTTGTCAGCTGTGTGACTTTGGGCAAGTCACTTCACTTCTCTGGGCCTCAGTGACCGCATCTGGAAAATGGGGATGAAGACTGTGAGCCCCCCGTGGGACAACCTGATCACCTTGTAAACTCCCCAACGCTTAGAACAGTGCTTTGCACGTAGTAAGCGCTTAATAAATGCTATCATTATTATTATTCTTTTAGACTGTGAGCCCACTGTTGGGTAGGGACTGTCTCTATATGTTGCCAACTTGTACTTCCCAAGCACTTAGTACAGTGTTCAGCACACAGTAAGTGCTCAATAAATATGACTGATTGATTTGCACGCAGTAAGTGCTTAATAAATGCCATTATTATTATTATTATTATTATTATTAGGAGGGCTGGGATTAGAACCCAGGTCCTTCTGACTCCCATGCCAATGTGCTAACCACTAGGCTACACTGCCTGCCCACGTGTTGCCCAGGTGGAGAGCACAGGGGCAGCTGCGGCTAACTTTGCCTCGCTGGGAGGCATGGAGCGGTCTTCATGGCTCTCCCTCAGCCCCTTTCTGGCTCAAAGGGCCAGGGCGACCCGGCCAGTTGATGATGACGATGGTATTTGTTAAGCGCTTACTACGTGCAAAGCACTGTTCTAAGCACTGGGGAGGTTACAAGGTGATCAGGTTGTCCCACGGGGGGCTCCCAGTCTTCATCCCCATTTTACAGATGAGGGAACTGAGGCCCAGAGAAGTGAAGTGACTTGCCCAAAGTCACATGGCTGACAAGTGGCGGAGCTGGGATTTGAACCCATGACCTCTGACTCCAAAGCCCGGGCTCTTTCCACTGAGCCACACTGCTTCTCTAGCTCTCCTAGTTCTCCTCCTAGCTCCTGGCAGTGGGCAGAGGCGAGACCAATGGAGCCACCCTCATGCCTGTATGTTTGTACATATTTATTACTCTATTCATTTATTTTACTTGTATACATCACCTCCTCCAGGAGGCCTTCCCAGACTGAGCCCCCTCCTTCCTCTCCCCCTCCTCATCCCCCCCACCTTTACCTTCTTCCCATCCCTACAGCACCTGTGTATATGTATATATGTTTGCACATATTTATTACTCTATTTATTTTACTTGTACATATCACCTCCTCCAGGAGGCCTCACCTCCTCCAGGAGGCCTTCCCAGACTGAACCCCCTCTTTCCTCTCCCCCTCCTCATCCCCCCCGCCTTTACCTTCTTCCCCTCCCTACAGCGCCTGTATATATGTATATATGTTTGTACAGATTTATTACTCTATTTACTTATTTTATTTGTACATGTTTATTCTATTTACTTTATTTTGCTAATATGTTTTGTTTTGTTCTCTGTCTCCCCCTTCTAGACTGTGAGCCCCCTGTTGGGTAGGGACCGTCTCTAGATGTTGCCAACTTGGACTTCCCAAGCGCTTAGTACAGTGCTCTGCACACAGTAAGCGCTCAATAAATACGATTGAATGAATGAATGAATGAATATTTATTCTATTTATTTTATTTTGTTAATACGTTTTGTTTTATTGTCTGTCTTCCCCTTCTAGACTGTGAGCCTGCTGTTGGGTAGGGACTGTCTCTACATGTTGCCAACTTGTACCTCCCAAGGGCTTAGTACAGTGCTCTGCACACAGTAAGCGCTCAATAAATATGACTGACTGACTGAATGAATGAATGAATCCAAGGCAGCGAGGCGGTAACGCTAGAGTCCTGTTGGGTTCCATTCGTTCATTCATTCAATCGTATTTATTGAGCGCTTACTGTGTGCAGATCACTGTACTAAGGGCCTGGGAAGTAGGATTCAGCAACAAGTAGAGGCAATCCCTGCCCACAATGGGCTCACAGTTTAGAAGAGGGGAGACAGACAACACAACAAGTAAACAGACATCAGTAGCACCATGACTCCATGGAAGGAGCCCAGGCTTGGGAGTCAGAGGTCATGGGTTCAAATCCCTGCTCTGCCACTTCTCAGCTGTGTGACTTTGGGGAAGTCACTTCACTTCTCTGGGCCTCAGTTCCCTCATCTGGAAAATGGGGATTAAGACTGGTAGCCCCATGTGGGACAACCTGATCACCTTGTATCCTCCCCAGAACTTAGAACAGTGCTTTGCACATAGTAAGCGCTTAACAAATGCCATCATTATTATTATTATGTGGGACAATCTGATCACCTTGCATCCTCTCCAGCACTTAGAACAGTGCTTTCCACATAGTAAGCATTTAACAAATGCCAATATTATTATTATTATAAATAGAATCATAGATATATATATTATGAGCCCACTGTTGGGTAGGGACCGTCTCTATATGTTGCCAGCTTGTACTTCCCAAACGCTTAGTACAGTGCTCCGCACACAGTAAGTGCTCAATAAATATGATTGAATGAATTAATAAAATAAATAATCAATCATATTTATTGAGCGCTTACTGTGTGCAGAGCACTGTACTAAGCGCTTGGGAAGTACAAGTTGGCAACATATAGAGGCAATCCCTACCCAGCAGTGGGCTCACTGTCTAGAAGGGGGAGACAGAGAACAAAACCAAACATATTAACAAAATAAAATAAATAGAATAGATATATACAAATAAAATAAATAGAGTAATAAACATGTACAAACATATATACATATATACAGGTGCTGTGGGGAAGGGAAGGAGGTAAGACAATGGGGATGGAGAGGGGGAGAGGAAGGAGGGGGCTCAGTGTGGGAAGGCCTTCTGGAGGAGGTGAGCTCTCAGTAGGGCCTTGAAGGGAGGAAGAGAGCTAGCTTGGCGGATGGGCAGAGGGAGGGATGGCATTCCGGGCCCGGGGGAGGACGTGGGCCGGGGGTCGATGGTGGGACAGGCGAGAACGAGGCCCAGGGAGGAGGTTAGCGGCAGAGGAGCGGAGGGTGCGGGCTGGGCTGGAGAAGGACAGAAGGGAGGTGAGGTAGGAGGGGGCCAGGGGATGGACAGCCTTGAAGCCGAAGGCTAGGAGTTTCTGCCTGATGCATAGGTTGATTGGTAGCCACTGGAGATTTTTGAGGAGACTATAGATATGTACATATATATGCACAAGTGCTGTGGGGCAAGGAGGTGGATAGAACAAAGGGAGCTACTCGGGGTGATGGGGAGGGGAGGGGGAACAGAAGAAAAGGGGGGCTCAGTCTGGGAAGGCTTCCTGGAGGAGGTGAGCTCTCAGTAGGGCTTTGAAGGGAGGAAGAGAACTAGCTTGGCGGATGTGCGGAGGGAGGGCATTCCAGGCCCGGGGGAGGACGTGGGCCGGGGGTCGATGGCGGGACAGGCGAGAGCGAGGTACAGTGAGGAGATTAGTGGTGGAGGAGCGGAGGGTGCGGGCTGGGCAGTAGAAGGAGAGAAGGGAGGGGAGGTAGGAGGGGGCCAGGGGATGGACAGCCTTGAAGCCAAGAGTGAGGACCAAGAAGAGCCACATCTGGCTTACGATCCACAGGTTCCCAGCACCTGTGGTCAATCCTTATCTCGTATCTATGCCAGCACCAAATACGGTGTCCATCATACAGTAAGCATTCATGAGAGATTTGGGGAGTGGGAGGGAGAGGGAGACACGGTAAAACTCTCCTCCAGCACCCCAGCTAATTCCAAATTCTCAATTTACACCAGTTTCCCCAACCCACCTATTTCTGGAACTGCTGTCAAGCTGGAAATGGACTCCAAATTCCCGCCATGACATTACATCGAGAAGCAGTTGTGACCCAGTGGCTACAGCACTGGCCCGGGAGCCAGAAGGAGCTGGGTTCTAACCCCAGCTCTGCCACTTGTCTGCTGTGTGACCTTGGGGAAGTCACTTCACTTCTCTGGGCCTCAGTTACCTCATCCGGAAAACGGGGATTAACTCTGTGAGCCCCACGTGGGACAGGGACTGTGTTCCAACCTGTTTACCTTGTATTTACCCCAGCACTTAGAACAGTGCTTGGCACATAGTAAGCACTTAACAAATGCCATTATTATTCTTATTGCTGCCCCTTCAGCTGAAAAGAGTAAAGCACCAAGGCATGACCCTGGGTAGAAAGCTTAGAGAAGGAGCGACTTGGGTAAGCCCGGGTGGGGAATGTGCCTGTTTGCTGTTGGATTGTACTCTCCCAAATGCTTAGTACAGTGCTCTGCACACAGTAAGTGCTCAATAAATATGACTGAATGAATGAATCTACCCCCTATTCATTCATTCAATCGTATTTATTGAGCGCTTACTGTATGCAGAGCACAGAGTGCTTGGGAAGTCCAAGTTGGCAACATATAGAGACAGTCCCCACCCAACAGTGGGCTCACAGTCTAGAAGGGGGAGACAGACAACAAAACAAAACCTATTAACAAAATAGAATAGATATGTACCAATAAAATAAACAAATAAATAGAGTAGTAGAAAGTGGAGAGTCAGCTGAACAAATGTAGCTGGAGAAAGTAGTCACTTTTTGACGAAGAAGTCCCTCCTTTCCCTCTAAAAGTCTGAGATGGCCTGGCCGGGGGTGGTTTCGGAAATGGCCGTTGATTAGAGGTTGAAATTTCAGGGTGGGGGTTGCCAGGCGAGGATGGCAAAGTCCCGGTTCCCAGCCTAGAGCCTCGGAAAGACAGGGAAACCTTACCAAGGTCGGGGAGATGAGTTGACTTAGCTACTGAGCCATACGGCTGAGAGGGCCGAGAGGATAGGCCGGCTGGGGTGGGGAACCAGTCTGAATGCTAAGCGCTTAGTACAGTGCTATGCACAGCCTAGAGCCTCGGAGAGACAGGGAAATCTTACCAAGGTCGGGGAGATGAGGTGACTTAGCTACTGAGCCATATGGCTGAGCGGGCCGAGAGGATAGGCCGGCTGGGGTGGGGAACCAGACTGAATGCTAAGCGCTTAGTACAGTGCTCTGCACACAGTAAAGCGCTCAATAAATATGATTGAATGAATGAATGATTGAATGAGGATGCGTTCACAGGGAAGGGAGTGAGTGTTTTTCAGAGGTGGGCAGAGCCTTCTGTTGATCACTCTCTGTGGGATGCCGCAGGTTGAAATAGAGAAGCCTGACGCGCTTCCTTAAAGGGTCTACTTAAACGCCATCATCATAATTGTGGGATTTGTTAAGAGCTTGCTATGTGCCAGGGTAGACACAATAATAATAATAATAATAATGATAATAATAATAATAATAATTTCTCTCGTTCAGGTACATTTTCATGAACAAAGTCGAGTGGGTCGGAGACGTCGACTTTAGATAAGGAGAGGTCGGTTTGGAGAAACCCTTACAGCCCAGTATGAGCCGGAAAACTCAAGCCCTTTTGTCTTTAGCCCCAGAAAAGAGTTTATTCTGTTGAAAGGATTGAATGAATGAATATGTATATATGTTTGTACATATTTATTACTCTATTTTACTTGTGCATATTTATTCTATTTATTTTATTTGGTTTATATGTTTATTTTGTTGTCTGTCTCCCCCTTCTAGACTGTGAGCCCGCTGTTGGGTAGGGACCGTCTCTAGATGTTGCCAAAACTTGGACTTCCCAAGCGCTTAGTACAGTGCTCTGCACACAGTAAGCGCTCAATAAATACGATTGAATGAATGAATGAATAATAACAATAATGATGATGGCATTTGTTAAGCACTTACTACGTGCAAAGCACTGTTCTAAGCGCTGGTTAATTAAATGCTTACTATGTGCAAAGCACTGTTCTAAGCACTGGGGAGGTTACAAGGTGATCAGGTTGTCCCACGAGGAGCTCACAGTCTTAATCCCCATTTTACAGATGAGGGAACTGAGCCACAGAGAAGTGACGTCACTTGTCCAAAGTCACACAGCTGACAATTAGACCATCAGATCCCACCCGGGCTCAGTCGAAATAGAAGGGAGAACAGGGATTGAATCCCCATTTTGCAGATGAGGGAACTGAGGCACAGAGAAGTGACGTGACTTGTCCAAAGTCACACAGCTGACAATTAGACCATCAGGTCCCCACCAGGGGCTCAGTTGAAACAGAAGGGAGAACAGGGACTGAATCCCCATTTTGCAGATGAGGGAACTGAGGCACAGAAAAGTGAGTTGCCCAGCAGACAAGTAGAGGATCTGGGATTAGAACCCAGGTCCTCTGATGTCCAGGCCAGTGACACCTGTCTCCATGTTCAGTTTTGTTGTCTGTCTCCCCGCTTCTAGACTGTGAGCCCGTTGTCGGGTGGGGGCCGTCTCTATATGTTGTCGACTTGTACTTCCCAAGCGCTTAGTACAGTGCTCTGCACACAGTGAGCGCTCAATAAATACGATTGAATGAATGAACGCTCTTGACAAAAGGCCAGGCTGTTTCTCCATCTTGGAGATGGGTGCAAAAAACTGATGGGAAGGGGCTGCCCCCATCCCCGGTAAAGTGTCTCAGAGAGAGGCTGAGCGAGCCAATCACCCTCCACTAAACTGTGAGCCCACTGTTGGGTAGGGACTGTCTCTATATGTTGCCAACTTGTACTTCCCAAGCGCTTAGTACAGTGCTCTGCACACAGTAACCGCTCAATAAATACGATTGATTGATTGATAAACCTTGGGGGCTCTGTTACCACCCCCCGACTTTCCCTCCACAAGCCAAGGTTTCCCAGAACCACCTACCCAGTGGAGTGTGAGCCCGTTGTTAGGTAGGGATTGTCTCTCTCTGTTGCCGAATTGTACTTTCCAAGCGCTTAGTACAGCGCTCTGCACACAGTAAGCGCTCAATAAATACGACTGAATGAATGAGAGGAAGAAACAAAAGTTTCTTTGGAGAGCTAATTATTTGAATTCTATGTACTCTTTACCAGTAAGAGTCCATCCGTCTCTAAAGATATATTTTTCACAGTTGACGGTGAAGTGTAGTGTCCACTGTTCTTTTCGGCATATGTGGATGCAGGGTAGAGAAGCAGGGAGGCTCAGTGGAAAGAGCCCGGGCTTGGGAGTCAGAGGTCATGGCTCAAAACCCGGCTCCGCTGTTTATCAGCTGTGTGACTTTGGACAGGTCACTTCACTTCTCTGTGCTTCAGTTCCCTCATCTGGAAAATGGGGATTAAGCCTGTGAGCCCCACATGGGACAACTGATCACCTTGTATTCATTCATTCATTCAATCGTTTTTGTTGAGCGCTTACTGTGTGCAGAGCACTGTACTAAGCGCTTGGGAAGTACAAGTTGGCAACATATTCATTCGTTCATTCAATCGTATTTATTGAGCGCTTACGGAGTGCAGAGCTCTGTACTAAGGGCTTGGGAAGTACAAGTTGGCAACATATTCATTCATTCAATCGTATTTATTGAGCACTTACTGTGTGCACAGCACTGTACTAAGTGCTTGGGAAGTACAAGTTGGCAACATATTCATTCGTTCATTCAATCGTATTTATTGAGTGCTTACTGTGTGCAGAGCACTGTACTAAGCACTTGGGAAGTACAATTTGGCAACAAATAGAGACTGTCCCTACCCAACAGTGGGCTCACAGTATCCTCCCCAGCGCTTAGAACACTGCTTCACACAGAGTAAGCGCTTAACAAAGGCCATCATTATTATTACATTCTTTGGAGTATGACAAGACAACCGTCGTGGTCTCCAACCCCCGCCCCTCTCCGTCAGTGTTGCCGCTGGGCCCACAGAAGGCATTTCCCCAGTTCCCTCATCTGGAAAATGGGGATTAAGCCTGTGAGCCCCACGTGGGACAACTGATCACCTTGTCTTCCTTCATTCATTCATTCAATCGTTTTTATTGAGCGCTCCCTGTGTGCACAGCACTGAACTAAGTTCCCCCGCTAGCTGGACTCTCCCCACCCCAGGGCCAGGTGGGTTTCTCCTCTCTCCACACGTTGCCCTGATGGTGGAAAGGTCAGGGTCTTCCTGCTTCCCTTCTCTTCCCATTCCCATTCTCTCTCACCCCGTCTCGACTTGCCCCTGCCCCATCTCCCGCCCCAGACTCCCCCATTACCTCCACTGAACCACCTCCAAGCCAGAGACGGGAAGCAGCGTGTCCTGTCGGAAGGAGCACGGACCCGAAAGTCAAAAGGCCTGGCTCTATTCTTGGCTCCATCACTTACCCGCTGCTTGGCCTTGGGCGATTCCCTTTTTTTTCTGGATGGCATTTATTAAGCGCTTACTACGTGCAAAGCACTGTTCTAAGTGCTGGGGAGGTTATAAGGTGATCAGGTTGTCCCACCTGGGGCTCACAGTCTTAATCAGCCAGTGGAAAGAGCCCGGGCTTTGGAGTCGGAGGTCGTGGGTTCAAATCCCGACTCCGCCAGTTGTCAGCTGGGTGACTTTGGGCAAGTCACTTCACTTCTCTGGGCCTCAGTTACCTCATCTGGAAAATGGGGATGAAGACTGGGAGCCCCTCGTGGGACAACCTGATCACCGTGTATCCTCCCCAGCGCTTAGAACAGTGCATTACCCATAGTGCATGCTTAATAAATGCCATTATTATTATTATTATTATTAATCCCCATTTTACAGATGAGGTAACTGAGGCCCAGAGAAGTTAAGTGCCTTGCCCAAAGTCACACAGCTGACAAGTGGTGGAGCCGGGATTTGAACTGGCAACTATTTGCAGCCAACTTGTACTTCCCAAGCGCTTAGTACAGTGCTCTGCACACAGTAAGCGCTCGATAAATACGATTGAATGAATGAATGAATGAACTGATGACCTCTGACACCATTCATTTATTCAATCGTATTTATCGAGCGCTTACTGTATGCAGAGCACTGTACTAAGCGCTTGGGAAGTACAAGTTGGCAATATATGGAGACGGGTCCCTACCCAACAGTGGGCTCACAGTCTAGAAGGACTCCAAAGCCTGTGCTCTTTCCACGGAGCCACGCTGCTTCCCCACTTCACTTCTCTGTGCCTCAGTTTCTTCAACTGTCAAAAGGGGATTTAATATCTGCTCTCTCTCCTACTTAGAGACTGTGAGCCACATGTGGGACAGCACTGTGTCTCACCTGATTACCCCAGGGCTTAGAATGTGTCTGACGCATACTAAACACTTACCAAATGTCATAATCAACAGAGTACTTAAAGTGATCCAGTTGGAGATAACCCACACATCAATTAGTCACATTTGTCACTTGAATCTGCAAGTGGATACTGAGCTTTCATGGCATCTCTTACAGACTCAGAAAACCTAACATCAGTGTAGCTTGAGTACCTTTTTTTTTTTTTTTGCACCATACTAGCAGGAAAACTGGTTATAATATGAGAGCACTGGGAATTCTAAATCAAGCCTGGGCCGTAATTCCTTCCCTCTCCTTCTCCTTTCCAACCCTTCCCCTTTCCACCCTCCCCATCTCCCCCACTTCTGCCAGACACATTACCTTTAAATGCTTCCTGTAATTGTTGTAGACCACAGCTAAGAAAACAGACATGAAGATGTAGGTGTTGATTACAACGTAGATTATGAAAAAGATGGAAAACCACCAATTTAAGTCATATGCGGGCATCCTAAGGAGGAAAATAAATTGGAGTTCGGTTACTTTACGACCGACGGCTTAGGAGTAGCCTCCAAATGGTCACATTCCACTCTCACATCAGCATCCACATTCATTCAGTCGTATTTATTGAGCGCTTAAAGTGTGCAGAGCACTGTACTAAGCGCTTGGGAAGTACAAGTCGGCAACATAGAGAGACGGTCCCTACCCAACAACGGGCTCACAGTCTAGGATCGAGTTGGGATCTTGGGCTACTCACTTCACTTCTCTCGGCCTCAGTTCCCTCATCAGTAAAATGGGGATTAAGACTGTGAGACCCATGTGGGCCACGGACTGCATCCAAATGGATGAGTTTATATCTATCCCAGCACTTAGAACAGTTCCTGGCACATCAGTCCTTAATAAAAACCAATAAAATAAACAAACAAGGCTCTCCTCCATGTGACTTCACCACAGTCCATCTTGGGAAGGGAGAGAATTTGTGGTCCCCTGTTTCGGTCCTAACAGCCAGTCATAAGAATCAATCAATCAATTGTATTTATTGAGCGCTTACTGTGTGCAGAGCACTGTACTAAGCGCTTGGGAAGTCCAAGTTGGCAGCATATAGAGACAGTCCCTACCCAACAGTGGGCTCACAGTCTAAAAGGGGGAGACAGAGAACAAAACCAAACATACTAACAAAATAAAATAGAATAGATATGTACAAGTAAAATAAATAGAGTAATAAATATGTACAAACATATATACATATATACAGGTGCTGTGGGGAAGGGAAGAAGGTAAGATGGGGGATGGACAGGGGGACAAATTTATTTATTTTACTTGTACATATCTATTCTATTTATTTTATTTTGATAGTATGTTTGGTTTTGTTCTCTGTCTCCCCCTTTTAGACTGTGAGCCCACTATTGGGTAGGAACTGTCTCTATATGTTGCCAACTTGTACTTCCCAAGCGCTTAGTACAGTGCTCTGCACACAGTAAGCACTCAATAAATACGATTGATGATGATGATGATGATGATGAAGAACCACGCACAGGCCAGATAGGGAGGGTGATTCCTAGGAGAGTCTAGAAGCCTTGCCAACTGGGATGTACAGCTTTGGGAGGAGGATGCAATTTCACTTTAAGATATAATTATCCTTTCCCATCAAAGTTACGCATTCTAAAGGTGCGTTAAGGTGATAGCTTGTCATTGGTGGCCTTTAAGGCGAAAACAAGATTGAGGAACTACTCATTGTATAATGTTTACTTTGGGCAGAAATTTCATCAACAGGGAGGCCTTGACCACATTTTCTTGCAAGAAATGGGTTTAGGTTGTAAATTGTTCTAACATTTCAAACAAAAAAAAAGGAGGGGTAGAAAATGGCTAATTGTGTCGGGATATTAACCATTTCTGACTTTTTAAAAAGTTATTTATTTCCACTCTCCTGGAAATCACTAACACCCTAATAATATGCACATTTCACCAATATCCACAACTTCTCTTTCCCTTCCACCCTTATAATCAAAAACTAGCTTTTTGCCAACTGTTCTGGCCATTCTTCCTCCAAATTTTTTTAACCTATCATTCAATCAATCATATTTATTGATTCATTCAATCGTATTTAGTGAACACTTACTGTGTGCAAATCACTGTACTGAGTGCTTGGGAAGGACAAGTTGGCAACATATAGAGCAAAAATTGAAATATTCTCAGTTTAGGCACTGCAGATCTTAGGTGGGAGAAATGAAGGCATGAAACACATTTCTCCTTTTCATCACCAGGACACTCCATTCTCATTTAAGAAGCCTTGTAGGCCTGAGGTGAACTCATACACAGGAGGTGTTTCTGCATGAAGCAAATTTTTCCATTTCCAGTTCACATATTTTCAGGTCTTGAAGACAGTAGGTAAGAAAAGGATGAGGTGAGCTTTTCTATGAAGTTCTCCTTTTTCACCTCAAATATTCTCTTTCCTGGCCTTGAAGAACTTAGAGCCGTCAATGCTGGAGATTCTTTGCATGAAGCAAATTTCTCCTATTTCAGCTCAAATATTCTCTTTTCCGGCCTTGAAGACCTTAGGTACAGAAAAGAAGCTGGAGGTTCTTTGCATGAAGCAAATCCCTCCTTTTTCACGTCCGATATTCTCTTTTCTGGCCTTGAAGACCCTATTTAGAGAAATAAAAGCTGGAGCTTGATTGCGGGCCTTAGCACTTCATCATCTGGATTACCTGAGAAGCTGGACTCAGGAAGACTCTCTCTCATCCTGCATGTGACAGCCCAAACCATCTAAATGTTATTTTGAGCAGTTTCTCTCCTCAGGTAATTCCTAATCACTTCTCAAACCAGGTTAAGCCACTCCTGATGAAGAGTTTTCTTTCTTCCCTCTCCACAATAATTTCCTGCTTGCAGTATTTATTTTCTTCTTACTTGGTGTCCACACAAAACATGCTGCTCTTCCCCATCTTGGACTGTCATTTCCCAGGATCAGTGGGGCCTAGTGGAAAGAGCACGAGCTTGGGAGTCGGAGGACCTGGGTTCTAATCCCTCCACCATTTTTCTGCTGGGTGATTTTGGGTAAGTCACTTAACTATCTGTGCCTCAGCTTTAGCGGATAGAGCATGGGCCTGGGAATCAGAAGGTCACGGGATCTAATCCCAGATCTGCCACTTGTCTGAAGTGTGATCTTGGGCAAGTCACTTCACTTCTCTGTGCCTCAGTTACCTCCTCTATAAAATGGGGATTGAGACTGTGAGCCTCACGTGGGACCCGGACTGTGTCCAACCTGCTTGTATCCACTCCAGGGCTTAAAACGATGCCTGGTAGATAGTAAGCACTTAAATACCATTAGTATTATTATTATTATTAAAGGGAGGGTTCAGTTAGCCTTTTCTCCCTCCTACTTAGACTGTGAGGCTTATGTGGGACAGGGACTGTGTCCGACCTGATTCATTCATTCAATCGTATTTATTGAGCACTTACTGTGTGCAGAGCACTGTACTAAGCACTTGGGAAGTACAAGTTGGCAACATATAGAGACGGTCCCTACCCGACAGTGGGCTCACAGTCTAGAAGATTAACTTGTATCTTAGAACAGTGCTTAGAACAGTGCTTGACACATAGGGTTTAATACCATAATAATAGTTCTTTTTCACCAAGCCAGATAATAATAATAATAATGGCTTTTATTAAGCGCTTCCTATGTGCAAAGCACTGTTCTAAGCTCTGGGGAGGTTACAAGGTGATCAGGTTGTCCCATGGGGTCTCACAGTTTTAATCCCCATTTTACAGATAAGGTAACTGAGGCCCAGAGAAGTGAAGTGACTTGCCCAAAGTCACACAGCTGACAAGTGGCGGAGCTGGGATTTGAACCCGCGACCTCTGACTCCAAAGCCCGGGCTCTTTCCACTGAGCCACGCTGCTTCTCCCCACCTTATAAATGCAGTTCAAGAGTCCTCCAAGGAGCCTTCCTAGATAAACCTCATCCTAATCCCGTGATTCCCAATGCACGCCGACCCTCAACTTCTCTGGATGAGCAAGCAATTTGTGGAGCTGTAGTTGATATTGTGTCGGGTCATTTGGTCACACATTTCTATGCATAAATCTGTGTTTGTGCCATTAAGTTGAAGACAACAACTTTAATAATATTTTTGTTATGTTCTTACTATGGACCAATCGCTGAACTGAGCGCAGGGGTAGATTCAATCCAATCATTCAGTCAATTGTATTTATTGAGTGCTTACTGTGGGCAGAGCACTGTACTAAGCGCTTAGGAAGCACAAGTCGGCAACATATAGAGTCGGTCCCTACCCAACAACGGGCTCACAGTCTAGAAGAGTCCTTACCTCATCTGGTCCTCTCACTGTGAGGGAGATGGAGAACAGGCATTTACTCCCCATTTTACAGGTGAGGAAACTGAGGCAAATAACATAACAGGCAAATAAAAGGGCTGGGATTAGAACCCAGATTCCCTGACTCCCAGCCCTGTGCTCTTTCCTCTAAGCCATACTAGTCCTCGGCAAGCGCCGATTTCCCCAAGCAGTGTATCTTTCAAAACTGCTGGCTATCCAAGTTATTAATCTTCTAGCTTAAATTACAAGGGCTATCCTTGGGTGAGGGTCAAAACTGTAATGTTGGGAGTGACAGGTGGAGGTGGAAACAGAGGGATGCTTCAGGGAATAATAATAATAATAATACAATTAATAGTATTGTTAAGTGCTTACTATGTGCCAAGCCCTGTGAGCTCACCTCCTCCAGGAGGCCTTCCCAGACTGAGCCCCTTCCTTCCTCTCCCCCTCGTCCCCCTCTCCATCCCCCCATCTTACCTCCTTCCCTTCCCCACGGCACCTGTATATATGTATATTTGTTTGTACATATTTATTAATCTATTTATTTATTTATTTTACTTGTACATATCTATTCTATTTATTTTATTTTGTTAGCATGTTTGGTTTTGTTCTCTGTCTCCCCCTTTTAGACTGTGAGCCCACTGTTGGGTAGGGACTGTCTCTATATGTTGCCAATTTGTACTTCCCAAGCGCTTAGTACAGTGCTCTGCACATAGTAAGCGCTCAATAAATACGATTGATGATGAAGAGCCCACATGGGGCTCACAGCCTAAGTAGGAGGGAGAATAGATGCTGAATCCCCATTTTGCAGATGAGACCCAAAGAAGATAATTTATATGCCCAAGGGTACGCAGTGGGCACCCGGCGGAATCAGGATTAGAACCCAGGGCCTCTGATTTCCAGGCCTCTGTTCTTTCCACTAGGCCACACTAGGAGAAGCAGCGTGGCTCAGTGGAAGGAGCCCGGGCTTTGGAGTCAGAGGTCAGGGGTTCAAATCCCGGCTCCGTCAATTGTCAGCTGTGTGACTTTGGGCAAGTCACTTCACTTCCCTGTGCCTCAGTTCCCTCATCTGTAAAATGGGGATTAAGGCCGTGAGCCCCCCGTGGGACAACCTGATCACCTCGAAACCTCCCTATTGCTTAGAACAGTGCTTTGTACATAGTAAGCGCTTAATAAATGCCGTCATTATTATTAGATAGCAAGGGGCTGGGGAGAAACCTGGAATATTAGACATCTTTCTAACCGATGTGACACTTCCCCCAGAGCTACTCTGTCTGATCCTCTCACAATTTCTGCTCTCAGCCATCGATTAGCCAGAAACTCCCGGTCATTGCCGAAAGTACAAGATTTCATTCATTCATTCATTCAATGGTATTTATTGAGTGCTTACTGTGTGCAGAGCACTGTACCAAGCGCTTGGGAAGTACAAGTTGGCAACATATTTCTAACCGGAATGCTGTCCCCGCCATCCCTAGGGGTCATCCGGCTTGGTGTGGGTCTCGAGTAGCTGCTCGTCTGAACCGAGCATCCCTGGACCCAATCCCTGAGCGAGAGAGACAATGAAGAACAGATGGTACAATACATACATGACGTCTGGGCTGTTGGCCGTCGTCACCAACACGTACAGTTCGAACACTATCTCGAGGTAGTTTGTAAAATAGGGCAACCCGTCCACGGTTTTAATATTCCTGGAAAGAAAAAACAAAGCCAGATGGATTCCTAAAGTGCGGACGTGTGTACGTTCCCGGCCACGCATGTGTGCCTCACATAATCATCTCCATCACCACATACTGAGCGGCTGCTGGGTGGAGATCGCTCTATCCGGGCCATTACTGAGTTGAGCACTATACCAGGAGGTTGGAGAGCACGGAGCAGAAGATGGGGCCTCTCCCTGCCCTCGAGAAGATTACAGTTTAATAAGGGAGGTAAGCAGAAAGGACTTGCCATCTATATGATAGGTCAAAAAAAATAAGAGAGATTAACTGGAGGTGGAGAGATGAATCAGAGAATGCTTCATGGAGGAAGTGGCTTTAGAGGAGGCTTTGAAGGAAGGGAGGGATGCTGATAGAGAGGCAGATCCACACAGGGAGAAAGTGGAACGAGTCAGAGATGGGACACCTGGGAATGAGGTACTTGGATGGGTTTTGGAAGAACAAAGAGTGAGAGCTGGAGAGTAGTGGGAAAAGAGAGGGAAACGGCTATCAAAGGGTCTTTTTTTTTAAATGGTATTTGTTAAGCGCTTCTACTAAAAGAACTGGAGTAGACAGGTTGGACACAGTCCATATCCCACGTGGGGCTCATAGTCTTAATCTCCATTTTACAAATGAGGTAACTGAGGCACAGAGAAGTGAAGTGACTTGTCGAAGATCACGTAACCAGACATGTGGCAGAGTGGGATTGGAACAAAGGTCCTTCTGATTCCCAGGCCAATACTCCACCCACTAGGCTATATTGCATCTTGTCAAGCCTTGAAGCTTTGAGGGAAGCAGTGAGGAGCCATTGGAGAGTTTTGAGGACAGAAGTGTTCTAAGTGTCGCTTTAAGAATATGATTCTACTAGTTGTACACTGGATAAAATGTGGGGAGGGGAAGCTGGAGGCAAGGAGATAGCGCTTAGTACAGTGCTCTGCACACAGTAAGCGCTCAATAAATACGATTGAATGAATGAATAAGGAAGCAGCTGAAATATTCAGTTGGGAAGTGACGAATGTGGGTGGAAGAGAAAGGGGATCTGGGAAATAGTTTGGAGGAAAAAACAGCAGAATTTAGAGACAGACTGAATGTGGGAGGTGAATGTCGGACAGGAGACCAAGAGAGCATCAGGATTGTGAGACTGGAGAACAAGGGATGGAAAACAACAACATCAACAGTGATGGAAAAGGTGGAAAGAGGAGGTTTAAAGGGACAGATGAAGAATCCAGTTTTTGATCTACTGAGTTGAAGGTGTCAGCAGGCGCAGACGTCCTGGAGGCAGGCCATTCAAAGTCACAGAGTGGGTGCCAGCCGGTAATGTCGATAGGCGTCAGCTGTGTGGAGGTGATGGGTGAAACCCTGGGAGCAGGCGTGCTCCCTCCCTGAAAGAAAGAGGGAAGAGTAAGAGCAGAGGACCCAGAGAAGCATTTTGCAGAACACTCCAAGTTACACAGGGATGAGGAGAGAATGAAGTCAGGAAGGGAGACTACGTGAGGGGAGTCAGACAGAAACGAGAAATAATCAGGGGAGTCCTGGAGTAGTCAAAATAAGTGGTGGGAGGAGAAGGGGGCGGGGGGGGGGGAGTGCATTGATAATATTCATTCATTCAATCGGATTTATTGAGCGCTTAATGTGTGCTTGGGAATCACTGACGCTATTCATTCAATCGTATTTATTGAGCGCTTTCTGTGTGCACAGCACTGTATTAAGTGCTTGGGAAGTACAAGTTGGCAACATATAGAGACAGTCCCTCCCCAACAACGGGCTATTGATGTCTGTCCGTTTGCTTCGTTTTGTTGTCTGTCTCCCCTCTTCTAGACTGTGAGCCCTTGGGTAGGGACTGTCTCTATTCATTGCCGAGTTGTACTTTCCAAGAGCTTAGGACAATTCTCTGCACACAGGAAGCGCTCAATAAATACGATTGAATGAATGGAGATGTCCACAGTGTCAAAGGCAGGTGAGGATCAGGACAGAGCACAGCCTGTTAGATTTAGCCAAAAAGGAGTCATTGGAAACCTTTAATGAGCAGGGGCTCCTGAGCGAAGGGGATGAAATCCAGATTGCAGGGAGAAATTGTACTGGACCCATTATCTACCTCAACTTCCAGAAATACCTCATTCCATCCCCTTCAATCCCAATAAGATGGTCCTCCGGTTCCTAGTTGGACTGTGGGTAGGGACCGTCTCTATTTGTTGCCAAGTTGTGCTTTCCAAGCGCTCAGTACAGTGCTCTGAACACAGTAAGCACTCAATAAATACGATTGAATGAATGGAGAGAGAGAGAGATGTCCACAGTGTCAAAGGCAGGTGAGGATCAGGACAGAGCACAGCCTGTTAGATTTAGCCAAAAAGGAGTCATTGGAAACCTTTAATGAGCAGGGGCTCCTGAGCGAAGGGGATGAAATCCAGATGGCAGGGAGAAGTTGTATTGGACCCATTATCTACCTCAACTTCCAGAAATACCTCATTCCATCCCTTTCTACCCCAATAAGATGGTCCTCCGGTTCCTAGTTAGACTGAGGGCCCCATGTGGGACAGGGACTGCGTCCAACCTAACTTGTATCTACCCTAGTGCTTAGAACATACTTGGCACATAATAGACACTTAACAAGTAGCATTAGTATTAGAAGAGAGTTGGTAGAGAGAAGAGGGATGTGAAGTATAGACAGCCTGTTCACGGAGGGTGCAAAAAAAATGGGAGATGGATGGGGTGCTGTGTGGAAGGTGTAGTGAGGAGGAGGAGGAGGAGGAAGGGACAAGAAAAGCCTTTTTCAGTATGTACTAGACTGTAAGCTCGTTGTGGGCAGGGAACGTGTCTACCAGTCTCCGAAGCACATAGTAAATAATAAATAATGATGGCATTTATTAAGCGCTTACGATGTGCAAAGCACTGTTCTAAGCGCTGGGGAGGTTACAAGGTGATCAGGTTGTCCCATGGGGGGCTCACAGTCTTCATCCCCATTTTACAGATGAGGTAACTGAGGCACAGAGAAGTGAAGTGACTTGCCCAAAGTCACACAGCTAATTGGCAGAGTACTTAGTATTGAACTTTTTTATTTAATGGCATTTATTAAGCACTTACTATGTGCAAAGCAGTGTTCTAAGCGCTGGGGAGGTTACAAGATGATCAGATTGTCCCACGGGGGGCTCACAGTCTTAATCCCCATTTTACAGATGAGGGAACTGAGGCCCAGAGAAGTGAAGTGACTTGCCTAAAGTCACACAGCTGACAAGTGGCAATCCTTGACAATTGGCGGAGCTGGGATTTGAACCCCTGACCTCTGACTCCAAAGTCCGGGATATTTCCACTGAGCCACGCTGCTTCCAAGCACTTAGTACAACGCTCTGCACACAGTAAGCACTCAATAAATCCCACTGACTGTTGTGTAGGAGATTGTGACTTGACAGCAGAGGAGAAGGAACGAGGGGAGAACGAATAGAACAACGAGTTGCGGGAGGAGGGTGGAAAGGAATGAATATTTTAAGGTACGAGGTATTAAGATTCGAGCCAGAAAGATGGACTTGATTTTAAGAGTAAGTGGGAGATCTCCTGGTGCTCTCTGCCCCTTACAAATGCTCTTCAGTGAATTTAGTGCCCGGAGGTGGATAATAATAATAATAATGATGGCATTTATTAAGCGCTTACTATGTGCAAAGCACTGTTCTCAGCGCTGGGGAGGTTACAATCAATCAATCGTATTTATTGAGCGCTTACTGTGCGCAGAGCACTGTACTAAGCGCTTGGGAAGTACAAGTTGGATACAAGATGATCAGGTTGTCCCACGGGGGGCTCACAGTCTTCATCCCCATTTTACAGAGGAGGGAACTGAGGCCCAGAGAAGTGAAGTGACTTGCCCAAAGTCACCCAGCCGACAAGTGGTGGAGCCGGGATTTGAACCCATGACCTCCGACTCCAAAGCCCGGGCCCTCTCCACTGAGCCACGCTGCTTCTCTGATCTCAAACGAGTTGAGTTGAACCAACAAAATGGGAATGCGCGCCAGGGAAGGAATTTCCAGGGAAGGGGCCCTCACCTATCCTCAAACAGCTTCAGAGCCATGAGTGAAAACATCAATACACTGAACATAAACAAGAGAAAGACGTAGAGGATCTCCGGCAAAGTGTTCCGGATGCTTCGGAAGGCTCTTCGGATCTGCCAAGACAAGATTTAGTTCCGTTATGGTTTATGACAGTGTCTGACCTCATTAGCTCGTATCTACCGCAGCGCTTAGAACAGTGCTTGACACATAGTCCTCCAGGAGGCCTTCCCAGACTGAGCCCCCTCCTTCCTCTCCCCCTCCCCACCCCACCGCCTTACCTCCTTCCCCTCCCCACAGCACCTGTATATATGTATATATGTTTGTACAGATTTATTACTCTATTTATACATATTTATTCTAATTATTTAATTTTGTTAATATGTTTTGTTTTGTTCTCTGTCTCCCCCTTCTAGACTGTGAGCCCACTGTTGGGTAGGGACCATCTCTATATGTTGCCAACTTGGACTTCCCAAGCGCTTAGTCCAGTGCTCTGCACACAGTAAGCGCTCAATAAATACAATTGAATGAATGAATTAGCTCGTATCTACCGCAGCGCTTAGAACAGTGCTTGACACATAGTCCTCCAGGAGGCCTTCCCAGACTGAGCCCCTTCCTTCCTCTCCCCCTCCTCATCCCCCCTGCCTTTCCTCCTTCCCCTCCCCACAGCACCTGTATATAGGTATATATGTTTGTACGGATTTATTACTCTATTTTATTTGTACATATTTATTCTAATTATTTTATTTTGTCAATATGTTTTGTTTTGTTCTCTGTCTCCCCCTTCTAGACTGTGAACCCACTGTTGGGTAGGGACCGTCTCTATATGTTGCCAACTTGTACTTCCCAAATGCTTAGTACACTGCTCTGCACACAGTAAGCGCTCAATAAATACGACTGAATGAATGAATACGTTTGTACGTATTTATTACTCTATATTTATTTTATTTGTACATATTTATTCTAATTATTTTATTTTGTTAATATGTTTTGTTTTGTTCTCTGTCTCCTCCTTCTAGACTGTGAGTCCACTGTTGGGTAGGGATTGTCTCTATATGTTGCCAGCTTGTACTTCCCAAGTGCTTAGTCCAGTGCTCTGCACACAGTAAGCGCTCAATAAATATGACTGACTGAATGAATGAATGAACATAGCACTGATTACTGTAATTACCATTATCCTACTACCACTCAGCCCCTACACTTCGCGCCTCTAATGCCAATCTACTCAACTGTACCTTAGGCAAGTCACTTCACTGCTCTGGGCCTCAGTTCCCTCATCTATAAAATGGGGATTAAGACTGTGAGCCCCACATGAGACAAATTAATCACCTTGTATCCTCCCCAGCGCTTAGAATAGTGCTTTGCACACAGTAAGCGCTTAACAAATGCCATCATCATTATTATTATTACCTTGAGCTCTTCTACCTGCCACCAAATCCTTGCCCATGTCCTCCCTCTGGCCTGGAATGCCCTCTTCCTTCCTATACAACAGATAATCACTCTCCCCACCTTTGAAGTTCATTCATTCATTCAATCGTATTTACTGAGCACTTACTGTGTGCAGAGCACTGTACTAAGCACTTGGGAAGTCCAAGTTGGCAACCTATAGAGACAGTCCCTACCCAACAGCGGGCTCACAGTCTAGAAGGGGGAGACAGAGAACAAAACATATTAACAAAATAAAATAAGTAGAATAAATATGTACAAGTAAAATGAATAGAGAAATAAATACGTACAAACATATATACAGGTGCTGTGGGGAAGGGAAGAAGGTAAGGCGGGGGGATGGAGATGGGAAAGAGGGGGAGAGGAAGCAGGGGGCTCCGTCTGGGAAGGCCTCCTGGAGGAGGTGAGCTCTCAGTAGGGCCTTCATCATCATCATCAATCGTATTTATTGAGCACTTACTATGTGCAGAGCACTGTACTAAGCGCTTGGGAAGTACAAATTGGCAACATATAGAGACAGTCCCTACCCAACAGTGGGCTCACAGTCTAAAAGCCTTGAAGTCTTATCATAATCCCATCTCCTCCAAGAGGTTTTCCCTGATTAAGACCTCATCCCCTCCTCCCTCTCCCTTCTGTGTCCCCTATACATTTGGATCTGTAACCCCTAAGCATTTGATAGCCAGCCTACTTCTAGACTGTGAGCCCACTGTTGGGTAGGGACCGTCTCTATATGTTGCCAACTTGTACTTCCCAAGCCTTTAGTACAGTGCTCCGCACACGGTAAGCACTCAATAAATACGATTGAATGAATGAAGGTGAGTTTTGATTTGTAGCCACTGCCCAAGCTAGGAATGGAGTGGACGGGCCTCTGTTTGACTCTCCCTCCTGTAGCCGAGACCGGTAGAGGACTGGAAACTCTCCAGATGTGACCCCGAGAGGGGGAGCATTTATGTACATTTCCGTAATTTATTTTAATTCCAACTTGTACTTCCCAAGTGCTTAGTCCAGTGCTCTGCACACAGTAAGCACTCAGTAAATACAATTGAATGAATGAATGAGTGAATTTTAATGTCCACCTTCCTCTCTAGACTATAGGCTCCTTAGGCATGTGTCTACCAACTCTGTTGTATTGTACTCTGTCAAGCACTTCATTCAATCAATTGAATTTATTCATTCATTCATTCAATCATATTTATTGAGCACTTACTGTGTGCAGAGCATTGTACTAAGCGCTTGGGAGCGTACAATATAAGAAGTTGGCAGACACGTTCTTTACCTACAGTGAGTTTACAGTCTGGCGGGGGGCACTTGGTACAACGTACTGCACTCCTTAAGTGCTCGATAAATTCATTCATTCATTCAATCGCATTTATTGAGCGCTTACTGTGTGCAGAGCACTGTACTAAGCGCTTGGGAGTGTACAATATAAGAAGCTGGTAGACACGTTCTTTACCTACAGTGAGGTTACAGTCTGGCGAGGAGCACTTGGTACAATGCACTACACTCCTTAAGTGCTCGATAAATTCATTCATTCATTCAATCATATTTATTGAGTGCTTACTGTGTGCAGAGCACTGTACTAAGCCCTTGGGAGCGTAGAATATAAGAAGTTGGTAGACACGTTCTTAACCTACAGTGAGTTTTACAGTCTGGCGGGAGCACTTGGTACAATGTACTGCACTCCTTAAGTGCTCAATGAATTCATTCATTCATTCAATCGTATTTATTGAGTGCTTACTGTGTGCAGAGCACTGGACTAAGCACTTGGGAAGTACAAATTGGCAACATATAGAGATGGTCCCTACCCAACAACGGGCTTACAGTCTAAAAGGCATTAAATACCACTAATTGATGGATGAATGCTCTACAGACCTACGTGGTCTCATTTTAAGATAAACTGGAAGAGGGGTCAAACACAAACTTTCCCACCCAAGCCCTTACCTGCCGACTCTCGGGGAAGTTTATCAAGAAGATCGGTCTTAGGCATCTTGACCACCTAATTCCTTGGATTCCAGAGATTTTGAGAGCTGCGTAGATAATCAGGTCAATTAAGGTCAGCTGTAAATCAAATAGAAGGAAGAAAAATTATTAGTCTGAATTGAGGCAATGGCACAATCTGTTAGGATTAGGCTCAGGTTTTGTCCTTAGGCAGCACAGAATACACTGAAAAAAGGGTTGTCAGTGAAAAAAAGTTGATCTTTTTAGGTCCCAAACCCAAGTAGGAAATTCTGGTTTTCTTTCAAAAGTATCCCCAAGCCTCTTTCACAAGGCGTCTGAAGACCGCTTCACTTCTTGTGCCTAAGAGCCTAAATGTGGGTCACTAGTCTTAATTCTGAAAGGGGAGAACACTTCAACTAGAACCTAATCCCCAACCTCAAATATTAATCTGACCAGATCTTAACAATGGTCCTGCCATCCTACAACGCAGACTCAGTTTGACGTGACAAATGTCTCCATTAGAGATTCATTCTTTCATTCAATGGTATTTATTGAGCGCTTACTGTGTGCAGAGAACTGTACTAAGCGCTTGGGAAGTCCAAGTTGGCAACATATAGAGACGGTCCCTACCCAACAGTGGGCTCACAGTCTAGAAGATATTTAGACTTGAAAAACATATCAGAACTATCTTGGTAATTGGAATCAAAGTATTTGGGGCCTGAATTACTTGGCTAGTTTGCTAGTATAGACCTAGCCAAAGTGTCATAGTGCTGGCCCTATTCATGTTTCAAAAACTTCATCCTGGCTGGTGAATCTTCCCTCCCCTCGCCACCCAGAATTTAACCTTGGACAAAAACCATTCCTTTTAGGGAATACTCGGGGAACAAAAATCTGGATCACTTGATTCCAATAAGTGACCTACATTTTCTTTTCAATTTCAAAAGGCTTTAAAATTTCAGTCTTTATTGGGACCCAAGTTTCTCATCCTTGGCCACCCTTTCATTCATTCAATCATATTTACTTAGCACTTACTGTGTGCAGAGCACTGTACTAAGCTCTTGGGAAGTACAAGTCGTCAATATATAGAGACGGTCCCTACCCAACAATGGGCTCACAGTCTAGAAGGGGGAGACAGACGACAAAACAAAACATATAGACAGATGTCAGAATCGTCAGAGCAAATAGAATTAAAGCTATATGCACATCATTAACAAAATAAATAGAATAGTAAATATGTACAAGTAAAATAGAGTAATAAATCTGTACAAATATATATACAGGTGCTGTGGGGAGGGGAAGGAGGTAGGGCGGGGGGATGGGGAGGAGGGGAGGAAAAAGGGGGCTTAGTCTGGGAAGGCCTCCTGGAGGAGGTGAGCTCTCAGTAGGGCTATGAAGGGAGGAAGAGAATTAGCTTGGCGGATGTGAGGGAGGCCATTCCAGGCCAGGGGAAAGACGTGGGCCGGGGGTCGACGGCGGGACAGGCGAGAATGAGGCACCGTGAGGAGATTAGCGGCCGCAGAGGAGCGGAGGTTGTGGGCTGGGATGGAGAAGGAGAGAAAGGAGGTGAGGTAGGATGGAGAGCCTTGAAGCTGAGAGTGAAAAATTTTTGCTTGATGCGTAGGTTGACAGGCAGCCACTGGAAATTTTTGAGGAGGGGAGTGACATGCCCAGAGCATTTCTGTACAAAGCTAATCCAGGCAGCAGAGTGAAGTATATAGACTGAAGTGGGGAGAGACAGGAGGATGGGAGATCAGAGAGGAGGCTGACGCAGTAATCCACCCTTTGCTCGGAAGGAAGCTCCGAAGAGGAAGGAGAATCGGTCGAATCCCATCTCTCCCTGTCCAACCCCGGGCTCTTTAAGGGCCCTCGGGCCACTCACCACCATGGTCAGCATGATGCAAATATTCTTGGTGTCTTTCCAAAACACCGCGCGAGGAGTGACTTTGGCAAACTGGACGAGCCGCCCAAAGAATGCACAGAGGCATATCAATTCTACCAGGGAGGTAGCCTACAAATGGAAAGGACAGAAATGGATTAGGATCAATCATATTAAGTACTGACCGTGTGCAGAGCACTGTACTAAGCGCTTGGGAGAGTACAATGCAACAATAGAAGAGTTGGTAGGCATGTTCCCTTCCCACAAAAAAAAATCCTAAATGGGTTAGGGGCAGGTTAGATAAGTGGCTTGGGTTTTGAGGGCTTTGTCTTGGATTCTAGGAATCAAAATAATAATAATAATGGTATTTGTTAAGTGCTTACTATGTGCCAAGCACTGTACTAAGCGCTGGAGTAGATACAAGGTAATCAGGTTGTCCCATGTGGGGCTCACAGTCTTAACCCCCTTTTTTACAGATGAGGGAACTGAGGCACAGGGAAGTTAAGTGGCTTGCCCAAGGTCACTCAGCAGACAAGTGGCGGAGCTGGGATAAGAACCCACGATCTCTGACTCCCAACGGATGCATCAGAAGTTTAACCTCAGTCCATCAGTGGTATCTACTGAGAGCTCAGTGGATGCAAGACACTGTAACAAGTGCAATACAGTAAGTAGACTTGATCCCTGCCTTCAACGAGTTTTCAGTCTAGTAGGGGAGACAGACTAAAATAAACTGCAGGTAGGAGAAACAACAGAATATGAGCATATAATAATAATAATAATGGCATTTACTAAACGCTTACTATGTGCAAAGCACTGTTCTAAGCACTGGGGAGGTTACAAGGTGATCAGGTTGTCCCATGTGGGGCTCACAGTCTTCATCCCCATTTTACAGATGAGGCAACTGAGGCCCAGAGAAGTGAAGTGAATTGCCCAAAGTCACACAGCTGACAATTGGCAGAGCCGGGATTTGAACCCATGACCTCTGACTCCAAAGCCCGGGCTCTTTCCACTGAGCCACGCTGCTATGTCCTTAGGTGCTACGGGGGTGGAAAGGCTGAGAACCCAATTAAAGGGGGAGACATTATTCAGTCATTCATATTTAGTGAGCGCTTACTGTGTGCAGAGCACTGTACTAAGCGCTTGGGAAGTACAAGTCGGCAACATATAGTGCAAGTCGACAACATGTGGTTAAATCCATAGGTGTCCCAGAAGGGAGGGAGAACAGGTTGGAGAAATGAGCGGTTAATCAAGGAAGGTTTATTTATTACTCTATTTATTTATTTTACTTGTACATATTTATTCTATTTTATTCTGTTAATATGTTTTGTTTTGTTTTCTGTCTCCCCCTTCTAGACTGTGAGCCCACTGTTGGGTAGGGACCGTCTCTATCTGTTGCCAACTTGGACTTCCCAAGTGCTTAGCCCAGTGCTCTGCACACAGTAAGTGCTCAATAAATACGATTGAATGAATGAATTGATTGATTTTGGGCAAGTACTGCTCTGAAAAAAGGAAAGCCCCCATGCTTAGATACCTAGCATACGCATATCCAGAAAACCAGGTTACCATTCATTCATTCATTCAGTCATATTTATTGGGCGCTTACTGTGTGCAGAGCACTGTACTAGGCGCTTGGGAAGTACAGGTTGGCAACATATAGAGACGGTCCCTACCCAACAGCGGGCTCACAGTCTAGAAGGCTCACAGTCTACCAAACTTTTAGTTGTGATAACCATTTAGAGGGGTGTGCTATCTATATTCAAATCACTATGTATACATGTTTGTACATATTTATTACTCATTTATTTATTTTACTTGTATGCATTCTATTTATTTTATTTTGTTAATATGTTTTCTTTTGTTGTCTGTCTCCCCCTTCTAGACTGTGAGCCCGCTGTTGGGTAGGGATCGTCTCTGTATGTTGCCAATTTGTACTTCCCAAGCGCTTATTACAGTTCTCTGCACACAGTAAGCGCTCAATAAATATGATTGAATGAATGAATGAATGAAGGTTTATTGGAGATGTGATTTTAATGGGGCTTTGAAGATGGGGGAAGACTATCTCCCTCATGTCTCCCCCTCTAGACTGTGAGCTCATTGTGGACAGGGACTGTGTCTGCTCCTCGTTATATTGTACTCTCCCCAGAGCTTTGCACAGTGCTTTGCACACAGTAAGCGTTCAATAAATACGACTGACTGACTGAATGAATGGTGATCTGTCAGGTATGAAGAGGGAGGGGGTTCCAAACACAACTCCTCAGTAATCACAGCACCTCTGATGATGAGCAGCAACATGGCCTAATGGGAGAAGCACAGGCCTAGGAGTCGGAGGAGTCACTCGACCGTATTTATTGAGCGCTCACTGTGTAAGCGGAAGTAGGCCGAAGGCGCCATCTTGGCTGAGGGAAATGTCCCCCCATGAGGGGATTGGGTGGGGTGTCATTCATTCATTCAATCGTATTTATTGAGCGCTGACTGTGTGCAGAGCACTGGACTAAGCGCTTGGGAAGTCCAAGTTGGCAACATACAGAGACGGTCCCTACCCAACAGCGGGCTCACATCTAGAAGGATGTGGGTTCCAATCTCAGCGCCATCCCATTCCTGCTGTGTGACCTTGGGCCAGTCATTTAACTTCTCTGTGCCACAGGCACCTCATCTGTAAAATGGGGGTGGAGACTGTGAGAAGCAGCGTGGCTCAATGGAAAGAGCCCAGGCTTTGGAGTCAGAGGTCAAGGGTTCAAATCCCGGCTCCGCCAATTGTCAGCTGTGTGACTTTGGGCCAGTCACTTCACTTCTCTGGGCCTCAGTTGCCTCATCTTTAAAATGGGGATGAAGACTGTGAGCCCCCCCATGGGACAACCTGATCACCATGTGACCTCTCCAGTGCTTAGAACAGTGCTTTGCACATAGTAAGCGCTTAATAAATGCCATCATCATCATCATCCCCACGTGGGCCATGGATTGGGTCCAATCCAATTAGCTTGTATTTACCCCAGTGATTAGTACAGTGCCTAGCTCATAGTAAGTGCTTAACAAGTACCATTATAAAAAATGCCACAATTATTATTATTGCAGGCAGGGATTGCATCTATCAACTCTTATTATACTTTCCCAAGCGCTTAATATAGTCATCTGCACACAGTAATAATAATAATAATAATAATAATAATAATAATAATAATAATGGTATTTGTTAAGCACTTACTATGTGCAAGCACTGTTCTAAGTGCTGGGGGAGATACCCGGTAATTCATTCAATCGTATTTATTGAGTGCTTACTGTGTGCAGAGCATTGTACTAAGCACTTGGGAAGTACAAGTTTGCAATATCTAGAGACGGTCCCTACCTGACAGCGGGCTCCCAGTCTAGAAGGGGGAGACAGACAACAAAACAAAACATATAAACCAAATAAAATAAATAGAATAAGTATGTACAAGTAAAACAAATAGAGTAAAAAATACGTGCAAACATATATACATTTATACAGGTGCTTCAGGTTGTCCCACATGGGGCTCTTAATCCCCCTTTTACAGATGAGGTCACTGAGGCACAGAGAAGTGAAGTGACTTGCTCAAAGTCACTCAGCTGACAACTGATGGAGCTGGGATTAGAACCCATGACCTCTGACTCCCAAACCCGTGATCTCTCCACTGAGCCACACTGTTTCTCATATAGCTGCTGCTCACGGTAAGCGCTCAATAAATACCGCTGATTGACTGATTCCGTGGCCCACCCACCCCAAACAGAGGAGATACTGGCAGCTACCAAGTGGTCACTCAACCTGGGAGAAATTTAGTGGCCTAAAGGACCACATAAATTGGTTACCACACATAAGGCACTGGGATATGCCTAGATAGCAACCCAAAACCTATTACTCTATTTATTTTACTTGTACATATCTATTCTATTTTATTTTAATATGCTTGGTTTCATTCTCTGTCTCCCCCTTCTAGACCGTGAGCCCGCTGTTGGGTAGGGACAGTCTCTATATGTTGCCAACTTGGACTTCCCAAGCACTTAGTACAGTGCTCTGCACTCAGTAAGCGCTCAATACGATTGATCGATTGATTGATTGATTGAAAACCTCTGACGGCAAAGTCCTGGGTGCGAGGGATCTCTCACTTGGCTTCTGGATGAACTCAAAGGGGCCTTTTCCTCCGGACATTGGCCAAGATTCTCCTTCAAAGGCCTGGGCTGCGGTCTGTCAGTCGGCCACCCCGCCAGACCACGAAGCTGTGGTCACACCGCTGGAATGGCAGGGCTGATGCAAGTGGGGACGCTGCCAGAACCCTGGACCCTCAATCCTTCTCTTTTATTTTTCTTTTCTGGTATTTAAGGGCTTAGGACACTTCAGACAGTGTCTACATAGCAGACACTGTGCTAAGCGCCGGGGTGGATACGAGCTAATCAGGTTGGACACAATCCATGTCCCACGTGGGCCTCACCATGTTAATCCCCATTTTACAGATGAGGTAACCGAGGCCCAGAGAAGTTAGGCGACTTGCCCAGGGTCACACGGCGGAAAAGTGACGGAGCCGGGATTAGAAGCCAGCTCCTTCTGATTCCCTGGTCTGAGCTCTATGCACTAGGCCACGCTGCTTCCCGCGGCCTTTCTTCAGCCTGCCCTAACCCAAGGGAGGACAAAATAGAGCTTGGCTGGATTGGATGCCCGGGGCCCACATCAATCAATCAATCAATTGTATTTATTGAGTGCTTACTGTGTGCAGAGCACTGTACTAAGCGCTTGGGAAGTACAAGTTGGCAACAGATAGAGACGGTCCCTACCCAACAATGGGCTCATAGTCTAAAAGGGGGAGACAAACAACAAAACAAAACATTTGGACAGGTGTCAAGTCATCAGAATGAATAGAAATAAAGCTAGATGCACATTACAAGATAACCCACAGTACTACTTTGAAAGGAGAACTCTTGCCAGAGAATGCCTTCAGAATGGATGGCTTCCACTGCTCATTTGCCTAACCCAACCTCCCTTCTCCTCTTCTCTTCAAAATGCTTCTCCCTCCATTTTCTATCACCTGTGTGAAGCTTTCCCAAAGGTTGCAAAAAGAGGTCTAGAGACTAAACTTTACTTGACTACCAATGTTCAAATTCACAGTCAGATAAATGCACAATTCAAGGTAGGATGGAAGTTACATTTCTTATGGGGAATAGATGCCTCAGGTGACATGGGTTACCATGAAAGACACTTTGACAGTCCCTACCCAACAGGGGCAGTGAGGAACCCAACCTCTAGTTTTGAGGAGATTTCAGCAGGTGGTCGGGTACAGATCGTTGAAATGGCCACCACAGTTTCCCACTGGGCCCACTCCATCTTCCGAGTTCACATGTGCACTCGTTTACAGGTGTCTTACGTTTCTGTCTCTTAGCCTCCACTGTAGGAGCTGCGTAGCAGCGGACAAAAGGGTAGAGCTCTCTTCCTCCCTTCAAGGCCCTACTGAGAGCTCACCTCCTCCAGGAGGCCTTCCCACACTCAGCCCCCTCCTTCCTCTCCCCCTCTTCCCCCTCTCCATCCCCCCACCTTACCTCCTTCCCTTCCCCACAGCACCTGTATATACGTATATATGTTTGTTCGTATTTATTACTCTATTTATTTTACTTGTACATATCTATTCTATTTATCTTATTTTGTTAGTATGTTTGGTTTTGTTCTCTGTCTCCCCCTTCTAGACTGTGAGCCCACTGTTGGGTAGGGACCGTCTCTATGTGTTGCCAACCTGTACTTCCCAAGCCCTTAGTACAGTGCTCTGCACACAGTAAGCGCTCAATAAATATGATTGATTGATTGATTGATTAGAGAAGGGGATGGCCAAGCCCACCAGCACCCAACTGGATTTATTTTGGTGCCAGCCCGACTTACTCGGTTTTTGTAGGCTGGGCCCAGCCAGGCAGAACTCCAAGGCAGAAGTCGCGCTCCAACTATTATTATTACGGTATTTGTCAGGCGCTCACTCTGTGCCAGGCACTGTACTATGGCAGCTACAGAGGTACAGAAGACCTCACTGACATAAAGCAATCCAAAGCGAAGACTTTAGCCTGTGAGCCCCCTCTTCTAGACTGTGACCCCACTGTTGGGTAGGGACCGTCTCTATATGTTGCCAACTTGTACTTCCCAAGCGCTTAGTACAGTGCTCTGCACACAGTAAACGCTCAATAAATATGAGTGAATGAAAAAGAATCTGAGCTGGGGGGTGATCTTGCACCAGCTTGGAACTCAGTCCCCGCGATCCGACAGAACACGGCTCTCCCCACCTGCAAAGCCCTCCCCAAATCCCACCATCTCCAATTTTCAAAACCTAAAGTCATTCATTCATTCAATCGTATTTATTGAGCGCTTACTGTGTACAGAGCACTGTACTAAGCGCTTGGGAAGTACAAGTTGGCAACAACAAATACTATAATTATGAATTATAATAATGATTAATATATAATAGTAAACCATTAAACTTATTATTATGGTCTTCATCGATGTGCCGATGTGCCGTCCCACATGGGGTCTGCATTCCAAGGGAGGGCGCAGAGAGCAAAAACAGTATATAAATCCCGTCTTTACGGATGAGGAAATTGGAAAAGTGAGAAGAAGCATGGCGCAGGGGTTAGAGCCCAAGCCTGGGAATCAGAAAGTCTTGGGGTCTAATCCCGGCCCCGCCACTTGTCTGCTGTATGACCTAGGGCAAGCCACTTCACTTCTCTGTGCCTCAGTTCCCTCATAAATAAATAATAATAACGCTGGTATTTGTTAAGCGCTTACTATGTGCCAGGCACTGTTCTGAGCGCGGGAGCTAATCAGGTTGGACACAGTCCCTGTCCCACGTGGGGCTCATCTATAAAACGGGGATTGAGACTGTGAGCCCCACGTGGGACAGGGAACGTGTCTGACCTGATTTGCTTGTATCCACCTCGGCACTTAGTCCAGTGCCTGGCACATAGGAAGCGCTTAAATTCCATAATTATTATTATATACAGATAGATTGAATGACTTGCCCAAGGCCACACAGGAGGCAAGGGGCGGAGGCAGGATTGGAACCCAGGTCCTCTGATTCCCAGGCCCATGCTCTTTCTACTAGGCCACACTGCTGCACATCAATGTATCAGCCGCTTCGAGTATTTAAGTATTAAATACTACTTAAGTAGTATTAAGTATTTAGGAGTATTAAGTATTTAGGAGAAGCAGCATGGCTCAGTGGAAAGCGCCCGGGCTTGGGAGTCAGAGGTCATGGGTTCGAATCCTGGCTCCACCACATGTCTGCTGTGTGACCTTGGGCAAGTCCCTTCACTTCTCTGAGCCTCAGTTCCCTCATCCGTAAAATGGAGATGAAGACTGTGAGCCCCACGTGGGACTGATCATCTTGTATTCCCCCCAGCGCTTAGAACAGTGATTTGCACATAGTAAGCGCTTAACAAATGCCATTATTATTATTATTATTTACATATTTATTTAGACCCTCCCTCAGCACTTATGTACATAGGCCTGATCACTTGTCCATTCAGTTTATTTCGATTACTCCATCACAGATATTTTTATCCCTGTTTCTCCCATCAGAATGTAAGCTCCTTTGAGTCAGGGCACACACCCAATAATACTTTAGTCATTTCTCAAATATGTAGTCCAGTGCATTGCACACAGGGGGGTGCTCAGTAAATACCTTTACCGTTACTACCCAACCCTATAGAAAAGGGGCAGCATTACCAACTTTTTTTTTTGATGGCATTTATTAAGTGCTTACTATGTGCAAAGCACTGTTCTAAGCACTGGGGAGGTTACAAGGTGATCAGATTGTCAGTAAGTGCTCAATAAATACGATTGATTGATTGATTGATTGAATATATTCACCTATTCTATCTATATGACATAAATATATTCACCACCACCCCCGCACCTGTCTATATGCATATATATTTGTACGTATTTATTACTTCACCTGTTCACCTCTATTCTATTTAGTTTATTTTGTTAGTATGTTTGGTTTTGTTGTCTGTCTCCCCCTTTTACACTGTGAGCCCGCTGTTGGGTAGGGACCATCTCTATGTGTTGCCAACTTGTACTTCCCAAGCACTTAGTACAGTGCTCTGCACACAGTAAGCGCTCAATAAATACGATTGATTGATTGAATAAATATATTCACCTATTCTATCTATATAACATAAATATATTCACACACCCCCGCACCTGTCTATATGTATACATATTTGTACATATTTATTACTTCACTTGTTCACCTCTACTCTATTTTATTTTGTTAGTATGATTGGTTTTGTTGTCTGTCTCCCCCTTTTAGACTGTGAGCCCACTGTTGGGTAGGGACTGTCTCTATATGTTGCCAACTTGTACTTCCCAAGCGCTTAGTACAGTGCTGTGCACACAGTAAGCGCTCAATAAATACGATTGATTGATTGATCAGATTGTCCCACGGGGGGCTCACAGTCTTAATCCCCATTTTACAGATGAGGGAACTGAGGCCCAGAGAAGTGAAGTGACTTGCCCAAAGTCACACAGCTGACAAGTGGTGGAGCCGGGATTTGAACCCATAACCTCTGACTCCAAAGCCCGGGCTCTTTCCACCGACCCACGCTGCTTCCCATAACTGCTGCCTGCCCAACAGGTAACCACATGATGAGGGGAAGCCGGTCATAATTTGATCTTTAAAGAAAAACTGTTTCTGTCCCAGAGGGGGTGAACTGGTGGCTTTCAATTTTTGGCCAAAGCCAAGCACGGGACCATAGGCAGCAGGGCACAAAAATCGCTCTCGAAGACGTGAAACTGAATTATACATTAGTTCCTATCTTAACCGCATTTTGCAACATCCCATTCTATCGGCGAGAAACCAATTATGCCTTCAACACAACATTCCTTCCAACTCAAATTAGCCATAGGTCACGCGTGTTAGGGGAAGGCTACACCCTGATAAAAAATGTTGGACCATTATCAACCCCAACGGTATGGAGAGAAAGGACTCTCAGGGCCTGTTATTTCCCGGTGAAACAGTAGCCCGTGAAACCGAAGGTGTCGGTTCCCACTTCGCTGCTCGCGCTTACCAGGAAAGGTAATGGGTACACGGCGGGTTCCTCAAACAGAGCAAGGGAAAGGTTTACAAAAATAAAGAAGTATGTGGCTACTTGCATCGTCCAGTGGTTGTAAAAATAGTAAAGTCTGTAGGAAAAAAGAACGAGAAAGGAAATTGTAAGTTAAGTAGCCAGTCGTTGCCGATGTGCAAATATACGAAGACCCTCTCAGTGGAAACGGTAGCCAAATTTTGGTAGTACATAGCCCCTTGGCAACCAGGATTACATCCCGAGTCCCCTCCCATGAATAATCTAGTAGATTGTTTGGCACAGAGATGGTCAACTTACTGCAAAATTAATAAACTTCTAGACTGTGAGCCTGCTGTTGGGTAGGGACTGTCTCTATATGTTGCCAACTTGTACTTCCCAAGTGCTTAGTACAGTGCTCTGCACACAGTAAGTGCTCAATAAATACGATTGAATGAATAAACTATATCATGATCATCTATCAATCAATCAGAGCACTGTACTAAGCACTTGGGAGAATACAACTGAGTTGGTGGACATGTTTCCTGCCCATTAAGAGTGAACAATAAAAAAATTATTATTATGGAATTTGTCAAGGGCTTACTATGTGTCAATAAGAATAATGATAATGGCATTTGTTAAGCACTTTTTTATGGCATTTGTTAAGCGCTTACTATGTGCAAAGCACTGTTCTAAGCACTGGGGGGGATACAAGGTGATCAGGTTGTCCCACATGGGGCCCACAGTCTTAATCCCCATTTTACAGATGAGGGAACTGAGGCTCCGAGAAGTGAAGTGACTTGCCCAAGGTCACACAGCAGACATGTGGTGGAGCTGGGATTCGAACCCATGACCTCTGGCTCCAAAGCCCATGCTCTTTTCCACTGAGCCACACTGCTTCACTTAGTATGTAGTGGAGAGCCCAGACTTGGGAGTCCGAGGTCACGGGTTCTAATCCTGGCTCCGCCACTTGCCAGCTGTGTGACTTTGGGCAAGTCACTTCACTTCTCTGTGCCTCAGTTCCCTCATCTGTAAAATGGGGATTAAGATGTGAGCCCCACGTGGGACAACCTGATTACCTTGTATCTTAACACAGTGCTTGGCACATAGTAAGCACTTAATACCATTATCATTATTATTATGTGCCAGGCACTGTGCTAAGAGCTGGGGCGGATACAAGCAAATCGAGTTGGACACAGTCCTTGTCCCGCAAAGGCTCCTGGTCTTCATCTCCATTTTACAGATCAATCAATTGGATTTATTGAGCGCTGGGGCACAGAGAAGTGAAGTGGATTGCCCAAGGCCACGCGACAGATGAAAGGCGGAGCTGGGATTAGAACCGATGACCTTCAGACTTCCAGGCCTGTTCTGGAATCACTACGCCATGCTGCTCCTCAAGCATTGTTTTAAGAGCCCGGGCTTTGGAGTCAGAGGTCATGGGTTCAAATCCCGGCTCTGCCAGTCGTCAGCTGTGTGACTTTGGGCAAGGCACTCCACTTCTCTGGGCCTCAGTTCCCTCATCTGTAAAATGGGATGATGACTGTGAGCCCCCCGTGGGGCAACCTGATCACCTTGTAACCTCCCCAGCGCTTAGAACAGTGCTTTGCACATGGTAAGCACTTAATAAATGCCATTATTATTATTACGCCCTGGGGTAAATACAAGTTGATGGAATCAGACACAGTCCCTATGCCACATGGAGCTCACAGTTTAAAATATCTCAAAAACAACTTATCCCCTCACATGAAAGGAAGAGGGTCTTTCCCTAATGGAAGCCACCTTACTCATGGAAGCTAAGAGGGGAAAAGTCCACCACCAGACCCAGTTGTGTGATTTTAGTCTAGGTAAATAGACAGATTCAGTATGGTGCCTTTTCATTTTAGTTTTGTCTAAACTAGAATGACTCTTTTACCACTTCCCAACCACCTAATTTCTTCACAAACAATGTTCACAAAGCATGCTTCCCCTTTCCTGAGAAGTGGGCACTATGATTTGTGTATCTAGAAACACATTTCTGGCAGTCCTGACACACCCCAGAAGTTAAAACCCAAACAGTTTATTCAACTACAGTTGAATTCAGTACAATTCAAGTGCTGGGTCAATGGGTCACATGTGTGGATTTAAATAGGACAAGAACTCCCAGGATGAGGAGTTTGCCCCCTTCTAGACTGTGAGCCCATTGTTGAGTAGGGACTGTCTCTATGTGTTGTCAACTTGCACTTCCCAAGCATTTAGTACAGTGCTCTGCATACAGTTAGCGCTCAATAAATACGATTGAATGAATGAATTCACCGGCTCGATTCACAAACCACACAACACCCTCTGGGGCAGTGTTCTCGAATGTGGCCACCAAACACGTGTGGCACAGGCACTGGTGTTGGGCAAACTCTCTCAGGACCCTAAAGTTCTCCAAATTGCCCTGGTGCCCGGTGAGGGAAAAGGTGGGCATAGCTTAGCTGGGCAGAGGCCTGAGACCAGAGCATGAAGGTCCAACACCCAAGAGATTCAGCCTCCAAAGTGTCAAACGAAAATTTCCTGCATGGCCTAGTGGATGAAACTATCATCAACTATCGTCTCTACGCTGATGACACCCAAATCTACATCTCTGCCCCTGCTCATTCTCCCTCCCTTCAGGCTCGGGTCTCCTCCTGCCTTCAAGACATCTCCATCTGGATGTCTGCCCGCCATCTAAAACTCAATATGTCCAAGACTGAACTCCTTATCTTCCCTCCCAAATCCTGCCCTCTCCCTGACTTTCCCATCACTGTTGGCGGCACTACCATCCTTCCCGACTCACAAGCCCGCAAACTTGGCATCATTCTTGACTCCGCCCTCTCGTTCACCCCTCACATCCAATCTGTCACCAAAACCTGCCGGTCTCAGCTCCGCAACATCGCCAAGATCCGCCCTTTCCTCTCCATCCAAACTGCTGCACTACTGGTTTAATCTCTCATCCTATCCCGACTGGATTACTGCATCAGCCTCCTCTCTGATCTCCTATCCTCCCGTCTCTCCCCACTTCAGTCTATACTTCACGCTGCTGCCCGGATCATCTCTGTGCAGAAACGCTCTGGGCATGTTACTCCCCTCCTCAAAAATATCCAGTGGCTACCAATCAACCTACGCATCGGGCAAAAACTCCTCACCCTGGGCGTCAAGGCTGTCCATCACCTCGCCCCCTCCTACCTCACCTCCCTTCTCTCCTTCTCCAGCCCAGCCCTCACCCTCTGCTCCTCTGCCACTCGCCTCCTCACCGTGCCTCGTTCTCACCCGTCCCGCCGTCGACCCCCGGCCCGCATCCTCCCCCTGGCCTGGAATGCCTTCCTTCCACATATCCGCCAAGCTAGCTCTCTTCCTCCCTTCAAAGTCCTACTGAGAGCTCACCTCCTCCAGGAGGCCTTCCCACACTGAGCCCCCTCCTTCCTCTCCCCATCCCCATCCCCCCCGCCCTACCTCCTTCCCCTCCCCACAGCACCTGTATATATGTTTGTGCAGATTTATTACTCTATTTATTTTACGTGTACATATTTACTATTCTATTTATTTTATTGTGTTGATACATTTTGTTTTGTTGTTTTGTTGTCTGTCTCCCCCTTCTAGACTGTGAGCCCGCTGTTGGGTAGGGACCATCTCCATATGCTGCCAACCTGCACTTCCCAAGCGCTTAGTACAGTGCTCTGCACACTGTAAGTGCTCAATAAATACAATTGAATGAATGAATGAATGAAACACGGGCCTGGGAGTAAGAGGACCAGACAAGTGTCTCCTGTATGATTTTGGGCAACTTAACTTCTCTATGCCTCAGTTCCCTCATCCGCAAAATGGGGATTAAGGCTGTGAGCACCCTATGAGACATGGATTGTGTTGAATCTGTCTCCTATCGAAACCAGCACTTAGTACAGTGACTGGCACATAATCAGTCAATAGGATATATTGTGTGCTTTCTGTACACAGAACACTGTACTAAGCACTTGGGAGAGTACAATGTAACAATATTCCACACATATTCCCTGCCCACAGAGGAGCTTCCAATCTGGAGGAGGAGACATACACTGAAGTAAAGTACAGAAATGTACATAAATGCTGTGTGAGGTTGGGAGCGGGGATGAATAAAGGGAGCAAGTCAGGACGGTGCAGAAGGGAGTTGAAGAGAAGGAAAAGAGGGCTTAGTTGGGGAAGGTTTCCTGGAGGAGATGTGCCTTCAATAGGTGAGCGCTTAAATACCATTAAATCTACCACTCCTGGAATTTAAATGCCACTCCGTGCCCTAGCTAAAGGTGTTGGGAAGAATACTGCCAGAAAAGATGGGGTCTCCAAGTCTAGAGGTTTCATGGCTTGCCAAATTTCCTCCAGCTCCCAAGAAAACTCAACATGAAACTCCTCCAAAGGAGAACTGCATGCTTTATTTTTGTTGCCATGAAGGAACAGGATAGAGGTAACTCTTGCTATTGTTTTTGTTGAATATCATAACGCAAGCAGAACCCAAAACTAAAAGAACCGCTGGCAGATCGCATCATGATTACACAGCAAACACACAGGAATTTCCTGCAGTTCTTTCTCTGGCAGAAGTTTAAAGTTCCTTATCCCGCCCTTTGGGAAGGGAGATAGTGAAGTCCTTTAAAGTGGGATACTCCACCCCTCATCCCAAACGTCTGCACCGTTGTTGCTCAGGATTTAAGAACCACACAACTTTTACGCAAGTCCACAAACCCCGACCCTGGTTACTTTCTATGAGAGCATTCCCAGTCACAGAAAGTGGGAATTCATTTATTCATTCATTCTATCGTGTTTATTGAGCGCTTACTGTGTGCAGAGCACTGTACTAAGCGCTTGGGAAGTACAAGTCGGCAACATATAGAGATAGTCCCTTCCCAACAATGGGCTCACAGTCTAGAAGGGGGAGACAGACAACAAAACGAAACATGCGGACAGATGTCATCACAGTAAACAGAAATAAAGCTAGATGCACATCATTAACAAAATAAATTGAATAGTAAATATGTACAAGTAAAATAAATAGAGTAATAAATCTGTACAAACATATATATATATATATATATCGGTGCTGTGGGGAGGGGAAGGAGGTAGGGCGGCGGGGATGGGGAGGAGGAGAGGAAAAAGGGGGGCTCTTTCAGAGGAATAGTTATATTAGAAGACACGCCACCTTAATATACCATACCTGATGGCTTGAGGGGAGGTTTCAAATGGGATGTTTCGATTGTACTGGGCATCATAGACATAGGCAGCAGCTAGAAGCAGATCCTATTAATATTACAAAGAAAGACACTGTAGGAACACCCAACATACGAATGAGAAATTTGACATTAAAAAAAAAACTCTTGCAGGCCTTCACACTAGAAGAAAAAGATTTTTTTAAACCAGTCTGTGCTTTCGAAGTATAGGATGAAATTTCAATCAATCAATCAATCGTATTTATTGAGCGCTTACTGTGTGCAGAGCTTGGGAAGAACAAGTTGGCAAAGGAGCATGGAAAGACATACACCTTTTATGTTGTCTCAAAAACCGAATCCTATTACTATCCCCCATTATGGGTGAATAAGTTTCCCAGTGTAGGATTAAGCCAGAAGAGAACTATAGATAAATTCATTTTAAATGGACAGAGCATGTACAGTTGGGCGAAAAAATAGGCTACGGTGTTAGAGACACAATTTCTGCATTGAATAGTCATGATGTACTTTAGATGGCCCCCTCTCAGGGTCACACCTGGAGAGTTTCCAGTTCTCTACCAGTCTCGACTATGGGAGGGAGAGTCAAACAGAGGCCTGTCCATTCTATTACTAGTTTGGGCAGTGGCTAGGGTGTGGAAGGCCATCTGCTACAAGTCAAAACTCCCCTGTGCCGGATAGCGGCGGCACGGGAGAGAGCCGAGGGCAGAGCCTCAGATTTACTGTGCGGAAGGAAGCAATGGTAAACCACTTCCCAATTTTTACCAAGAAAACTCTATGGATACACGACCAGAGCGATTGGTGATGGAGGTGGGGCATTCTGGGAGAGATGCGTCCGTGGCATCGCTATGGGTCAGAGACGGTTCAAAAGCATCCGATGAGACTTTAGGTGGAACAATTCCTCATATCAGATTATTGCTTTCTTCCACTTCAAAGCCTTATCGAAGGCCCATTTCCTCCAAGAAATGGTTAAGCCTTCCTCTTCTCTTCTCCCATTCCTTTCTGCGCCACTCTCACTTGCTCTTTCATTCATCCTCCCTCCCATCCCCAAAGCATATATGTATATACCTGCAATTTATTTATATTAATGTCTTTGTTGGTACACTGTACTCTCCCAAACGCTTAGTACAGTGCTCTGCACACAGTAAGCGCTCGCTAAATACGGTTGAGCGAATTTGTTAAGCACTACGCGCCAAGCACTGTTCTAAGCACTGGGGTAGATTCAAAGTCATCAGGTTGTCCCACGTGGGGCTCAGAGTCTTCATCCCCCTTTGACAGATGAGGTAGCTGAGGCCCAGAGAAGTTGTGACTTGCCCAAAGTCACACAGCTGATAAGTGGTGGAGCCGAGATTAGAACCCACAACCTCTCACTCCCAAGCCCGGGCTCTTTCCACTGAGCCACGCTGCTTCTCTACTTACTGCACGCAGTAAGTGCTCAATAAATGCCACTGAATGAACTGATTTAGGTGAGGCCTTAGCTAGCTCCCTGCTACGTTCTGCGTTGCAAAATGCATGAATATTTTCTGGATGGCATTTCATGTTGAAAGCCAGGAATGCAGGAAAAGTGAGTACACTTCAAAAAACGCCATACAAACAAAATAGGCAATAGCACACTGGGTTAGACCTGAAACGATAATACGTGAGGTACATTTTACATGTTTGCGGTGTGCCAAGCACTGTCCTAAGTGCTGGGATAATAGTAATAATAATAATAATAATGGCATTTGTTAAGTGCTTACTATGTGCAAAACACTGTTCTAAGCGCTGGGGAGGATACAAGGTGATCAGGTTCTTCTAGACTGTGAGCCCACTGTTGGGTAGGGACCGTCTCTATATGTTGCAAACTTGTACTTCCCAAGCGCTGGGGTAATAATAATAATAATAATAATAATAATAATAATAATAATAATAATAATAATAATGGTATTTGTTAAGCACTTACTAAGTGCAAAGCACTGTTCTAAGTGCTGGGGAGGATACAAGGTGATCAGGTTCTTCTAGACTGTGAGCCCGCTGTTGGGTAGGGACCGTCTCTATATGTTGCAAACTTGTACTTCCCAAGCGCTTAGTACAGTGCTCTGCTGGGGTAATAATAATAATAATAATAATAATAATAATAATAATAATAATAATAATAATGGTATTTGTTAAGCACTTACTAAGTGCAAAGCACTGTTCTAAGTGCTGGGGAGGATACAAGGTGATCAGGTTCTTCTAGACTGTGAGCCCGCTGTTGGGTAGGGACTGTCTCTATATGTTGCAAACTTGTACTTCCCAAGCGCTTAGTACAGTGCTCTGGTGGAGTAATAATAACAATAATAATGATGGCATTTGTTAAGCACTTACTATGTGCAAAGCACTGTTCTAAGTGCTGGGGAGGATACAAGGTGATCAGGTTCTTCTAGACTGTGAGCCCGCTGTTGGGTAGGGACCGTCTCTACATGTTGCCAACTTGTACTTCCCAAGCGCTTAGTACAGTGCTCTGCTGGGGTAATAATAACAATAATAATGATGGCATTTGTTAAGCGCTTACTATGTGCAAACACTGTTCTCAGCGCTAGGGAGGATACAAGGTGATCAGGTTCTTCTAGACTGTGAGCCCGCTGTTGGGTAGGGACTGTCTCTATATGTTGCCAACTTGTACTTCCCAAGCGCTTAGTACAGTGCTCTGCTGGGGTAATAATAACAATAATAATGATGGCATTAGTTAAGCGCTTACTATGTGCAAACACTGTTCTAAGCGCTAGGGAGGATACAAGGTGATCAGGTTCTTCTAGACTGTGAGCCCGCTGTTGGGTAGGGACCGTCTCTATATGTTGCCAACTTGTACTTCCCAAGCGCTTAGTACAGTGCTCTGCACACAGTAAGCGCTCAATAAATACGATTGAATGAATGAATGAATGAAGGTTGTCCCACGGGGGGCTCACAGTCTTCATCCCCATTTTACCGATGAAGGAACTGAGGCCCAGAGAAGTGAAGTGACTTGCCCAAAGTCACACAGCTGACAACTGGCAGGGTCAGAATTCAAACCCATGACCTCTGACTCCAAAGTCCGGTCTCTTTCCACTGAGCCACGCATCAGATCGGACATGGTCCTTTGTCCCAAAGGTTAAGTCAGGGGACATCCAAGTAGAGTTGTCCTGAAGGGAAGGGGAAATGTGAGGCTGCAGAGAAGGAGAGAGGTCAGGGCTGGAGATGGAAATTTGAAAATCATCAGTACAGAGGCGGTAGTTGATGCCGTGGGAAAGAATGAGTTCTCCCAGGGGGTGAGTGTAGATGGAGAATAGACGGGCAACCACAACTGAGCCTTGAGAGACTCCCCCAGTTAGAGGGTGGGAGGCAGTGGAGGAACTTAGTACGGTGCTCTGCACACAGTAAACGCTCAATAAATATGATTAAATGAATGAATGAACTGGCTTAAGATGCCGAGAAGGAGGGGCCAGAGAGATAGGAGGAGAACCAATCAATCAATCGTATTTTCATTCATTCATTCATTCATATTTATTGAGCGCTGTGTGCAGGGCACTGTACTAAGCGCTTGGGAAGTACAAGTTGGCAACATATAGAGATGGTCCCTACCCAACAGTGGGCTCACAGTCTAGAAGAATAGAAAAGAGAAAAGAGAATAGAATCAGCAGGGGAGAGGAAGAAAAAGTGAGAAGAAAGGAATTATCAGTTCGGTTTTCCCTCTAAATCAATTCATCAATGGTACTTACTGAGCACTCACTGAGTGCAGAGCACTGTACTAAGCGCTTGGAAAGTACAATTCGGCAACAACTAGAAAAAATCCCCACCCAACAGAACCCCCCCGGCCCCCTTCTGGACTGTGAGCCCACTTTTGGGTAGGGACCGTCTCTATATGTCGCCGACTTGTACTTCCCAAGCTCTTAGTACAGTGCTCTGCACACACAGGAGGCAAATGGCAGAGGCGGAATTAGAACCCAGATCCTCTGAATCCCAGGCCTGTGCTCCGAGCTTCATCTCTAAGCATTGAGTGACTGACTGATTGATACTTAAATTGTGAGCCCTGATTAGCTTGTATTTACCCCAGTGCTTGGAATGCAGTAAGGGCTTCATAAACTTCGCTATTATTATCATTATTATTGTTATTATCATATTATCTCCCGATGTGTCTGCCTCAAGTCCTCACCCCCCATTTTTACTCATATTTATTGAGCGCTTACTGTGTGCAGAGCACTGGACTAAGCGCTTGGGAAGTACAAGTTGGCAACATATAGAGATGGTCCCTACCCAACAGTGGGCTAGGAAAGGACCATGTCAGTGAAGCCGAGTTTGGACAGTGGGACTAGAAGGGTGTGCGGTCCGCAGTATCGACTGCAGGTGAGAGATTAGTAATAATAATAATAATGTTGGTATTTGTTCATTCATTCAATCGTATTTATTGAGCGCTTACTGTGTGCAGAGCACTGTACTAAGCGCTTGGGAAGTCCAAGTTGGCAACATAGAGAGACGGTCCCTACCCAACAGTTGGCTCACAGTCTAGAAGGGGGAGACAGACAACAAAACAAAACATATTAACAAAATAAAATAAATAGAATAAATATGTACAAATAGAGTAATAAATCCGTACAAACATATATACATACATACAAGTGCTGTGGGAAGGCGAGGAGGTAAGGCGGGGGAGAGGAAGGAAGGGACTCAGTCTGGGAAGGCCTCCTAGAGGAGCACTTACTATGTGCCAAGCACTGTTCTAAGCGCTGGGGAGATACAAGGTGATCAGGTTGTCCCCCGTGGGGCTCACAGCCTTCATCCCCAGTTTACAGATGAGGGAACTGAGGCTCAGAGAAGTGAAGTGACTTGCCTAAGGTCACAGAGCAGACATGTGGAGGAGCCGGGATTAGAACCCACGACCTCTGACTCCCAAACCCAGGCTCTTTCCACTGAGCCACGCTGCTTAAGTGAAGTGACTTGCCCAAGCCCAGCCTCTTTCCCCGCCCCTCCGCACCTGTATATATATTTGTACAGATTTATTACTCGATTTATTTTACTTATACATATTTACTATTCTATTTATTTTGTTAATGATGTGCATATAGCTTTAATTCTATAAAATTTAATTCTGTCGACTTTGACACTTGTCTACATGTTTTGTTTTGTTGTCTGTCTCCCCCTTCTAGACTGTGAGCCCATTGTTGGGTAGGGACCGTCTCTATATGTTGCCGACTTGGAATTCCCAAGTTCTTAGCACAGTGCTCTGCACACAGTAAGCGCTCAACAAATATGAATGAATGAATATAGCTTTAATTCTATTTGTTCTGTCAATCAATCAATCGTATTTAGTGAGCGCTTACTGTGTGCAGAGCACTGTACTAAGCGCTTGGGAAGTACAAGTTGGCAACATATAGAGACAGTCCCTACCCAACAGTGGGCTCACAGTCGATTTTGACACCTGTGTACACGTTTTGTTTTGTTGTCTGTCTCCCCCTTCTAGACTGTGAGCCTGTTGTTGGGTAGGGACCGTCTCTATCTGTTGCCAACTTGGACATCCCAAGCTCTTAGCACACAGTAAGCGCTCAATAAATACGACTGAATGAGTGAATGAATGAGAGCAAGCCCTTGGAAGAGCCTTGATGAGAGAGCCCATCGCCCTCCTGGATAATAGTAATTAAATTCATTCAATCGTATTTATTGAGCGCTTACTGTGTGCAGAGCACTGTACTAAGCGCTTGGGAAGTACAAGTTGGCAACATATAGAGACGGCCCCTACCCAACAGTGGGCTCCCAGTCTAGAAGGCTAAATGCAGCCAGGCCTAGGAGCCCTGGGAGATGCCCTCGGTGGGAGGGAGGGAGGAAAAGAGAGAGATAAAGGTTGGAGGCAAAAAAAAAAAAATCAGGCCTGGAGGGTTTTTCTGACTGTGAGCCCACTGTTGGGTAGGGACCGTCTCTATAAGTTGCCAACTTGTACTTCCCAAGCGCTTAGTACAGTGCTCTGCACACAGTAAGCGCTCAATAAATACCATTGATTGATTGATTGATTGAAGGAAGAAGGCAGCCACTTCGGAAGGGTCTGAAACGAGGGCTCCCGAGATGGGTTTTAAAGGCGATTATAGGACTCAAAGCGAGTTGACAATTAGCTGTAACTCTGAATCAGTGTCCTGTACGTTTTGGCTGCTGGAAAAAACATGTGAACTGCAGGGTTTCCAAAGTACTAAAATTAGGAATTTTTTAAAAAGAATGTAAGTAAATTTGGGTTCATATAGGTAATCTTTGAAGTAGAGAATAAAATGTTGGCATCCTCCAGTGCCCTACTCTGCCATCATTTAATTAAGTATCCCTGCAGGTTACGTCCTTACACATCTCCCCCTCCCCACAGCACCTGTATATATGTATATATGTTTGTATGTATTTATTACTCTATTTTATTTGTACATATTCTATTTATTTTATTTTGTTAATATGTTTTGTTTTGTTCTCTTTCTCCCCCTTCTATCAATCAATTGTATTTATTGAGCACTTACTGTGTGCAGAGAACTGTACTAAGCGCTTGGGAAGTACAAGTTAGCAACACATAGAGACAGTCCCTACCCAACAGTGGGCTCACAGTCTAGAAGGGGGAGACAGAGAACAAAACCAAACATACTAACAAAATAAAATAAATAGAATAGATATGTACAGGTAAAATAAATAAATAGAATAATAAATACGTACAAACATATATACATATATAGAGGTGCTGTGGGGAAGGGAAGGAGGTAAGATGGGGGGATGGAGAGGGGGACGAGGGGGAGAGGAAGGAAGGGGCTCAGTCTGGGAAGGCTAGAGCTAGACTGTGAGCCCGCTGTTGGGAAGGGACCGTCTCTATATGTTGCCAACTTGTACTTCCCAAGCGCTTAGTACAGTGCTCTGCACACAGTAAGCGCTCAATAAATGCGATTGAATGAATGAATGGACAAGAAAAGCAGAGAGCTGGGACAACCACACAAATAAAGGAAATGGAGTATTTGGAGCACGCAGATGTGGAAGAAAATGCAGTGAAGAGGCCAAGAGCGTTATTGGAAGTTTCGACGACTGCCAAGACGATCCCATGGGGAAAATTCTAAAAGCCTGGTTTTTCCTCCCTTCCACGAATACTTTCTAATTAACCTGCACCTTGCTGAGTGATCTAAACTCCAAAGCATCCAAGAGATCATTTCTCACATGGAATGCTCTGGGTCAGAGTCTGCGGAAGGTAGAGCCCTGGGCTGTGATTTAATCAGGGTTATGGTTAACCCTTGCAAAGTACACTGCAGCTGCCCGACCATCCAGCTTGTACTTCCCAAGCGCTTAGTACAGTGCTCTGCACACAGTAAGTGCTCAATCAATACGATTGAACGAATGAATGAATGAAATCAGACGGAAGAGCCCACCACGCCGAACAGGACCAAGAGACAAAGAATGCAGCTTGGCCTAGTGGTCGGAAAGCAGGACTGGGAGACAGAAGGACCTGGGTTCTAGTCCTGGCTCTGCCCTTGTTTGCTGTGCGATCTTGGCCAAGTCACTGCACTTCTCTGTGCTCCAGTTCCCTCCTCTGCAAAATGGGGATGAAGGCTGTGAGCCCCCCGTGGGACCGCCTGATCACCTTGTAACCTCCCCAGCGCTTAGAACAGTGCTTTGCACATAGTAAGCACTTAATAAATGCCATTGTTATTATTATTATTTGGTTCTACTCTCCGAGCGCCTTCATCACCCCAGATTTGGGATTTCTCTTGGGGTCAAATCGATCTATCAGTGGTATTTACCGGACATTTAGAGAAGCTGGCTAGAAGCCCTTCAAGGAAGGAACAAACTCAGATAAAGGGAAGTGATTCTTGCCCCTCATCCAGGGCGACTATAAATAAATATATATTTATTTTACTTGTTCATATCTATTCTATTTATTTTATTTTGTTAATATGTTTGGTTTTGTTCTCTGTCTCCCCATTCTGGACTGTGAGCCCACTGTTAGGTAGGGACTGTCTCTATATGTTGCCAACTTGTACTTCCCAAGCGCTTAGTACAGTGCTCTGCACACTGTAAGCGCTCAGTAAATACGATTGATTGATTGACTCGCCAGCTGGGATCCTTTCCCCTGGTCGCAGAACCTTGGGCACTTGACTTCATTCAGAGCATGCCCATGGTGCTCAGGGAGATGGCAGCGAGGCCTAGTGGAAAGACTCGGGCCTGGGTTCTAATTCTAGCTCTGCCACTTGCCTGCTGTGTAACTTTGGGCAAGTCCCTAAACTTCTCTGTGCCTCAGTTTCCTCAACTGTGTAATGAGGATTCAATACCTCAACCCCACGGGTGAAAGAGACTGTGTCCAACCTGATTAACTTACACTTACCCCAGGGCTTAGTACAATTCTTGGCACATAGAAAGCGCAGAATAATAATAGTAATAATAAGAAGAAGGCAGGGCAGCAGTGAGCAGGAAGCAATGTTAGAGAGGCACAGGGAAGGATGTAATAATAATAATTATGGTACTTGTTGAGCGCTTACTCTGTGCTAAGCACTGTTCTAAGCGCTGGGATAGTCAGGTTGGACACAGTCCCTGTCCCACATAGGGTTCATTCATTCATTCATTCAATCGTATTTATTGAGCGCTGACTGTTGCAGAGCACTGTACTAAGCACTTGGAAGTACAGGTAGGCAACATATAGAGACAGTCCCTACCCAACAGCGGGTTCACAGTCTAGAAGGGGGAGACAGAGAACGAAACAAAACATATTAACAAAATAAAATAAATAGAATAAATATGTACAAATAAAATAAATATGTACAAACATATATACACAAAGACAGGTGCTGTGGGGAGGGGAAGGAGGTAAGGTGGGGGGGATGGGGAGAAGGGGGAGAGGAAGGAGGGGGCTCAGTCTGGGAAGGCTTCCTGGAGGAGGTGAGCTCTCAGTAGGGCTTTGAAGGGAGCAGGACAGGGAAGGCAAGCTGGGAGGAGTTGCTGTTACTTGAGCCCACGGTTGGGGCCCCAATTAGCTCCCTCCAACTCAATCAATCGTATTTATTGAGCGCTTACTATGTGCAGAGCACTGCAGAGCACTCGGGGCTGGGGGGCTTCATGCCAGGCCAGTTTCCATCTTATGGGGGCTGGAGTGTTTGGATGTTGGCGAGGGGTGGGGTGGGGGGGTCGCTGGACAGATGGGTAACACCCATAAACCTGCAGCAGATGCCTTGTAACCTCCCCAGCGCTCAGAACAGTGCTTGGCACATAAAAAGCGCTTAATAAATGCCATCATTATCCAGCGCTTAGAACAGTGCTTGGCACATAGAAAGCACTCAATAAATGCCGTCATTATCCAGCGCTTAGAACAGTGCTTGGCACATAGAAAGCGCTCAATAAATGCCATCATTATCCAGCGCTTAGAACAGTGCTTGGCACATAGAAAGCGTTTAATAAATGCCATCACTATCCAGCGCTTGGAACGGTGCTTGGCACATAGAAAGCGCTTAATAAATGCCATCATTATCCAGCGCTTAGAACAGTGCTTGGCACATAGAAAGTGCTTAATAAGTGCCATCATTATCCAGCGCTTAGAACAGTGCTTGGCACATAGAAAGCACTTAATAAATGCCATCATTATCCAGCACTTAGAACAGTGCTTGGCACATAGAAAGCACTTAATAAATGCCATCATTATCCAGCACTTAGAACAGTGCTTGGCACATAGAAAGTGCTTAATAAATGCCATCATTATCCAGCGCTTAGAACAGTGCTTGGCACGTAGAAAGTGCTTAATAAATGCCATCATTATGCAGCGCTTAGAACAGTGCTTGGCACATAGAAAGCGCTTAATAAATGCCATCATTATCCAGCGCTTAGAACAGTGCTTGGCACATAGAAAGCGCTCAATAAATGCCATCATTATCCAGCGCTTAGAACAGTGCTTGGCACATAGAAAGAGTGCTTAATAAATGCCATCATTATCCAGCGCTTAGAACAGTGCTTGGCACATAGAAAGCGCTTAATAAATGCCATCATTATCCAGTGCTTAGAGCAGTGCTTGGCACATAGAAAGCACTTAATAAATGCCATCATTATCCAGCGCTTAGAACAGTGCTTGGCACATAGAAAGCGCTTAATAAATGCCATCATTATCCAGCGCTTAGAACAGTGCTTGGCACATAGAAAGTGCTTAATAAATGCCATCATTATCCAGTGCTTAGAGCAGTGCTTGGCACATAGAAAGCACTTAATAAATGCCATCATTATCCAGTGCTTAGAACAGTGCTTGGCACATAGAAAGTGCTTAATAAATGCTATCATTATCCAGTGTTTAGAACAGTGCTTGGCACATAGAAATTGCTTAATAAATGCCATCATTATCCAGCGCTTAGAACAGTGCTTGGCACATAGAAAGTGCTTAATAAATGCCATCATTATCCAGCGCTTAGAACAGTGCTTGGCACGTAGTAAGCGCTTAATAAATGCCATCATTATCCAGCGCTTAGAACAGTGCTTGGCACATAGAAAGTGCTTAATAAATGCCATCATTATCCAGCGCTTAGAACAGTGCTTGGCCCGTAGAAAGTGCTTAATAAATGCCATCATTATGCAGCGCTTAGAACAGTGCTTGGCACATAGAAAGCGCTTAATAAATGCCATCATTATCCAGCGCTTAGAACAGTGCTTGGCACATAGAAAGCGCTCAATAAATGCCATCATTATCCAGCGCTTAGAACAGTGCTTGGCACATAGAAAGAGTGCTTAATAAATGCCATCATTATCCAGCGCTTAGAACAGTGCTTGGCACATAGAAAGCGCTTAATAAATGCCATCATTATCCAGTGCTTAGAGCAGTGCTTGGCACATAGAAAGCACTTAATAAATGCCATCATTATCCAGCGCTTAGAACAGTGCTTGGCACATAGAAAGCGCTTAATAAATGCCATCATTATCCAGCGCTTAGAACAGTGCTTGGCACATAGAAAGTGCTTAATAAATGCCATCATTATCCAGTGCTTAGAGCAGTGCTTGGCACATAGAAAGCACTTAATAAATGCCATCATTATCCAGTGCTTAGAACAGTGCTTGGCACATAGAAAGTGCTTAATAAATGCTATCATTATCCAGTGTTTAGAACAGTGCTTGGCACATAGAAATTGCTTAATAAATGCCATCATTATCCAGCGCTTAGAACAGTGCTTGGCACATAGAAAGTGCTTAATAAATGCCATCATTATCCAGCGCTTAGAACAGTGCTTGGCACGTAGTAAGCGCTTAATAAATGCCATCATTATCCAGCGCTTAGAACAGTGCTTGGCACATAGAAAGCTCTTGATAAATGCCATCATTATCCAGTGCTTAGAACAGTGCTTGGCACATAGAAAGTGCTTAATAAATGCCATCATTATCCAGCACTTAGAACAGTGCTTGGCACATAGAAAGCGCTTAACAAATGCCATCATTATCCAGCGCTTAGAACAATGTTTGGCACATAGAAAGCGCTTAATAAATGCCATCATTATCGAGCACTTAGAACAGTGCTTGGCACAAAGAAAGCGCTTAATAAATGTCATTATCCAGCGCTTAGAACAGTGCTTGGCACGTAGTAAGCGCTTAATAAATGACAACATTATCCAGCACTTAGAACAGTGCTTGGCACATAGTAAGCACTTAATAAATGCCATCATTAGAGAAGTAGCGTGGCATAGTAGAAAGAGCCCGGGCTTGGGAGTCAGAGGATGTGGGTTCTAATCCACTTGTCGGCTGTGTGACCTTAAGCAAGACACTTCTCCGGGCCTCAGTGACCTCATCTGTAAAATGGGGGTTAAGACTGTGAGCCCCACAAGGGACAAATGGATTACCTCATATCCATTCCAGCGCTTAGAACAGCGTTCGGCACATAGTAAGCGGTTAACAAATCCCATAATTATTATTAAAAGGGGTGCAGGTGGGCGAGGGGACCGCCCCCAGGCCTGGCAACCAATGCCATAATTGTGATGATTTTTAGAGAGGTGCAGGCGGGCACAGGGCGAGGGGACCATCAATCAATCAATCAATCATATTTACTGAGCGCTGTGTGCAGAGCACTTTACTAAGCGCTTGGGAAGTACAAGTTGGCAACATACAGAGACAGTCCCTACCCAACAGTGGGCTCACAGTCTAAAAAGGGGGAGACAGAGAACAAAACCAAAACATACTAACAAAATAAAATAAATAGAATAGATATGTACAAGTAAAATAGAGTAATAAATCCGTACAAACATATATACATATATACAGGTGCTGTGGGGAAGGGAAGGAGGTAAGATGGGGGTATGGAGAGGGGAACGAGGGGGAGAGGAAGGAAGGGGCTCAGTCTGGGAAGGCCTCCAGGACTGGCAACAAATGCCATAATAATAATAATAATTATTATTATATTATTATTATAATTATGTTTGTTAAGTGCTTACTATGTGCAAAGCACTGTTCTATAACTATTAGAGGGGTGCAGGCGGGCACCGGATGAGGGGGCCACCCCCCAGGACTGGCATGAATGAATGAACAAATTGTGGTGATTATTAGAGGGGCACAGGCGGGCACCGGTCGAGGGGATTGCAACCCCCAGGGCTGGCAACATATCCCATAATTGTGATGATTCTTAAAGGGGTGCAGGCGGGCACGGGGAGTCCCCCAGGACTGGCAACCCATGCCTTAATTATAATTATTAGAGGGGATTGCAACCCCCAGGGCTGGCAACCAAGGCCATAAGTGTGATGACTATTAAAGGGGTGCAGGTGGGCACGGGGCGAGGGGATGGCCCCCTCAGGACTGGTAACAAATCAATCAATCGTATTTGAGCACTTACTGTGTGCAGAGCACTGTACTAAGCGCTTGGGAAGTACAAGTTGGCAACATATAGAGACAGTCCTTACCCAACAGTGGGCTCACAGTCTAAAAGATGTCTAAACAAATGCCGTAATTGTCATGACTGTTAGAGGGGTGAAGGTGGGTAAGGGGCGAGAGGACCATACCCCAGGCCTGGCAATCAATGCCATCATTGTGATGATTATTAGAGGGGTGCAGGTGGGCACGGGGCGTCCCCCAGGCCTGGCAACCAATGCCATAATAGTGATTATCATTAGAGGGGTGCAGGTGGGCACGGGGCAGCCCCCAGGCCTGGCAACCAATGCCATAATAGTGATTATCACTAGAGGGGTGGAGATGGGTACGGGGCATCCCCCAGGCCTGGCAACCAATATGCCATAATAGTGATTATCATTAGAGGGGTGGAGGTGGGTACGGGGCATCCCCCAGGCCTGGCAACCAATGCCATAATAGTGATTATCATTAGAGGGGTGGAGGCGGGCATGGGACGAGAGGACCATACCCCAGGACTGGCAGCAAATGCCATATTTGTGATGATTGTTAGAGGGGTGCAGGCGGGCACGGGGCGAGGGGACTGCACCCCCCAGGACTGGTAACAAATGCCATAATCTGGAGGAATGATGATTGTTAGAGAAGCAGCGTGGCTCAGTGGAAAGAGCCCGGGCTTTGGAGTCAGAGGTCATGGGTTCAAGTCCCAGCTCCGCCACTTGTCAGCTGGGTGACTTTGGGCAAGTCACCTCACTTCTCTGGGCCTCAGTTCCCTCGTCTGTAAAATGGGGATGAAGACTGGGAGCCCCCTGTGGGACAACCTCATCACCTTGTAACCTCCCCAGCGCTTAGAATTGTGCTTTGCACATAGTAAGCGCTTAATAAATGCCATCATTATTATTAGGGGTGCAGGCGGGCACGGGGCGTCCCCCAGGACTGGTAACAAATGCCTTAATGATAACTATTAGGGGGGTGAGGGCCGGCACGGGGCGAGGGGACTGCACCCCCCAGGCCTGGCACCCAATGCCATCATTGGGATGATTATTAGAGGGGTGCAGGTGGGCACGGGGCGTCCCCCAGGCCTGGTAACCAATGCCATAACAGTGATTCTCATTAGAGGGGTGGAGGGGGGCACGGGACGAGAGGACCATGCCCCAGGACTGGCAGCAAATGCCATATTTGTGATGATTGTTAGAGGGATACAGGAGGGTACGGGGCGAGGGGACTGCACCCTCCAGTACTGGCAACCAATGCCATCATTGGGATGATTATTAGAGGGGTGCAGGTGGGCACGGGGCGTCCCCCAGGGCTGGTAACAAATGCCATCATTCTATTAGAGCGGGCACAGGGCGAGGGGACTGCACCCCTCAGGCCTGGCACCCAATGCCATCATTGTGATCAATCAATCAATCGTATTTATTGAGCGCTTACTGTGTGCAGAGCACTGTACTAAGCGCTTGGGAAGTACAAGTTGGCAACAGATAGAGACGGTCCCTTGTTAGAGGGGTGTAGGCGGGCACGGGGCGTCCCCCAGGCCTGGCACCCAATGCCATCACTGGGATGATTGGTAGAGGGGAGCAGGAGGGCACGGGGCGTCCCCAGGACTAGTAACAAATGCCATCATTCTATTAGAGCGGGCACGGGGCGAGGGGACTGTACCCCCCAGGACTGGCACTCAATGCCATCATTGGGATGATTATTAGAGGGGTGCAGGAGGGCGCGGGGCGTCCCCCAGGACTGGCACCCAATGCCATCACTGTGATGATTGTTAGAGGGGTGCAGGAGGGCACGGGGCGTCCCCCAGGACTAGTAACAAATGCCATCATTCCAACTATTAGAGCGGACACGGGGCGAGGGGACTGTACCCCCCAGGCCTGGCACCCAATGCCATCACTGGGATGATTGTTAGAGGGGTGCAGGCGGGCACGGGGCGTCCCCCAGGACTGGTACCAAATGCCATCATTGGGATGCTTGTTAGAGGGGTGCAGGCGGGCACGGGGCATCCCCCAATGGCATCATCAGAAGGATGAGAGGGATGCAGAGGGGCCCGGGGTCCCTCCCGGCCGGGTCATACCTGGTGGGTGGGTAGGTCCGTTTTGGGGGTGGGCTGCCGCTGCCCCTCCTCCTCCTCCGTGCCCCGGCCCGGCCCGCCGCCGCCCCACCCGCACAGCGCTTCCCACATTGTGCCGGCGGGAGGGCGGGCGGCCGAGGTCCTGAGTGCGAACCCTGCGCGGGCGGGCGGGCGAGCGGTGTGGCGAGCGTCGGCGGCGCCCGGTCCCGGGGAGCTGTGGGCTAATCGCCTCTGATCCCCATCACGTGCACACACACACACACACACACACACACACACACACACACTCACTCACTTACTCCCTCCCTCCCCCCTCCCTCGCCCACCCTCTCTCCCTGTCCCTCTCTCTAGCCCACTCCCATTCCTTCCCTGTCTCCCTCCGTCTCTCCCTCCATTCTTTCTCTCTATCCCACTTCCTTCCTCTCTCCCTATCCCTCCATCCCTTCCCTCTATCCCACTTCCTCTCCCTCCTTCTCTCCCTATCCCTCCCTCTCTCCCTCCATTCTTTCTCTTTATCCCACTACTTTGCTCTCTCCCTCTCTCTATTCCTTCCCTCTCCCGCCTCTCCTTCCATTCCTTCTTCCTTCCTCTCTCCCTCCTTCTCTCCCTCCTTCTCTCCCTCTTCCTCCCTCTATTCCTTCCCTCTATTCCTTCCCTCTCTCTCCCTGCATTCCTTCTCTCTATCCCACTTCCTCTCCCTCCTTCTCTCCCCATCTCTCCCTCCATTCTTTCTCTCTATCTCACTACCTTCCTCTCTCCCTCTCCCTATCCCTCCTCTCCTTCCATTCCTTCTCTCTGTCCCACTTCCTCTCTCCCTCCTTCTCTCCCCATCCCTCCCTCTCTCCCTTCATTCCTTCCTCTCTCCCTCCCTCTCCCTCCTCCTCTCCCTGTCCCTTCCTCCATTCCTTCTCTCTATCCCACTTCCTTCCTCTCCCCTCCTTCTCTCCCTCTCCCTCCATTCCTTCCCTCTAGCTCACCCCCTTTCTATCTTTCCCTCTATTCCTTCCCTCTCTCCCTCCATTGCTTCCCCCCCCTGCCTGGGTCTGTCCGGTTTTCTGCCAAGCACCCCCTGCCCACCTTGTGCCCACAGGATGCGAAGCCCAGTGAGGGAAACTGAGGCAGCAGCCCCCTGTGCCCAGTGGTGGGGCGGAGGGAACCCTGTGGCCATTTCCAGGCCCAGGACCCCCAAACACACCCAGCCCCCAGGGATCTGGACCCAGGCTCGGAGGGGGCAGAGAAACTGTGAGGGACCAGACAGGGGTGGGGGGACCGGACAAGAGGAATAGGGGGGTCTGGGGTGAAATTGGGGGACTGGGGGACTAGGGAGAGGCCTGGGGTGAGTTCGGGGGACTGGGTGAGTATGGGGGTGGCTGGGGTGAATTTGAGGGAGTGGGTGACTATAGGGGGGGCATGGGGTGAGATTGGGGGATGAGAAATAATGTGGGAGGGTGTGACAGGGCCAGAGACATGGGGAGGGGAAATGTGGGGGACCAGAGGAAGTATGAAGGGTGGGGAGGGGGTAGACAGAGACAATGGTGGGGGGGGGGGGTCAGTGGAGGGTGGGAGGGTCCAGTGGAGGACCAGAGGAAGTATGTGGGGGGCTGGTGGGCAGTTTGGGGAGTGTGGGTCAGGGCCAGACAGAGGCATGGGTGGGGGGGCAGTGTGAACAGTCTGGGGGTGAATTTGGGGGACTGGGTAAGTACGGGAGGACCTGGGGTGAGTTTGGTTAACAAATTTGTTAAGTAAGTGCTTGGCAAATACCCTGATTATCATTATTATTACTATAATAACTTCAGGCTGGGGAGGTTGGAATGCCTTCGCAACTCAGGCTCCCAGCTCCGGTTATCTCCAGGACAAGATCCTCTGGATGTTGGGGGCCGAGGGAGCGGCACGGCCAGAGAGGCTGTGTCAGCAGGAGGAAGGGCTGTGACCGGGGGTCACCTCCCCCTCCCAGGGAACGGATTACAAATCCTGTTATTGTTTCAGGCCAATGTGTGCGTCTGCTCTTGGTTTTGAATTCCACATCCGAGAGGGAGGCCTCACATTCCTGAAGCAGGAGGCTGGGAAAGAGAGCAAGCCCTTCGCAGGATTCATTCATTCAGTCGTGTTTAGTGAGCACTTACCGTGTGCAGAGCACTGTACTAAGCACTTGGGAGAGTACAATACAATAACGATAAAACACATTCCCTGCCCACAGCGAGCTCACGGTCTAGAAGGGGAGACATTCAACTGTATTTATTGAGCACTTGCTGCGTGCAGAGCACTGTACTAAGTGCTTGGGAGAGTGCGACAAAACAACAGTCACATTCCCTGCTTACAGTGACTTCACAGTCTAGAGGACAGACACCGATATAAATAAATGAATTCTAGATATAATAATAATAATAATGGCATTTATTAAGCGCTTACTATGTGCAAAGCACTGTTCTAAGTGCTGGGGAGGTTACAGACACCAATATAAATAAATGAATTCTAGATATAATAATAATAATAATGGCATTTATTAAGCACTTACTATGGGCAAAGCACTGTTCTAAGCGCTGGGGAGGTTACAAGGAGATCAGGTTGTCCCACGGGGGGCTCACAGTCTTAATCTCCATTTTACAGATGAGGGAACTGAGGCCCAGAGAAGTGAAGTGACTTGCCCAAAGTCACCCAGCTGACAATTGGCAGAGCAGGGATTGGAACCCATGACCCCAGACTCCAAAGCCCGGGCTCTTTCCACTGAGCCCCGCTGCTTCTCTAGTGGATAAGTGGATACTTACTTATCTAATGGATAAGATGTGTACTTAAGTGCTGTGGGGCTGGGAGTCGGGGTGGGGGGATGAAGAAAGGGAGCAAGTCAGGGTGACGCAGAAGGGAGCGGGAGAAAAAGAAAGGGGGGCTTAATCAGGGAAGGCCTCTTGGAGGAGATGTGCCTTCAATAAGGCTTTGAAGGATGGAGAGAGTAATTGTCTGTCAGATATGAGGAGGGAGGGCTTTCCAGGCCAGAGGGAGCATGTGGATCAGGAATCAGCGGTGAGATAGATAAGATCTATCTTGAGAGATCTATCAAGAGATCGATCAAGATCTATCTCGAGAGAAGCAGCGTGGCTTAGAGGAAAAAGCACAGACTTGGGAGTCAGAGGTCATGGGTTCAAATTCCAGCTCTGCCGCTTGTCTGCTGTGTAACTTTGGGCAAGTCACTTCAATTCTCTGGGCCTCAGTTACCTCATTGGTAAAATGGGGATTAATAATAATAATAATAATAATGACGGCATTTATTAAGTGCTTACTATGTGCAAAGCACTGTTCATTCATTCAATCGTATTTATTGAGGGCTTACTGTGCGCAGAGCACTGCACTAAGCGCTTGGGAAGTACAAGTTGGCAACATGTAGAGACGGTCCCTACCCAACAGTGGGCTCACAGTCTAGAAGGGGGAGACAGACAACAAAACAAAACATATTAACAAAATAAAATAAATAGAATAAATATGTACAAGTAAAATAAATAGAGTAATAAATATGTACAGACATATATACATATATACAGGTGCTGTGGGGAGGGGAAGGAGGTAAAGTGGGGGGGGATGGGGAAGGGGAGGAGGGGGAGAGGAAGTCTTAATCCCCCTTTTACAGATGAGGTAACTGAGGCACAGAGAAGTTAAGTGAACCCATGACCTCTGACTCCAAAGCCTGTGCTCTTTCCACTGAGCCATGCTGCTTCTTTGATTAAGACTGTGAGCCCAACGTGGGACAACCTGATCATCTTGTATCCTCCCCAGCGCTTAGAACAGTGCTTTGTACATAGTAAGTGCTTAACAAATGCCATCATTATTATTATCAAGGCACATTGATGCGGCGGGTATCCTTCTGACTATTGGAGGAAAAAAAACAGGGAAACTCCATCAATTCCCCTTTTCATCTTCACTTTCTAGAGTTTTGGGGTTTTCTTTTTTCAGATCCGCTGCTCTTCCCCCAGTAAGAAAAAGCTCTGATGTTCAGAATTTGCTCTAAGATTTAGGAGAATAAGGATGTTCTGCTTTTGTGTGTATTGGCTTTTTCCCCGGAGTCAAGTATCTTTCATGGAGAGGGTATCCTCTGACAGGTCTCTATTTCTGACCTGGCTTCGTACAGGCTTTTCTAAGTGCCAAACTAAGGTGAGCAGGGTGTGCCTGGAACCCCTTGGGGAGAGCCCAAGAAGCCACTGTTTGCAAATCAATCAATCAATCAATTGTATTTATTGAGCGCTTACTGTGTTCAGAGCACTGTACTAAGCACTTGGGAATGTCTTAATAATAATTGTATATGTTAAGCATTTACTGTGTGCCCAACACTCTACTAAGCACTGAGGTAGATACAGGATAACTGTTTCAGACCCAATCAACCCTATCTCACATGAGGCTCCCTGTCTAGTTAAGAGAGAGAATGGGCATTGAAACTCCACTTTACAGATGAGGAAACTGAGGCACAGAAAGGTTAAAGTAACTTGCCCAAGGTCACCCGGCAAGCAATTGGCAGAGCTGGGTTTAGCTCACCTCCTCCAGGAGGCCTTCCCAGACTGAGCCCCCTCCTTTGTCTCCCCCTCCATCCCCCCCACCATACCTCCTTCCCTTCCCCACAGCACCTGTATATATGTATATATGTTTGTACGTATTTATTACCCTATTTATTTTACTTGTACATATTCTGTTTATTTTATTTTGTTAATATGTTTTGTTCTCTGTCTCCCCCTTCTAGACTGTGAGCCCACTGTTGGGTAGGGACCGTCTCTATATGTTGCCAACTTGTACTTCCCAAGCGCTTAGTACAGTGCTCTGCACACAGTAAGAACTCAATAAATACGATTGAATGAATGAATTTATTACTCTATTTTATTAATGATGTGCATATAGCTATAACTCTATTCTGATGGTATTGACACCCGTCTACTTGTTTTGTTTTGATGTCTGTCTCCCCCATCTAGCCTGTGAGCCTGTTGTTGGGTAGGGACCGTCTCTATATGTTGCCGACTTGTACTTCCCAAGCGCTTAGTCCAGTGCTCTGCACACAGTAAGCGCTCAATAAATGCAACAATGAATGAACGAACCCAGGTCCTCTGATTCCCGGAGCAGCGTTCTTTCTGCCGGGCCATGCTGCTTCTCTTCTTGAGACTTAATTCTCCTCCGACCCTGATCTTCATCAAAGCATCTGGTCAGTTTCCACAGCCTGTGCTAGTGGCTGGGCCAGGTGCAAGATTGATTGATTTAATTGATGAATTAAACCTTATCCCTTTCCTCTGGGTTGGTAGGAGTTAAAGGATATCACATAGGCCCACGTGGAAAATCGGGGATGGATGGATGTGCTACATTAGCCCCTGGTTCGGTCCTCTCTCACTGCCCTCTGTCTTCCCAGGGATGGGGCAAGTCATTTAACTTCTCTGGGCCTCAGTTCCCTCATCTGCAAAAGACGTTTCAATTCCTGTTCTTCCCCCAACTTGGACTGTGAGTCCCATGTGGAACCTAGTTATTTCATATCTGCCCCAGTGCTTAGCACATATTAAGTAATAATAATAGCAATTCTGATATTTGTTTAGCACTTACTCTATGCCAGGCACTGAGGTGGATACAGGCAAATCGGGTTAGATGCAGTCCCTTTCCCACATGGGGCTCACAGTTTAAACCCCCATTTTACCAATGAGATAATTGAGGCCCAGTGAAGTGACTTGCCTAAGGTCGCACAGCAGACAAGTGGCGGAGCCGAGATTAGAACCCAGGTCCTTCTGACTCCTGGGCACGTGGTCTATCCACTAGGCCACGCTGCAAATACCACAATTATTATTATCGTTATTATTATTATTATCATTACCAGGACCAGTGAACCTCAGGACACTCACCTTCCCCTCTGGTGCTGCTGGTTTTGGTTAAACCCAACAAATCCACCTCTCTTACAGCTTCCACCACCCCTGGCCATCAGCCCACAGGTAATGGTAGCCATAGATTGCTTGGCCCCCACTCCTGCTGAGGTGTGGAGTCCCCGTGATTCCTGATTCCTAAGACAGGGACATGCGAGCAAGAGCCTGGTTCAGCCAACTGTCTCCTCGGCCCAGGATTTGCCCCTTCCACCTTCGTGTTCAGGTGGGAAGGATCCGACCGGGGGTGACAGGCAGCAGCAGAGAGGAACATTTGCTGCCTTTGGCCTCAGCTCTTACTGAACCACAAGAAACGCCTTGCAGGACACCCACAGTTAAGGAATGAGAGGCAGAGCGGTGCCAGAGAATTAAGCTGAGAAGGCACAAACCAACCCGATGGGAAAACCGAGGCCCGATAGCGTTTCAAGAAGGAGGGAGAGGTCCACTGTGTCAAAACCAACCCAAATTAAACAGGCCCTTGCCTAAAAAACCCCTCCCTTGACCCCACCGCTCCTTTCAGTTTCATCTCACGTCCTTTCTACTATTCCTCTCCAAACTCCTTGAGCGAGTTATCTACACCCGCTGTCTCAAATTCCTCTCCTCGAGTTCTCTCCTTGACCCCATCCAATCTGGCTTCATTCATTCATTCAATCGTATTTATTGAGTGCTTACTGTGTGCAGAGCACTGTACTAAGCTCTTGGGAAGTACAAGTTGGCAACGTATAGAGATGGTCCCTACCCAACAATGGGCTCACAGTCTAGAAGGGGGAGACAGAAAACAAAACATGTGGACAGGTGTCAAGTCATCAGAATAAACAGAAGTAAAGCTAAATACACATCATTAACAAAATAGAATAGTAAATATGTACAAGTACAATAGAGTAATAAATCTATACAAACATATATACAGGTGCTGTGGGGAGGGGAAGGAGGTAGGGCGGAGAGGATGGGGAGGGGGAGAGGAAAAAGGGGGCTCAGTCTGGGAAGGCCTCCTGGAGGAGGTGAGCTCTCAGTAGGGATTTGCAGGGAGGAAGAGAGCTAGCTTGGAGGATGTGCAGAGGGAGGCCATTCCAGGCCACGGGGAGGATGTGGGCCGGGGGTCAACGGCGGGACAGACGAGAACGAAGCACCGTGAGGAGGTTAGCGGTGGCAGAGGAGCGGAGGGTGCGGGCTGGGCTCTAGAAGGAAAGAAGGGAGGTGAGGTAGGAGGGGGCCAGGGGATGTTGAGCCTTGAAGCCGAGAGTGAGGAGTTTTTGCCTGATGCCTAGGTTGACTGGTAGCTACTGGAGATTTTTGAGGAGGGAAGTAACATGCCCAGAGCATTTCTGCACAGAGATGATCTGGGCAGCAGCGTGAAGTATAGACTGAAGCAGGGAGAGACAGGAGGATGGGAGATCAGAGAGGAGGTTGATGCAGTAATCCAGTCGGGATAGGATGAGAGACTGAACCAGCAGGGTAGCGGTTTGGATGGAGAAGAAAGGGCGGATCTTGGCAATGTTACGGAGGTGAGACCGGCAGGTTTTGGTGATGGATTGGATGTGAGGGGTGAACGAGAGCGGAGTCGAGGATGATACCAAGGTTGCGGGGCTTATGGCTTCCGTCCCCTTCACAGAAACCACCCGCTCAAAGCTCACCATTGATCTCCTTCTTGCCAAATCCAATGGCCTCTGTGCCATCCTAATCCTCCTCCGCCTCTCAGCTGCCTTCCATCCCGCGACCACCCCCTTCCACTAGAACCGTTATCCAACCTTGGCTTCACTGATTATCCTCTGCTGGTTCTCCTTCTCTCTCTCTGGCCATTCGGTCTCAGTCTCCTTCACGGGCTTCTCCTCTGCCTCCCGCCCTCTAACTAAGGGGGTCTCTCAAGGTTCAGTTCTGGGTTCCCTTCTACTCTCCATCTACACGCGCTCCCTCACAGAACTCATTCACTCCGATGTCTTCAACTACCACCTTGATGCGGATGATACCCAAATCTACATCTCCAGCCCTGATCTCTCTCCCTCTCTGCAATCTCACATTTCCTCTTGCCTTCTCTACTCGGATGTCTTCCCATCACCTCAAGCTTAGTATGTCCAAAACAGAACTCCTTATCTTTCCACCCAAACCCTGTCCTCTCCCTGACTTTCCCATCACTGTAGATGGCACCACCATCCTTCTTGTCTCACAAGTTTCAAACCTTGGCGTTATCTTAGAGAAGCAGCGTGGCTCAGTGGAAAGAGCCCGGGCTTTGGAGTCAGATGTCATGGGTTCAAATCCCCGCTCTGGCAATTGTCAGCTGTGTGACTTTGGGCACGTCACTTCACTTCTCTGTGCCTCAGTTCCCTCATCTGTAAAATACTCATGCCACTCCCCATACTTCACACCGCTGCCCAGATCGTCTTTGTGCAGAAATGCTCTGGGCATGTTACTCCCCTCCTCAAAAATCTCCAGTGGCTACCAATCAACTTATGCATCAGGCAAAAACTCCTCACCCTCGGCTTCAAGGCTGTCCATCACCTTGCCCCCTCCTACCTCACCTCCCTTCTCTCCTTCTCCAGCCCAGCCCGCACCCTCCGCTCCTCTGCCGCTAATCTCCTCATCGTGCCTCCTTCTCTCCTGTCCCGCTGTCGACCCCCAGCCCAAGTCATCCCCCTGGCCTGGAATGGCCTCCCTCTGCCCATCCGCCAAGCTAGCTCTCTTCCTTCCTTCAAGGCCCTACTGAGAGCTCACCTCCTCCAGGAGGCCTTTCCAGACTGAGCCCCCTCCTTCCCCTCCCCATCCCCCCCTTACTTCCTTCCCCTCCCCATAGCACCTGTATATATGTATATATGTTTGTACATATTTATTACTCTATTTTATTTGTACATATTTATTCTATTCATTTTATTTTGTTAATATGTTTTGTTTCGTTGTCTGTCTCCCCCTTCTAGACTGTGAGTCCGCTGTTGGGTAGGGACCGTCCCTATATGTTGCCAACTTGTACTTCCCAAGCGCTTAGTACAGTGCCCTGCACACAGTAAGCGCTCAATAAATACGATTGAATGAATGAATGAATAAAATGGGGATGAAGACTGTGAGCCCCGTGTGGGACAACCTGATCACCCTGTAACCTTCCCAGCACTTAGAATAATGCTTTGCACATAGTAAGCGCTTAATAAATGCCATTGTTATTATTATCTTTGACTCCTCTCTCTCATTCAACCCACATATTCAATCCATCACTAAATCCTGTCTGTCTCACGTTCACAACATTGTTAAAACCTACCCTTATCCGCTCCATCCAAACTGCTACCACATGAATGCAATCACTCATCCTATCCCACCTGGATTACTGCATCAGCCTCCTCGCTGGCCTCCCAGCCTCCTGCCTCTCCCCACTCCAGTCCATCCTTCACTCTGCTGTCTGGAGCTACAAAAAAGGTCAGAACAGGTCATCCCACTCCTCAAATCACTCCAGTGGTTGCCCTTCCACCTCCACATCAAACAAAAACTCCTCACCATTGGTTTTAAAGCAGTTCATCACCTTGCCCCCTCCTATCTCACGTCGCTACTCTCCTACGACAATCCAGCCCACATACTTTGCTTCACTGATGCTAACCTGCTCACTGTCCCTCTATCTCGCCTATCTCGCCACCGACCTTCCGCCTCTGGCCTGGAACACCCTCCCTCTTCAAATCTGACAGACTATTACTCTCCCCGCCTTCAAAGCCTTCTTGAAGGCACATCTCCTCCAGAGGGTCTTCCCTGACAAAGCCCCCCCTTCTCCTCTTCTCTCACTCCCCTCTGTGTCACCCCGACTTGCTCCCTTAGTTCTTCCCCCCATCCCAGCCCCACAGCACTTATGCACATATCTATAATTAATAATAATAATGCTATTTAAGCGCTTACTATGTGCCAAGCACTGTTCAAAGTGCTGGGGGAGATACAAGGTGATCAGGTTGTCCCACTTGGGGCTCACAGTCTTAATCCCCATCTTACAGATGAGGCAACTGAGGCACAGAGAGTCAATTGACTTGCCCCAAGTCACACAGCTGACAAGTGACAGAGCTGGGGTTAGAACCCATGACCTCTGACTCCCAAGCCCGGACTCTTTCCACTGAGCCACGCTACTTCTCCACTGTTTATATTAATGTCTGTCTCCCCTCCTCTAGACTATAAACTTGTTGTGGGCAGTGACTGTGTCTGTTTATTGTTGTATTGTAATCAATCAATCAATCGTATTTATTGAGCGCTTACTTTGTGCAGAGCACTGTACTAAGCGCTTGGGAAGTACAAGTTAGCAACATATAGAGACAGTCCCTACCCAACAGTGGGCTCACAGTCTTAAAGACTGTACTCTATTGTACTCTCTCAAGAGCTTAGTACAGTGCTCTGCATACAGTAAGCATTCAATAAATATGACAGTGAATGAGTGAAAGGTGGTCAAGGAGGATTAGAGTAGAAATGAATCTAGATTGTAAGCTCGTTGTGAGCAGGGACCATGTCTACCAGATCTGTTGGACTGCACTCTTCCAGGCACTTGGTACAGTGCTTTGCACACAGTGAGTTTTCAATAAATACTATTGATTGATTGATCGGTGTTATGATTATCCTCTTTGACACCTGGTCAAATTTTTCCTGACGTTCTTCTAGTCATCTATAACCTTCCCACTTAAGCGCTTAGTACAGTGCTCTGCATACAGTAAGCGTTTAATAAATACGATTGATTGATTGATCTCATCATGGACCTCTTCTCTAGGAATCTATCTAAATTCCCTCCACCCTGCTGATCAATAGAGCAGTCAGTCAGTGACATTTATTGAGTAGTCAATCAATCAATCGTATTTATTGAGCACTTACTGTGTGCAGAGCACTGTACTAAGCACTTGGGAAGTACAAGTTGGCAACATATTGTCACTGTGTGCAGAGCATTGTGCTAAGGGCTTGGGAGAGTATAGTGCAATAGAATTGGTAGACATGATCCCTCCACACAGGGAGTTTACAGTCTGGGGGGGGGGGGGGGGGGGGCGACCAATATATAAATAAATAGATTCCAGATCTGTATATAAGTGCCGTGGGGCTGAGATTGGGGTGAATATTAAGTGCTTAAAGGGTAATAATAATAATAATAATGATGGCATTTGTTAAGTGCTTATTATGTGCCAAACACTGTTCCAATCAATCAATCAATTGTATTTATTGAGCACTTACTGTGTGCAAAGCACTATATTAAGCGCTTGGGAAGTCCAAGTTGGCAACATATAGAGACGGTCCCTACCCAACAGTGGGCTCACAGTCTAGAAGTCTAGAAGTCTAAGCACTAGGGAGGATACAAGGTAATCAGGTTGTCCCACGTGGGGCTCACAGTCTTAATCCCCATTTTCCAGATGAGGTCACCGAGGCCCAGAGAAGTTAAGTGACTAGCCCAAAGTCACACAGCTAACAAGTGGCGGAGGCGGGATTAGAACCCATGACCTCTGACTCCCAAGCCCGGGCTCTTTCCACTGAGTCACGTTGCTTCTCTAAAAATTGAAGCGTAAAGGTGATGCAGAATGTAGAGGGAGGAGAAAGAGCACTTAGTTGAGGAAGACCTCTTGGAGCATGTGTGATTTTCATCAGGCTTTGAAGGTGGGGAGAGTGGTAGTACATATATGTCATTTATTTAGAGAAGCAGCATAAAGCACAGGCCCTAGAGTCAGAAGATCGTGGTTTCTAATTCCGGCTCTGCCACTAATCTGCTGTGTGACCTTGGGTGAGTCGCTCCACTTCTCTGTGCCCCAGTTGCCTCATCTATAAAATGGGGATGGAGGGTGTGAGCCGTATGTGGGACAGGGATTGGGTTCAACCCGATCTGCTTGTGTCTACCCCAACGTTTGGTACGGTAAGGACACAATAAGTGCTTAACAAATACCGCAATTGTTGCTATTATTATCATTTATATTAATGTCTGTCTTCCCCTCTAGACTGTAAGCTTGTTGTGGGCAGAGAATGTGTCTGTTTAGTCATTCATTCAATCGTATTTATAATGATGGCATTTATTAAGCGCTTACTATGTGCAAAGCACGGTTCTAAGCGCTGGGGAGGTTACAAGGTGATCAGGTTGTCCCACGGGGGGCTCACAGTCTTCATCCCCATTTTCCAGATGAGGTCACTGAGGCCCAGAGAAGTTAAGTGACCTGTCCAAAGCCACACAGCTGACAATTGATGGAGCTGGGATTTGAACCCATGAACTCTGACTCCAAAACCCGGGCTCTTTCCACTGAGCCACGCTGCTTTTCTGCGCTTACTGTGTGCAGAGCACTGTACTAAGCGCTTGGGAAGTACAAATCTGCAACATATAGAGAAGGTCCCTACCCAGCAACGGGCTCACAGTCTAGTAGGGGGAGACAGACAACAAAGCAAAGCATATGGACAGGTGTCAAAACCGTAAGAATAAATGTAATTATAACTATATACACATTCATTCATTCATTCAATCGTATTTATTGAGCGCTTACTGTGTGCAGAGCACTGTACTAAGCCCTTGGGAAGGACAAGTTGGCAACATATAGAGACGGTCCCTACCCAACAGTGGGCTCACAGTCTAGAAGGGGGAGACAGAGAACAAACAAAACATATTAACAAAATAAAATAAATAGAATAAATATGTACAAATAAAATAAATAAATATATACAGGTGTTATGTAATGGGGTCACTTGAAGCAGCGTGGCTCAGTGGAAAGAGCCTGGGCTTACACATCATTAATAAAATAAATAGAGTAGTAAATAGGTACAAATTTATACAACTGTTGTGGGGAGGGGAAGGGGGTAGGGCAGAGGGAGAGAGGGGGTGATGGAGAGGAGGAGGAGAGGAAAAAGGGGGGCTGTTTATTGTTATAGTGTACTCTCCCAAGCGGTTAGTACAGTGCTTTGCGCACAGTAAGAGTTCAATAAATACGATTGAATAAGTGAATGAGGGAGGGTGTTCCCCCATGAAGAGGAAGGACGTTCCAGAGGACATAGGCAAGAAGTCAGTGGCTACATAAAGGAGATTGAGGTACAGTGAGTAAATTGGCTTTAGAGGAGCAAAGTGTGCAGATTGGGTGAGGTGGTAAGGTAGGAGAGGGTGAGCTGATTGAGCGCTTTAAAATCAATGATAAGGAGTTTCTGTTTGATTTGGAGATGGATGGGTAACCCCTGGAAGTTCTTGACTATTGTAGGGAGCCCCTCTATCCATCAATCACATTTATTGAGCGCTTACTGTGTGCAGAGCACTGTACTAAGCGCTTGGGAAGTCCAAGTTGGCAACATATAGAGACGGTCCCTACCCAGCAGTGGGCTCACAGTCTAGAAGTCTAGACTGTGAGCTCCTTGTGGGCAGGGATTGTCTCTCTTTGTTGCTGTGTTGAGCTTTCCCAAGCAGTGCTCTGCACATGGTGAGTGCTCACTAAATGTGATTGAATGAATAATAATGATGGCATTTGATCAATTTGATGATGAATAATAATGAATGTGGACTGAACTTTTTTTTAGAAAAATGATCTCGCCAGCCAAGTAAAGTATGGACTGGAGTGGAAGTAAGAACGTGAGCCCTGTGTGAGACATGAACTGTGCCCAAATTGTTTACCTTGTGTAATAATAATAATAATGATAGCATTTATTAAGCGCTTACTATGTACAAAGCACTGTTCTAAGCGCTGGGGAGGTTACAAGGTGATCAAGTTGTCCCACGGGGGGCTCACAGTCTTCATCCCCATTTTACAGATGAAGGAACTGAGGCACAGAGAAGTGGAATAGGGACCGTCTCTATGTGTTGCCAACTTGTACTTCCCAAGCGCTTAGTACAGTGCTCTGCACACGGTAAGCGCTCAATAAATACGATTGATTGATTGACTGATTGGAATGACTTGCCCAAAGTCACACAGCTGGCAATTGGCGGAGCCGGGATTTGAACTCCTGACCTCTGACTCCAAAGCCCGGGCTCTTTCCACTGAGCCAGGCTGCTCAGTGTATCAACCCCAGCGCTTAGTACAGTACTTGACACATAGTAAGCACTTAAGAAATAGCATAAAATAATAGCATAAAATAATAAAATAGCATAAAATAATAGCATAAAAAAATAATAGCACTCTTCATGGTTTTGTAAACTTCAATCATGCCCCCTTCCAGTCCGATAGCCCTTCCATCTCCCTATCATCTTGTTGTCTTTGTGTTTTAGGTCCTTTCCTAAACTGAGCAGATAAATGCAGATTTGAACATGCTATAGTCTTCACGATGGAAGATCTATGTCTTTAGTTTTAGTTTCTATACGCTTCATGACAAACATCTTTTTTAAGAAGGTTATCCTGGTAAAAATAATGGGTTGTTTGAGAAAACCTACCTTATTTTTATTCCTTTTTCCATATAAAATTGATTCTTTTTTTCAGAAAGTAATGGTTTTGGGGTGAGCAGCGTGGCTTAGCGGAAAGAGCCCGGTCTTGGGAGTCAGAGGTCGTGGGTTCTAGTCCCGGCTCCGCTGCTTGTCGTCTGTGTGGCTTCGGGCAAGTCACTTGGCTTCTCTGTGCCTCAGTTGCCTCCTCTGTTAGAGTGGGGATTGGGACTGTGGGCCCCACGTGGGACAACCTGATTGTCTCATATCTTACAGCGCTTAGAACAGTGCTTTGCACATAGTTAGCACTTAATAAATGCCATTATTATTATTATTATTATCTTCTCCAGTGCTTAGAGCAGGGCTTGGCATATGGTAAGCCCTTAACAAATACCATTGTTTATTATTATTATTGAAGGTGTCATTAGGTCAAAGAATGGTTAAGGAGAGAAGTTGAAAGAGAGGTTATATGTGTTGCCTTACGAAGTAGCTATGATTTCCAAAGAAAAATTTAATGCCATGATTCTCCCCTCATCACCTTCAATCAATCAATCAATAGTATTTATTGAGCACTTACTATGTGCAGAGCACTGTACTAAGCGCTTGGGAAGTATAAATTGGCAACACATAGAGACAGTCCCTACCCAACAGTGGGCTCACACCTTCATCACTGAAGACATTTATTGAGTGACCGTTCTTTCTGACCTGGCTTCTTTTCTCTCTGTGGTCACTGAATTGCAGAACTGAGGCCAGGAGTGTTTTGAAATTACGACTGCGGTGGTTGTTAAACCTGACTTTCTGCCAAGCGCTGGGGTGAATGCAACACGATAATCAGGTCGGACACAATCCCTGTGCCACCTGAGGCTCGTCCGATGACTCTAAATTGGGACTCAGTGGAGATTTTTGGGTCACGGGGTCACCTGGACCCAAGTTTGAAACATAAATTGACAGTAAGTGCAGAAAAACAAACCCTAAATGTCTTACAGCTTTTCAACCTTCTCTGTGCTCAGTTGTGGTTCAAAACACGTTCCCTGAGGTCGGCCTCGGAACGAGAAATCCGCCAATGTCACGAGCTGCTAGTGGTAAGCAGGTCCGCACGCCCACTGTTGGGTAGGGACTGTCTCTATATGTTGCCAATTTGTACTTCCCAAGCGCTTAGTACAGTGCTCTGCACATAGTAAGCTCTCAATAAATACGATTGATGATGATGATGATGGGGCTTGATAGGAAAAACAATTTTCACAGTGCTTCAGTTACGTCCAGTTCACCTGAAATTACATTGTTTACTAGTTGAATCATTAAGTATTGTGATGGAGCCCAGATGAGTATTTCAGGATGTTGGTAAACAGAAGTAACAGGCAAATCCTTTTGGCCATCGTGAGCAAAACTGAGGTCCTTGGCCAGAAAGAAAAGCAAAAGAAAGAGAAGCAGCGTGGCTCAGTGGAAAGAGCCCGGGCTTTGGAGTCAGAGTTCATGGGTTCAAATCCCAGCTCTGCCAATCGTCAGCTGTGTGACTTTGGGCAAGTCACTTCACTTCTCTGGGCCTCAGTTACCTCAACTGTAAAATGGGGATTAAGACTGTGAGCCCCCTGTGGCAACCTGATCACCTTGTAACCTCCCCAGCGCTTAGAACAGTGCTTTGCACGTAGTAAGCGCTTAATAAATGCCATTATTATTATTATTATATATTGGTCTCTCACTTCCCACTGCCAAGGAGCATCGTGGACCTAGGGGAGAGGGTAAGAGTTTGGGAGTCAGAGGACCTGAGTTCTAGCCCGTGGCTCAATGGAAAGAGCCCGGGCTTTGGAGTCAGAGGTCATGGGTTCAAATTCCGGCTCCACCACTTGTCAGCTGTGTGACTTTGGGCATGTCACTTAACTTCTCTGTGCCTCAGTTCCCTCATCTGTAAAGTGGGGATTAAGACTGTGAGCCCCCCGAGGGACAACCTGATCACCTTGTATCCTCCTCAGCACTTAGAAGAGTGCTCTGCACATAGTAAGCGCTTAATAAATAACATTATTATTATTATTATTATTATTATTATTATTAACCCAAGTTCTAATCCCTATTGAACGCTCACCTCCTCCAGGAGGCCTTCCCAGACTGAACCCCCTTTTCTTCTGCTCCTCCTCCCTTCCTCATCGCCCCTACTCCCTCCCTCTGTTCTACCCCTCTCCCCGCCCCACAGCGCTTGAGTATATATGTACATATTTATTATTTTATTATTCTATTTATTTTATTAATGATGTGTATAGATCTGTAACTCTATTTATATTGACGCTATTGATGCCTGTCTGCTTGTTTTATTTGTCTCCCCCCTTCTAGACTGTTGCCAATTTTGCTTTCCAAGCTCTTAGTACAGTGCTCTGCACACAGTAAGCGCTCAGTAAATACTATTGAATGAATGAATGAATCAATCAATTGTATTTATTGAGTGCTTACAGTGTGCAGAGCACTGTACTAAGTGCTTGGAAAGTACAAGTTTGCAACATATAGAGACAGTCCCTGCCCAACATCATCATCATCATCATCATCAATCGTATTTATTGAGCGCTTACTGTGTGCAGAGCACTGTACTAAGCGCTTGGGAAGTCCAAGTTGGCAACATATAGAGACGGTCCCTACCCAACAGTGGGCTCACAGTCTAGAAGGGGGAGACAGAGAACAAAACCAAACATATTAACAAAATAAAATAAATAGAATAGATATGTACAAGTAAAATAAATAAATAAATAGAGCAATAAATATGTACAAACATATATACATATATACAGGTGAATTGCATTGGTTATTTCATTTTACAATGAATGAATTGCATTGGTTAAAAGGAGGTCATTGGTGACCTTAGAGAATGCTGTCTCAGTGGAGTGAAACGGTCAAAAAAACAATCAATTGATGACCTTTATTGAGTGCTTTTTAAAAAATGTTTACTCTGTGGCAAACTGTTTTTTTTTTAATGGCATTTATTAAGTACTTACTATGTGCAAAGCACTGTTCTAAATGCTGTTCTGAGCACTGTTCTAAGCACTGGGTTAGGTACCAAGACATTAGGTTGGAAATAGTCCCTGTCCTACATGAGGCTGGGTGTAAAGTAATAATGATAATAATGATGGCATTTATTAAGCACTTAGTATGTGCAAAGCACTGTTCTAAGCGCTGGGGAGGTTACAAGGTGATCAGGTTGTCCCATGGGGGGCTCACAGTCTTCATCCCCATTTTCCCATTTTATATATGTCATACATAAAACATATATATACATTCTATATACATCATCATCATCATCAATCGTATTTATTGAGCGCTTACTGTGTGCAGAGCACTGTACTAAGCGCTTGGGAAGTACAAGTTGGTAACATATAGAGACAGTCCCTACCCAGCAGTGGGCTCACAGTCTATATATACACATTATATATGTGTATATATAAAATATATACATTTTATATATGACCGCGGTTAGCTTCCGCTGGGTCCTCTGTTCTTCCCCATTTTGAGGCCCAGAGAAGTGAAGTGACTTGACCAAAGTCACACAGCTGACAATTGGCAGAGCCGGGATTTGAACCCATGACCTCTGATTCCAAAGCCCGGGCTCTTTGCGCTGAGCCACACCGCTTCTCATAAGTACCGAACTCAGTGCTTGGAAAAGTACAGTATAATTGAGTTGGTAGATACAACTCTGGCCTTCAAGCTTACAATCTAGTGGGGGGAGGCAGACGTTAAAATAAATTGCAGGTAGGACAGGCAAGCAAATAGAAGGGACCGCTCAATAAATACGACTGATGATGATGATAGGTTCATAAGTGCTGTGGGTTTATAGACACAAGTCCTTAGGTGATGGGATGGAGAGATGAGAAGTTAAGTCAGGGAAGACTCCCTGGAGGAGATAAGATTTTAGTAGGGCTTCAAATGTGGGAAGGGTGGTTATGGCACGCAACTTCGTGAAGCGTTCCATGTTTTTCCAAGCTAGCTCTCTTCCTCCCTTCAAAGCCCTACCGAGAGCTCACCTCCTCCAGGAGGCCTTCCTAGACTGAACCCCCTTTTTCCTCTCCCCCTCCCCATCCCACCCACCCTACCTCCTTCCCCTCCCCGCAGCACCTGTATATATGTCTGTACAGATTTATTACTCTATTTATTTCATTTGTACATTCATTCATTCGATCGTATTTATTGAGCGCTTACTGTGTGAAGAGCACACAGTACATATTTATAAAAATTTATAAAATTTATAAAAAACATAAAAATATTTACTATTCTATTTATTTTGTCAATGATGTGCATATTTATTTATAAAAATTTATAAAATTTATAAAAAACATAAAAATATTTACTACTCTATTTTGTCAATGGTGTGCATATTTATTTATAAAAATTTATAAAATTGATAAAAAACACAAAAATATTTACAATTCTATTGATTTTGTCAATGATGTGCATATTTATTTATAAAAATTTATAAAATTTATAAAAAACATAAAAATATTTACTATCCTATTTATTTTGTCAATGATGCGCATATTTATTTATAAAAATTTATAAAATTTATAAAAAACACAAAAATATTTGCTATTCTATTTATTTTGTCAATGATGTGCATATTTATAAAAATTTATAAAATTTATAAAAAACACAAAAACATTTACTATTCTATTTATTTTGTCAATGATGTGCATCTAGCTTTACTTCTATTCATTCTGATGACTTGACACCTGACCCCATGTTTTGTTTTGTCTGTCTCCCCCTTCTAGACTGTGAGCCCGCTGTTGGGTAGGGACCCTCCATATATGTTGCCAACTTGTACTTCCCAAGCGCTTAGTACAGTGCTCTGCTCACATTAAGTGCTCAATCAGTACGATTGAATGAATGAATGAATTTTAGTGGGTTGAGAAAAGAGTTAGTAGAGAGGAGATGAATGTGGTGGGTGGGAAGAACCCACTCAAGGGTTTGGATAGGAATGGGGTAAGGGGGCTGATGTGATCAATCAATCAATCAATCAATCAATCAATCGTATTTATTGAGCGCTTACTATGTGCAGAGCACTGTACTAAGCGCTTGGGAAGTACAAATTGGCAACACATAGAGACAGTCCCTACCCAACAGTGGGCTCACAGTCTAAAAGGGGGAGACAGAGAACAGAACCAAACATACCAACAAAATAAAATAAATAGGATAGAAATGTACAAGTAAAATAAATAAATAAATAGAGTAATAAATATGTGATAATTGGAGGGGACCGTGAGATCGAAAGAGGGGTTTTTAAGAATAGGGAAGACTTGAGTGAAACCAAAGGCAGAAGGGAAGGAGCTGAAAGAAGCAGAGGTTAGGGAGGGAAGAAAAGGGAAGTAAGACATTTTTGGGTGTTGTCGGCACTAAATTCCAACCGAAAGAGCTTACGGAGTCACTTTAGGAGTGTCCTGACCGCGGTTAGCTTTCGCTGGATCCTCTGTTCTTTAAATGCAGTTTGGGGGACGTTCTGCCAGTGTACCCCAAGTCCGGGCATTGCTGTCACTGCCGTTACTTTTTGACTGAAGCCCAGGTGTCTCCCCAAAAGTGAAAGGGTTATCGGGGACTAGCCTTCCAGCCTCAGGATCTTCTCTGATCTCTCGCCGTGCCCTGTGTCTCTCCAGTGTTCCCAGCATGAGCTTTCCCTGTGTCCTGCTCTCCCAGGGTCATCATAATAATAACAATAATAATAATAATAAAGGTATTTCTTAAGCATTTACTATGTGCCAGGCACGGTACTAAGCGCTGGGGTGGATATGGGCAAATTGGTTTGGGCATAGATCCTGTCCCACATGGGGCTCATAGAGATTAAGATGGTGATTTTACTGATTAGGTAACTGAGGCACAGAGAATAATAATAATAATCATCATCATCATCATCATCATCTATCGTATTTGAGTGCTTACTATGTGCAGAGCACTGTACTAATAATGGCATTTATTAAGTGCTTACTAGACTGTGAGCCCACTGTTGGGTAGGGACCGTCTCTATATGTTGCCAACTTGTACTTCCCAAACACTTAGTACGGTGCTCTGCACACAATAAGCGATCAATAAATATGATTGATTGATTGATTGATTGTACTTCTCAAGCGCTTAGTACAGTGCTCTGCACACAGTAAGCACTCAATACGATTGATTGATTGTACTTCCCAAGCGCTTAGTACAGTGCTCTGCACACAGTAAGCACTCAATAAATACAATTGATTGATTGATTGTACTTCCCAAGCACTTAGTACAGTGCTCTGCACACAGTAAGCGCTCAATAAATACGATTGATTGATTACTATATGCAAAGCACTGTTCTAAGCGCTGGGGAGGTTACAAGGTGATCAGGTTGTCCCACGGCGGGCTCACAGTCAATCCCCATTTTACAGATGTGGTAACTGAGGCCCAGAGAAGTGAAGTAACTTGCCCAAAGCCACACAGCTGACAATTGGCAGAGCCGGGATTTGAACCCATGACCACTGACTCCAAAGCCCATGCTCTTTCCACGGAGCCACGCTGCTTCTCTACAATAATAATGTTGGTATTTGTTAAGAACTTACTATGTGCCAAGCGCTGTTCTAAGCGCTGGGGAGGTTACAAGGTGATCAGGTTGTCCCACGGGGGGGGGCTCACACAATTTTAATCCCCATTTTCCAGATGAGGTGACTGAGGCCCAGAGAAGTGAAGTGACTTGCCCAAAGTCACACAGCTGACAGTTGGTGGAGCCAGGATTTGAACCCATGAACTCTGACTCCAAAGCCCGGGCTCTTTCCACTGAACTATTACTTTATTTATTTATTTATTTATTTATTTATTTATTACTCTATTTATTTTACTCATACATATCTATTCTATTTATTTTATTTTGTTAATATGTTTGGTTTTGTTCTCTGTCTCCCCCTTCTAGACTGTGAGCCCACTGTTGGGTAGGGGCCGTCTCTACATGTTGCCGACTTGTACTTCCCAAGCGCTTAGTACAGCACACAGTAAGCGCTCAATAAATCCGATTGATTGATTGATTGACTGATAGATTGAACTTGCCCAGGGTCTCACAACAAACAGGGGGCAGAGCGGGGATTAGAACCCAGCTCCTTCTGACTCCCAAGCACTATCCACTAGGCCATAGTGCTCACCATGCCTCACCTCTCTACATCAATCAATCAATCGGATTTATTGAGCGCTTACTGTGTGCAGAGCACTGTACTAAGCGCTTGGGAAGTCCAAGTTGGCAACATATAGAGACGGTCCCAACCCAACAGTGGGCTCACAGTCTAGAAGGGGGTCAAAGGTCATCCTCCCTACTCTTCCTGCCCCCTCCGCCCCCCAACTTTCCCTCCCTAACCCTCTCTCGGATCGGCTTGGCTAAGTCTTTCCCACTTCCCTCACGGAGGGGCGGCATGGAATGACTCTCCTGGCTTTCTCTTCCCTCTCCCGAGTATTGGAGCCAGTCAGACCAGCCTTCACAGGCGGCAGCTGTTTTTTAGGAAGTGAAAAAGGGGTGCAGGCAGAAGGGTGGATCTAGAGAGGAGGTGGGAGGCCTCATTTTGAGAAACAACGGAAAAGTCAATGAAAGGCGAGGAGGCCCTTATTCTGCCCTGCTGTGATTATTGTATCATCATCATCAGAATAACGATGGTATTGCCAAGCACTGGGGTAGAGAAGACTACTACCTTAGACTGTGAGCCCACTATTGGGTAGGGACTGTCTCTATGTGTTGCCCATTTGTACTTCCCAAGCGCTTAGTACAGTGCTCTGCACATAGTAAGCGCTCAATAAATACGATTGATTGATTGATAGAGAAGCAGCGTGGCTCAGTGGAAAGAGCCCGGGCTTTGGAGTCGGACGTCGCGTGTTTGAATCCCGGCTCCGCCACATGTCTGCTGTGTGACCTTGGTTAAGTCACTTCACTTCTCTGGGCCTGTTCCCTCATCTGTAAAATGGAGATGAAGACTGTGAGCCCCACGGGGACAACCTGATCACCTTGTAACCCCCCCCCCCCGCCCCCAGAACAGTGCTTTGCACATAGTAAGCGCTTAACAAATGCCATCGCTATTATTATTATTACAAGGTCATCAGGTTGTCCCTCGTGGGGCTCACACTTTTAATCTCCATTTTGCAGGTGAGGTAACTGAGGCACAGAGAAGTGAAGTGACTTGCCAAAGTCACACAGCAGACAAGTGGTGGTGCCGGGATTAGAACCCACGACCTCTGACTCCCAAGCCCGGGCTCTTTCCACTAAGCCACGCTGCTTCCCTGCCTCCTGTCTCTTCCCACTTCATTCCATACTTCACTCTGCTGCCCTAATCATTTTTCTACAAAAATGTTCAGGCCATGTTTCCCCGCTCCTCAAGAACCTCTAGTTCTTGAGTCTTAACAGTCACAGTTAAGACTGTGAGCCCCCCGTGGGACAACCTGATCACCCTGTATCCTCCCCAGCGCTTAGAACAGTGCTTTGCACATAGTAAGCGCTTAACAAATGCCAATTATTATTATTATTATTATTATTATTATCATCCAGTGGTTGCCCATCCACTTCTGCATCAAACAGAAACTCTTCACCATTGGTTTGCCAATTGTCAGCTGTGTGACTTTGGGCAAGTCACTTCACTTCTCTGGGCCTCAGTTCCCTCATCTGGAAAATGGGGATTAAGACTGTGAGCCCCACCAGGGACAACCTGATCACCTTGTAACCTCCCCAGCGCTTAGAACAGTGCTTTGCACATAGTAAGCGCTTAATAAATGCCATTATTATTATTATTATTATTTAAAGCACTGTATCACCTTGCCCCCTCCTTCCTCACCTCGATGCTGTCCTAACTACAACCCACCCCACACACTTTGCTCCTCTAAACCCACTGAACTAAACGCCACCGACCTCTCACCCACGTCCTACCTCTGGAACGCCCTCCCTCTTCATATCTGCTCGACAATTATCTCCCCGTCGTCACAGCCTTATTGAAAGCACATCTCCTCCGAGAAGCCTTCCCTGATCAACCCCTCATTTCCTCTTCTCCCACTCCGTTCTGCGTCACCCTGATTTGCTCCCTTTATTCACACTCCCCCGTCAGCCCCACAGCACTTATCAATATCAATAATTAACTCATTTATATTAACATCTGTCTCCCCCTCTAAACTGGAAGCTCGTTGTGGCCAGGGAATGTGCCTGCTATTATATGGTACTCTCCCAAGTGCTTGGTAAGTGCTTAAGAAGTGCTTAAGAAGCAGCGTGGCTCGATGGAAAGAGCCCGGGCTTGCGAGTCAGAGGTCATGGGTTCGAATCCCGGCTCTGCCAATGGTCCGCTGTGTGACTTTGGGCAAGTCACTTCACTTCTCTGGGCCTCAGTTCCCTCATCTGGAAAATGGGGATGAAGATTGTGTGCCCCCTTGGGGCAACCTGATCACCTTGTAACCTCCCCAGAGCTTAGAACAGTGCTTTGTACATAGTAAGTGCTTAATAAATGCCATTATTATTATTATTATTATTATTATTATTAATAATAAATGCAATTGATTGATTGAAGTAATGGTGATGAGGAGATGAAATAAACCAGGATTCCTCCTACTCTCCAGCAAAACTGTTTAACTGGGTGCTTGGGAGGGAGAGGGAGTCTTGAATTTCCTCTCTCCCCAACACAGAAAGTGATGGATGGGAAACCCTAAAGCATTCCCCGTTAAGGAATTCTTCTGAGAGCGCTGGCCTTGAGTGGCCCCAATCAATCAATCAATCGTATTTATTGAGCGCTTACTGTGTGCAGAGCACTGTACTAAGCGCTTGGGAAGTACAAGCTGGCAACATCTAGAGACAGTCCCTACCCAACAGTGGGCTCACAGTCTAAAAGATCCAAAAGGCCACAAGATCTTTCTGCCCTTCCGTTCAACTCCCTTCACAAGTGATTGACAAGTGAAGACCCTCTCCCAGAGGTCTGACCAGACTTCCCACCCCACTTCCCCCTGGATTTGGCAAGGAGACAGGACTCCTACTGCAGGGCAGAATCCATAATAATAATAATAATGATAATAATAATAATAATAATAATAATAATAATTGTGGTATTTGTTAAGAGCTTCCTATGTTTCCAGCACTGTAGTAAGCGCTGGGGTAGAGACCAGATTGTCAGATTCCACAGGGGACTTATAGTTTTACCAGGAGGGAGAACAGGTAGGCGGTCAGCGGTGAGATAGATGACCGAGGGAGGGAGATTGAGGAGCGAAGCGTGGGGTCTGAGCTGTAGTAGAAAATCTTGGGGGTTAGCTAGTAGAGGGCAAGGCAATTGAGTTCATTCATTCATTCGATCGTATTTATTGAGCGCTTACTGTGTGCAGAGCACTGGACTAAGCAATTGGGAAGTACAAGGAGAAGGAGAAGCAGCGTGGCTCAGTGGAAAGAGCCCGGGCTCTGGAGTCAGAGGTCATGGGTGCAAATCGCGGCTCCGCCAACTATCAGCTGTGTGACTTTGGGCATGTCACTTACCTTCTCTGTGCCTCGGTTACCTCATCTGGAAAATGGGGATGAAAACTGTGAGCCCCCCGCGGGACACCCTGATCACCTTGTAACCTCCCCAGCACTTAGAACAGTGCGTTCCACATAGTAAGTGCTTAACAAATACTTACTACAGTGCAAGCACTTAGGTCAGTGCTCTGCACACAGTAAGCGCTCAATAAATATGATTGAATGAATGAATCAATCAATCGTATTTATTGAGCGCTTACTGTGTGCAGAGCACTGGACTAAGCACTTGGGAAGTCCAAGTTGGCAACATAGAGACAGTCCCTACCCAACAGTGGGCTCACAGTCTAAAAGGGGGAGACAGAGAACAAAACCAAACATACTAACAAAATAAAATAAATAGAATAGATATGTACAAGTAAAATAAATAAATAAATAGAGTAATAAATTTGTACAAACATATATACATATATACAGGTGCTGTGCGGAAGGGAAGGAGGTAAGATGGGGGGTGGAGAGGGGGACGAGGGGGAGAGGAAGGAAGGGGCTTAGTCTGGGAAGGCCTCCTAATGAATGAAATATCATTATTAATATTACAAGTTGGAGTGCTTTGAAGTCAAGGGTGAGGAGTTTCTGTTTGGTGCAGGGGTGGATGTGAGGAGAAACTTGGACTGAACGGCTTTCAGGGAAAAACGATCCGGGCAGCAGAGTGAAGTCTGGACTGCAGTGGGGAGAGACAGGAGGCAGGGAGGTCAGCAAGGAGACAGTCCAGGCAGGAGAAGATAAGTGCATGGATTCATTCATTCGTTCAATCGTATTTATTGAGCGCTTACTGTGTGCAGAGCACTGGAGTAAGCGCTTGGGAAGTCCAAGTTGGCAACATATAGAGACGGTCCCTCCCCAACAGTGGGCTCACAGTCTAGAAGGGGGAGACAGAGAACAAAACCAAACATATTAACAAAATAAAATAAATAGAATAGATATGTACAAATAAAATAAATAGAGTAATAAATACATACAAACATATATACATATATACAGGTGCTGTGGGGAGGGGGAGGAGGGGGAATGTAGCATGGATGTAGCAGTCAAGGCAGGATAAGATAATTCATTCAATCATATATTCAATTGTATTTATTAAGCACTAACTGTGTGCGGAGCACTCTACTAAGTGCTTGGAAAGTACAATTCAGCAACAAATAGAGACAATCCCTACCCAACAGCAGGCTCATGGTCTAATAATAATAATGATGATGATGGTACTTGTTAAGCGCTTACTATGTGCAAAACACTGATCTAAGCACTGGGGGGGATACAAGATGATCAAGTTGTCCCACGTGGGGCTCACAGTCTTACTCTCCATTTTCCAGTTGAGGGAACTGAGGCCTAGAGAAGTGAAGTGTTTTGTTGTCTGTCTCCCCCTTCTAGACTGTGAGCCTGCTGTTGGGTAGGGACCATCTCTATATGTTGCCAACTTGTACTTCCCAAGCGCTTAGTACAGTGCTCTGCACACAGTAAGCGCTCAATAAATACGATTGATTGATTGATTGGGTAGGGACCGTCTCTATATGTTGCCAACTTGTACTTCCCAAGCGCTTAGTACAGTGCCCTGCACACAGTAAGCGCTCAATAAATACGATTGAATGAATGAATGAATGAATGAATGAATGAAGTGACTTACCCAAAGTCACACAGCTGACAAGCGGCGGAGCAGGGATTCGAACTCATGACCTCTGACTTCCAAGTCCGGGCTCTTTCCACTGAGCCACGCTGCTTCTCGAAGGCGGGAGTCTAGACTCTCAAAGTCTAGAAGCGGGAGAGACAGGCAACAAAACAAACAAAACAAGTAGACAGGATAAGTGTTTGGATCAACATAATAAGAGTTTGGATGGAGTTGACGGGTGGATTTTATTGATGTTGTGAAGGGAGCCCACTGTTGGGTAGGGGCCATCTCTATATGTTGCCAACTTGTACTTCCCAAGCGCTTAGTACAGTGCTCCGCACACAGTAAGTGCTCAATAAATACGATTGAATGAATGAAAACCTACAGGACTTGATTACTATTTATTTATATTACATAATAATTATATATTTATATAATATTTATAATAATTTATATTTATATAATAATTATTTATTACTCTATTTATTTATTTATTTTACTTGTACATATCTATTCTATTTATTTTATTTTGTTACTATGTTTTGTTTTGTTCTCTGTCTCCCCCTTTTAGACCGTGAGCCCACTGTTGGGTAGGGACTGTCTCTCTATGTTGCCAACTTGTACTTCCCAAGCGCTTAGTACAGTGCTCTGCACACAGTAAGCGCTCAATAAATACGATTGATTGATTGATTGATTGATGACGGATTGAGTTTGTGGGTTGAATGAGAGAGACGAGTGGAGGATAATGTCAAGAGCCGGGGATAAGGCCGAGTTTGTGGAGCGAGGCCTTTCTCTCCCGAGACCCCGGTCAGGCCGCATCTCCTGACCTGAAGGAGTGGGTGTCCGAGGTTTGTGGCTGAGCTGGTGAGCGGGGAATGTTCCAGCATCCTAAATACGGGGAGAGCTGTTCTGAAGCTGATGGAGAGGGCAAGTCAATCAATCAATCAATCGTATTTATTGAGCGCTTACTGAGTGCAGAGAACTGTACTAAGCGCTGGGGAATTCCAAGTTGGGAACATATAGCCAACAGTGGGCTCACAGTCTAAAAGGGGGAGACAGAGAACAAAACCAAACATACGAACAAAATAAAATAAATAGAATAGATATGTACAGGTAAAATAAATAAATAAATAGAGTAATAAATAAGTACGAACATATATGCATATATACAGGTGCTGTGGGGAAGAGAAGGAGGTAAGATGGGGAAGGGAAGGAGGTAAGTCCTCCTCTACAGGGGGATACCACCGGAAGGTTCCCAAAGCCCAGTGCCGAATCCCACTTTTTCTTCCCCTACCTCTGCCTCATCTCCTCCACCGACCTCCTGCATTCGACTCTCTGTCTTCTGCTGGGCTTTGATCCCCAGCTCCTCTGCCACTGGTCCCAAATTTCCAAGCCCCAGCTCAAACCAGAACCTCAGTTTGCCCCCCAAGCCCTCCAACACCGCCTTGTTCACTCCCCTTCGTTCGCCCTGGGCAGCCGAGTGAAGTACGGACTGGAGAGGGGAGAGACAGGAGGCAGGGAGGTCAGCAAGGAGGCTGATCCAGTAACCAAGGCGGGATAGGATGGAGAGGAAAGGGCGGATTTTAGCGATGTCGTGGCGGTGGAACCGACAGGATTTAGTGGTGGATCGAATAAGTGTGTTGAATGAGAGAGAGAAGTCAAGGGTAACACCAAGGTTACGGGCTTTTGAAACAGGAAGAATCTATATTGATGAGAATGTCAGGGGTGGAACAGGGTTTGGGTGGGAAAATAAGGAGTTCAGGGATGTCTTGAAGGCGGAACAGGGAAATAAGCAGTTCTGTTTTTGAAATATTGTTGAGGCATGGGCAAGCAGAGATGTCTTGGAGGCGGGAGGAAATGGGAGACTGCAGAGGGGGAGAGAGATCAGGGCTGGAGATGGAGATTTGGATGTCTGCATAGAGGTGGTAGTCGAATGGGTGGTACAGTGCTCTACACACAGTAAGCGCTCAATAAATATAATTGACTGAATGGAGTGGGTGTAGATCAATCAATCAATCAATCGTATTTATTGAGCGCTTACTGTGTGCAGAGCACTGTACTAAGCACTTGGGAAGTACAAGTTGGCAACATATAGAAACAGTCCCTACCCAACAGTGGGCTCACAGTCTAAAAGATGGAGGTGGAGATGGAGAGTGGAGAATATGTATATATGTTTGTACGTATTTATTACTCTATTTATTTTACTTGTACATATTCTATTTATTTTATTTTGTTACTATGTTTTGTTTTGTTCTCTGTCCCCCCTTCTAGACTGTGAGCCCACTGTTGGGTAGGGACCCTCTCTGTATGTTGCCAACTTGTACTTCCCAAGCGCTTAGTACAGTGCTCTGCACACAGTAAGCACTCAATAAATACGGTTGAATGAATGAATGAATGAATGGAGGGGACCCAGAACTGCACCTTGAGGGACTCTCACAATTAGGGGGTGGGAGGCAGAAGAGGAGCTCGCGGAGGAGACTGAGAATGAGCGTCCAGAGAGATAAGAGGAGAAGGAGGAGAGGATGTGTCCATGAAGCCCAGGGTAGATCGTTTTTCCCGGAGGCGGTGGTGGTTGACAGCGTCAGAAGCAGCTGGAGTGGTTGAGAGATGCCAGGGAAGGAGCTCAGTCAGTCCGAGGCTCGTCAGGCATCGGGCCTCAGGTAAGAAGGGTTTGGCCTAGGTAGCGTAAGTGCTGGTGGACGAGGCCAGAGTTCCTGGGGGAATTCTCCTAGGCTGGGGAATTCTGGGATCAGCAAGAAGACCGGCACTAAGACGCCAAAGGAGATGCCACAGAGGCGGCAGGAAGGGATCCAACCTGCCATTTATGTTTCATACGTTGAGGCTTTACTTAGCGGGACTGGAGAGTATAAATGAATCAACCCGTGATGCATATATTCCTTATGGTGTTTGTGAAGCACTTACTATGTGCCAGGCACTTCCAGCCTCATCTGTAAAAAGGGGATTGATCCTACTCCCTTCTACTTCGACTTCGAGCCCTATGAGGGACATGGACTGCGTCCAACCTGATTACCTTATATCTACCCCAGCACTTAGTAATAATAATAATAATAATAATGTTGGTATTTGTTAAGCACTTACTATGTGCAAAGCACTGTTTTAAGCGCTGGGGAGGTTACAAGGTGATCAGAGTGTCCCACATGGGGCGCACAGTCTTCATCCCCATTTTACAGATGAGGGAACTGAGGTTCAGAGAAGTGAAGTGACTTGCCCAAGGTCACACAGCAGACATGTGGTGGAGGCGGGATTTGAACCCATGACCTCTGACTCCAAAGCCCGGGCTCTTTTCCACTGAGCCACGCTGGTGTTTGTGAAGCGCTTACTATGTGCCGGGCACTTCCAGCCTCATCTGTAAAAAGGGGATTAATCCTACTCCCTCCTACTTCGACTTTGAGCCCTATGAGGGACATGGACTGCGTCCAACCTGATTACCTTATATCTACCCCAGCACTTAGTAATAACAATAATAATAATAATAATAATGTTGGTATTTGTTAAGTGCTTACTATGTGCAAAGCACTGTTCTAAGCGCTGGGGTAGATACAAGGTAATCAGGTTGTCCCACGAGGGGCTCACAGTCTTCATCCCCATTAACAGATGAGGGAACTGAGGCCCAGAGAAGTGAAGTGACTTGCCCAAAGTCACACAGCCGACAAGTGGCGGAGCCAGCATTTGAACCCACGGCCTCTGACTCCAAAGCCTGGGCTCTTTCCACTGAGCCACGCGCTTGGCACATAGTAAGTGCTTAACTAGCACCAAAATCATTATTATTATTACATGTCTTGGGCACTTTCTCTGTGTAGAGCCTTGGATGGAATACTTTACTGGGTGATGAATGCTGAACTAAGCACTTAGGAACATATGACACAAGTAAAGAAACGGTCTCTCTTGAGGAGATTACATCTGTTGTCCGCCAGCGGACTTGGCATGACTGACTCCATCTTGTGCCTATCAATCAGTCGTACTTATTGAGCGCTTACTGTGTGCAGAGCACTGTACTAAGCGCTTGGGAAGTCCAAGTTGGCAACATATAGAGACGGTCCCTACCCGACAGTGGGCTCACAGTCTAGAAGGGGGAGACAGAGAACAAAACAAAACATATTAACAGAATAAAATGAATAGAATAGATATGTACAAGTAAAATAAATAGAGTAATAAATCCGTATAAACATATATACATATATACAGGTGGTGTGGGGAAGGGAAGGAGGTAAGGCAGGGGGGATCGAGAAGGGGACGAGGGGGAGAGGAAGGAGAGGGCTATCGACAGTAACCCTCCATTTTGTGCAGGCCGAGAGCAACTCCTTTTTGTATTTTATGCAAGGCTCAACAACAGAATGTCTTCAAGGCCAGTAACGAGTAACACCTGCCTATGCAAGGTCGTAGGGCCGATAACAAGTAACTCCCGTCTGTACAGCAAGGTCGTAAGGCCTATAACAAGTAAGTCTTGTCTGTACAAGGCTGTGATAACAGAGACCGCAGAAAATTCACACCCATCCTGTCGGTCCTCGTTGGATTCCTGAAGTTCCCATCGCTCGCTCCCGCATTGCTGTAACTCAATAAAAGACACAGTGGGAATGGGATCGGAGCTGCTTGTCACTCGTCCCTCTCCCGGAAGATAAAAGGGCAGGTAGCCACCTTCCTCCTTTACTGCTCTATCTGAACTCACGTCTCCGAGTCATTTTTCCTGTCTGCGTCACCATCTTGGGGTCTCGAACCCTGCAGCCAATTTACTCTGGTTAGCTTCTATTGCACCCTACTTTCGATAACACATCGCTGCCACAATGGGCAGTCAGGGTGCAAAAAAAAGTCGAAAAACAGCGTAAACAGAAAATCAAAATTTAAATGGTCAGTGCTGAATGCTACTGCAGCCTCTATGGCAGTTCATAACATTTTCCAATTGTTTATTCATTCATTCATTCATTCAATCGTATTTAATAATAATAATACTAACAATGATGGTATTTATTAAGCGCTTACTATGTGCAAAGTACGCACCCTACTTTCGATAACACATCGCTGCCACAATGGGCAGTGAGGGTGTGAAAAAAAAGTCGGAAAACTGCGTAAACAGAAAATCAAAATTTAAAATGGTCAGTGCTGAATGCTACTGCAGCCCCGATGGCAGTTCATAACATTTTCCAATTGTTTATTCATTCATTCATTCAATCGTATTTAATAATAATAATAATAACAATGATGGTATTTATTAAGCGCTTACTATGTGCAAAGTATGCACCCTACTTTCGATAACATATCGCTGCCACAATGGGCAGTCAGGGTGCGAAAAAAAAGTCAAAGAACAGCGTAAACAGAAAATCAAAATTTAAAATGGTCAGTGCTGAAAGCTACTGCAGCCCCTATGGCAATGCATAACATTTTCCAATTGCTTATTCATTCATTCATTCAATCGTATTTAATAATAATAATAATAACCATGAAGGTATTTATTAAGTGCTTACTATGTGCAAAGTACTGTTCTAAGCACTGAGCGCTTACTGTGTGCAGAGCACTGTACTAAGCGCTTGGGAAGTACAAGTTGGCAACATATAGAGACGGTCCCTACCCAACAACGTTATGTCCCAAAATGATGTTTTGGGAGCTATAAAAATGCGACTCTGAAATTTCCCTAAAAAATTGTCTTTCCTTTAACTCTTGGCATCTGCTGCAGCAACCAATTCTGACGTGGACAGACCAATCCAAATCTCAGCACAGTGGAACGACTTGTTGTTGGAAATTCCCTTTGACAGAATTTGTTTAATCTTCTTTTTAATGACTCACCTTCTTCTGGTGCCTTTTGCACAATGATCCGAGAGCTCCTTGAAGAGTGGAAATCGTCAATTTTAGTAAAATCGCTAAAGTTCACCCTTCTCTCCCCATTCAAAGTGCTCCCACGCGGATCCAAGCACTTATCCCATTCCACCTTAGCGACTGCCTCAGCTTCCTCGCTGATCCTGTCTCTCCCCAGCTCATTTTTCTAAAAAAACACCATTCAGTCCATATCTTCCCATCTTCCCATTCATCAGGAACATCCCGAGGTTGGCCATCCACCTCCACATCGAACAGAAACTCCTTACCATCAGCTTTAAATCACTCAATCAGCTTTCCCCTTCTATCTTCCTTGCTTATTTCCCACCGTGATCCATCCAACACACTGCTGACATTCTCCCTCTGGCCTGGAACTCTCTCCCACTTCATATTGGGAATATTCATATTCCCAATCAATCAATCAATCGTATTTATTGAGCGCCAGACTAAGCCCCACTTTTCCTCATCTCCCCCTCCCTTCTGTGTCTCTCTGGCTCACACCGTTTCCTCTTTCTCCCCCTCCCCACCTTACAGAACTTATGCATATATCTGTCATCGTATTTATTTATATCGATGCCTGTTTACTTGTACTGATGATGATGATGGCATTTATTGAGCGCTTACTCTGTGCACAGCACTGTTCTAAGTGCTGGGAAGGTTACAAGGTGATCGGGTTGTCCCACGGGGGGCTCACAGTTTTACAGATGAGGTAACTGAGGCTCAGAGAAGTTAAGTGACTTGCCTGAGGTCACACAGCAGACATGTGGCGGAGCCGGGATTCGAACTCATGACCTCTGATTCCAAAGCCCGTGCTCTTTCCACTGAGCCATGCTGCTTCCCTGATGTCTGTCTCCCCCCCGCTTTAGACTGTGAGCTCACTGTGGGCAGGGATTGTCTCTCTTTATTGCTGTATTGTACTTTCCCAAGCACTTAGTACAGTGCTCTGCACACAGAAAGCGCTCAATAAATACAATAGAACAAATGAATATTGTAAGTTCCTTATGACAGTGCTTTGCAGATAGTAAGCACTTAATAAATACCATCATTATTATTATTATTATTATTATTATTATGAGCAGGGAATGTGTCTGCTAACTCTGTTGCACTGTGTTCTTGCAAGTGCTTAGTCTAGTGCTCTGCACAAAGTGAGTGCTCAATAAATATTACTCTATTTATTGATTTATTTTACTTGTACATATTTATTCTATTTCTTTTATTCTGTTAATATGTTTTGTTTTGTTCTCTGTCTCCCCCTTCTAGACTGTGAGCCCACTGTTGGGTAGGGACCGTCTCTATATGTTGCCAACTTGTACTTCCCAAGTGCTTAGTACAGTGCTCTGCGCACAGTAAGCGCTCAATAAATACGATTGAATGAATGAATGCATGAATAAATACCATCGATTGATTGATTGACAGCTCACCACTCTCCCCATATTCAAAGCCCTCCTAAAATCACATCTCGTCCAAGAAGCCTTCCCAGATGAAGCCCTTATTTCTCCGACTCCTCCCTTCTGCATCACCTACGCACTTGGGCCTGTACATTTTAAGCACTTGATAGTCCGCTTGATAAATGCCATCGGTTGATTTGGAAGGAAATATCTATAATTCTATTTATTTATATTGATGCTATTGATGCCTGGCTACTTGGTTTATTTCGTTTTGATGTCTGTCTCCCCCCTTCTGGGCTGTGAGCCCGTTATTGGGTAGGGATTGTCTCTATTTGTTGCCGAATTGTACTTTCCAAGCACTTAGTTCAGTGCTCTGCACGCCGTAAGCGCTCCCCAGCACTTAGAACAGTGCTTTGCACATAGTAAGCGCTTAACAAATACCAAAAAAGAAATAAAATAAATACAATTGAATGAATGAATATTCATTCTACCCGCAGGCCCATGGGATTTACGTAAATACACATAATGCATTTTAATATCTGTCTCCCCTTCTGGACTGTAAACTCCTTGTGGGCAGGGAATGAATGTATCTACCAGCTCTGTTGTTCTCTACTTTCCAGAATTCATTCATTCATTCATTCAGTCATATTTATTGAGCGCTTACTGTGTACAGAGCACTGTACTAAGCGCTTGGGAAATCCAAGTTGGCAACATATAGAGACGGTCCCTACCCAATAAGGGGCTCACAGTCTAGAAGGGGGAGATAGATGACAAAACCAAACATGTGGACAGGTGTCAAGTCATCAGAATCAATCATTCAATCATATTTATTGAGCGCTTACTGTGTGCAGAGCACTGTACTAAGCGCTTGGGAAGTCCAAGTTGGCAACATATAGAGACAGTCCCTACCCAATAATGGGCTCACAGTCTAGAAGGGGGAGATGGACGACAAAACCAAACATGTGGACAGGTGTCAAGTCATCAGAATCAATCAATCAATTGTATTTATTGAGCACTTACTGTGTGCAGAGCACTGTACTAAGCGCTTGGGAAGTACAAGTTGGCAACATATAGAGACGGTCCCTACCCAATAACGGGCTCACAGTCTAGAAGGGGGAGACAGACGACAAAACCAAACATGTGGACAGGTGTCAAGTCATCAGAATAAAATTCTTGCTGCAGTGCTGTGCACACAATAAGTGCTTAATAAATATCACGGGTTCATTCATTCATTCAATCGTATTTATTGAGCGCTTACTGTGTGCAGAGCACTGTAGTAAGCACTTGGGAAGTACAAGTTGGCAACATATAGAGACGGTCCCGACCGAACAACAGGCTCACAGTCTAGAAAGGGGATACAGACAACAAAACATGTGGACAGGTGTCATCCGAATAAAATTCTTACTGCAGTGCTGTGCACACAATAAGTGCTTAATAAATATCATGGGTTGATTGATTGATATTGAATGAGAGGCTAAATCTGCTCACTTTTATAGCATTCCCAAAGTAAAATTGCAATTTATGCTCTCTCATTCTAGATCGTTTCTGAAAGGGGAATCCAGGTAGATTTACGAGGGTTGAAACCGGGCAGGAATTTATGTCTGGTGGCGTTGTGGGTTGGGGTAGTTGAGTAGTGAGAGCAGATGGGGAAAAAAAGGTTAAATAATGATGGCATTTATTAAGCGCTTACTATGTGCCAAGCACTGTTCTAAGCGCTGGGGAGGTTACAAGGTGATCAGGTTGTCCCACGGGGGGGCTCACAGTTTTCATCCCCATTTTCCACATGAGGGAACTGAGGCACAGAGAAGTGCAGTGACTTGCCCAAAGTCACACAGCAAATTGGCAGAGTGGGATTCGAACCCATGACCTCTGACTCCAAAGCCCGGGCTCTTTCCACTGAGCCATGCTGCTTCTGATTAGATAATCAAGACAAGCAGCGTGGCTCAATAGAAAGAGCACGGGCTTGGGAGTCAGAGGTCATGGGTTCAAATCCTGCTCTGCCAATTGTCAGCTGTGTGACCTTGGGCAAGTCACTTCACTTCTCTGGGCCTCAGTTCCCTCATCCGGAAAATGGGGATGAAGACTGCGAGCCCCATGAGGGACAACCTGATCACCTTGTAACCTCCCCACTGCTTAGAACAGTGCTTGGCACATAGTAAGCACTTAATAAATGCCATTATTATTATTATTATTATAACCCTACTCCAGCTAACTCAGGAGAACGGGAATTCAGCCCTTGCTTGGCCTGGGAGAGAACTGAGGGTGGAGACTCGAGTTCATTCATTTCATTCAATCGTATTTATTGAGCGCTTACTGTGTGCAGAGCACTGTACTAAGCGCTTGGGAAGTACAAAAGCGCCGACGGCAATGGTAAAACACTTCTGTATTTTTACCAAGAAAAGTCTCCGGATCCAGTACCAGAACGACTGCAGATGGAGAGCGGGCCGGACTGGGAGAGATGTGTCCGGGGCGTCGCTGTGGGTCGGAGACGACTCGGCGTAAGTCAAGACAAGACAAAAAATTATGAAAATCCTAATTAGGAAGTACATTCGGCTGGTCCCTAAACTTTTAGTCTTTATAAAATCCCGAGAAGGGGAATGCTGAGCCCACTGTTGGGAAGGGAACGTCTCTATATGTTGCCAACTTGTACTTCCCAAGCGCTCCGCACACAGTAAGCGCTCAATAAATACGATTGAATGAATGAACGCTGAAAGGTAAAATGAGATGTTTTTGGAGTTATGTAAACTGTTCGACTTTCTGGGGTCGTCAAGAGCCTTCATGTGAACTTTTCACCAGATGGGAAAAAAAATCTCCAGAGGTTTCTCAAAAATTGTCCGGATTGTGCTGGAGGAAGATCAGGGAACAGAACCCCTCCTAAACAACTTAGGAAATTATTTTCAAGTAATCTGCTTTTTGGGTCTGTCTTGTAGGCTCCCGTATTAGGGGCAGTGTTGTCTATCAATCAATCAATGATATTTATTGAGTGCTTAATTTGTGCAGAGCACTGTACTAAGTGCTTGGGCTTCTACACTGTTGGGTAGGGACTGTCTCTATATGTTGCCAACTTGGACTTCCCAAGCGCTTAGTACAGTGCTCTGCACACGGTAAGCGCTCAATAAATACGATTGATTGATTGATTGGGCGAGTACAATATAAGAGAGTTGGAAGAAATATTCTTTGCCCACGGTGAGTTTTTAGTCGAAGTGCGGGATACAGACATTCGTTCATTCATCCAATCGTATTTATTGAGCGTTTACTGTGTGCAGAGCACTGAACTAAGCGCTTGGGAAGTCCAAGTTGGCAACAGATAGAGACGGTCCCTACCCACCAGTGGGCTCACAGTCTAGAAGGGGGAGCCAGAGAACAAAACAAAACATATTAACAAAATAAAATAAGTAGAATCAATATGTACAAGTAAAATAACATCAGTATAATAGAGAACCAGTGTGGCTTAGTGGAAAGGGCAGGGGCTTGAGAGTCAGAGGTCGTGGGTTCTAATCCTGACTCCACCACGTCTGCTGTGTGACCTTGGGCAAGTCACTTAACTTCTCTGAGCCTCAGTTCCCTCATCTGCAAAATGGGGATTAAGGCTGTGAGCCCCACGTGGGACAACCTGATCACTTTGTATCCCCCCAGGCGCTTAGAACAGTGCTTTGCACATAGTAAGCGCTTAACAAATGCCAACATTATTATTATTATTATTAATCCCGACTCTGCCACTTATCAGCTGGTTGACTTTGGGCAAGTCGCTTAACTTCTCTGTGCCTCATTTACCTCATCTGTAAAACGGGGATTAACACTGTGAGCCCCACTTGTGACAACCTGATTACCTTGTATCTACCCTAGTGCTTAGAACAGTGCTTGGCACATAGTAAGCGCTTAACAAACACTATTATTATTATTACTGCCTGGATAATTGAGAAAGCAGTATGGACTAGTGAATAGAGCAGAGGCCTAGAAGTAAGAAGGACTTGGGTTCGAATTCTGGCTCTACATCTGTCTGCTCTGTGACCTTGGGTAAGTCACTTCACTTCTCAGTGTCTCAGTTACCTCACCTGTTAAATGGGGATTAAAACTGTGAGCCCCATTTCATTCATTCATTCATTCGTTCATTCAATCAATCATATTTATTGAGCGCTTACTGTGTGCAGAGCACTGTACTAAGCGCTTGGGAAGTCCAAGTTGGCAACATATAGAGACGGTCCCTACCCAACAGCGGGCTCACAGTCTAGAAGGGGGACGTGGATTGTGTCCTACCTGATTTAACTTGTATTTACCCCAGAATTTTCATACAGTGCCTGGCACACAGTAAGCACTTAACAAATACCATATAAAAGATAATTACAGAGATGCACATGATTATGGATAATAATTACGGAGATGTGGGGCTGCGGGAGGGGTGAATAAAGGGAGCAAATCCAAGCGCCAGGGTGACACAGAAAAGGTGTGGGAGAAGAGGAAAAGAGGGCTTAGTTTGGGAAGGCCTCGTGGTACTTAAGAGAAGCAGCGTGGCTCAGCGGAAAGAGCCCGGGCTTTGGAGTCGGAGGTCATGGGTTCGAATCCCAGCTCTGACAGTTGTCAGCTGTGTGACTTTGGGCATGTCACTTCACTTCTCTGTGCCTCAGTGACCTCATCTGTAAAATGGGGATTAAGACTGTGAGCCCCCCCTGGGACAACCTGATTATCTTGTAACCTCCGCGGCACTTAGAACAGTGCTTTGCACATAGTAAGCGCTTAATAAATGCCATCATTATTATTTATTATTATTATTATTACTTCCCAAGTGCTTAGTAAGAGAAGCGGCGTGGCTCAGTGGAAAGAGCCCGGGCTTTGGAGTCGGAGGTCAGGGGTTTGAATCCCGGCTCTGACAGTTGTCAGCTGTGTGACTTTGGGTATGTCACTTCACATCTCTGTGCCTCAGTGACCTCATCTGTAAAATGGGGATGAAGACTGTGAGCCCCCCGTGGGACAACCTGTTTATCTTGTAACCTCCGCGGCGCTTAGAACAGTGCTTTGCACATAGTAAGCGCTTAATAAATGCCATCATTATTATTTATTATTATTATTATTACTTCCCAAGTGCTTAGTAAGAGAAGCGGCGTGGCTCAGTGGAAAGAGCCCGGGCTTTGGAGTCAGAGGTCATGGGTTTGAATCCTGGTTCCACCACTTGTCAGCTGTGTGACTTTGGGCAAGTCACTTCACTTCTCTGGGCCTCAGTTCCCTCACCTGTAAAATGGGGATTAAGACTGTGAGCCCCCCGTGGGACAACCTGATCACCTTGTAACCTGCTCAGTGCTTAGAACAGTGCTTTGCACATAGTAAGCACTTAATAAATGCCATCATTATTATTATTTATTATTATTATTACTTCCCAAGTGCTTAGTACAGTGCTCTGCATACAGTAAGTGCTCAATAAATACGATTGAATGAATGGAGACTCCCCTTCTTGTACCCCCCCCCCCCCGCCTTAGAACAGTGCTTGGCACATAGTAAGCGCTTAATAAATGCCATCACTATTATTATTATTCTCTGGGCCTCAGTTACCTCATCTGGAAAATGGGGATTAAAAGTGTTAGCCCCACGTGGGACAACCTGACTCCTTTGTACCCCCCCCCCCCAGTGCTTAGAACAGTGCTTGGCACATAGTAAGCACTTAATAAATGCCATCACTATTATTATTATTCTCTGGGCCTCAGTGACCTCATCTGGAAAATGGGGATTAAAAGTGTGAGCCCCACGTGGGACAAAATGTCATCATTATTATTATTATTATTCTCTGGGCCTCAGTGATCTCATCTGGAAAATGGGGATTAAAAGTGTGAGCCCCACGTGGGACAAAATGCCGTCATTATTCATCATTATTTCAAATTATCATTATTATTTCAAATTATTCAACATTATTTAGACTGTGAGCCCACTGTTGGGTAGGGACTGTCTCTATATGTTGCCAACTTGGACTTCCCAAGCGCTTAGTACAGTGCTCTGCACACATAATAAATTATTATTATTTTCTGGGCCTCAGTGACCTCATCTGGAAAATGGGGATTAAAAGTGTGAGCCCCACGTGGGACAAAATGCCATCACTATTATTATTATTCTCTGGGCCTCAGTGACCTCATCTGGAAAATGGGGATTAAAAGTGTGAGCCCCACGTGGGACAAAATGCCATCATTATTATTATTATTATTCTCTGGGCCTCAGTGACCTCATCTGGAAAATGGGGATTAAAAGTGTGAGCCCCATGTGGGACAAAATGCCATCATTATTATTATTATTATTATTATTCTCTGGGCCTCAGTGACCTCATCTGGAAAATGGGGATTAAAAGTGTGAGCCCCACGTGGGACAAAATGCCATCACTATTATTATTATTCTCTAGGCCTCAGAGACCTCATCTGGAAAATGGGGATTAAAAGTGTGAGCCCCACGTGGGACAAAATGCCATCACTATTATTATTATTCTCTGGGCCTCAGTGACCTCATCTGGAAAATGGGGATTAAAAGTGTGAGCCCCATGTGGGACAAAATGCCATCATTATTATTATTATTATTATTCTCTGGGCCTCAGTGACCTCATCTGGAAAATGGGGATTAAAAGTGTGAGCCCCACGTGGGACAAAATGCCATCCTTATTATTATTATTCTCTGGGCCTCAGTGACCTCATCTGGAAAATGGGGATTAAAAGTGCGAGCCCCACGTGGGACAACCTGACTCCTTTGTATCCCCCCAGCGCTTAGAACAGTGCTTGGCACATAGTAAGCGCTTAACAAATGCCATCATTATCATTACAATATAACAGAAGTTGGGCGACACGTCGTTCCCTGCCCACCATGAGTTTAGACAGTCTTTTAGACTGTGAGCCCACTGTTGGGTAGTGACTGTCTCTATATGTTGCCAATTTGTACTTCCCAAGCGCTTAGTACAGTGCTCTGCACATAGTAAGCGCTCAATAAATACGATTGATGATGACGATGATGAGTTTCCAGTCTCGGCTTTTCCAAGGTCACACAGCTAGCGTGTGGCAGAGCCGGGATTAGAACCCAGGTCTTCCAAGGAGCCACGGCGTCCTTCGGGTTGAAAGGAGCAGCTCCTATAGGGATCAAAGCTCGGGAGCCGGTGGTGGGCAGGGAAAGGGACTGCTGATTGTTGAATTGCGCTCTCCCAAGCGCTCAGCACAGTGCTCTGCACACAGTAAGCGCTCAATAAATACGATCGATTGATTGATTGTGGATTATGTCATTTGTTGGGCCCCTGGCATCCTTTCCTCACTGCCTGCCAAAAGAACTGTGCTGTATCCGCAGAGGTTTTATGAAATAACCCCCATGTGTTACTTCACACAGTAAGCGCTCAATCATCATCATCGTCAATCGTATTTATTGAGCGCTTACTATGTGCAGAGCACTGTACTAAGCGCTTGGGAAGTACAAATTGGCAACATATAGAGACGGTCCCTACCCAACAGTGGGCTCACAGTCTAAAAGGGGGAGACCGAGAACAAAACCAAACATACTAACAAAATAAAATAAATAGAATAGATATGTACAAGTTAAATAAATAGAGTAATAAATATGTACAAACATATATACAGGTGCTGTGGGGAAGGGAAGGAGGTAAGATGGGGGGGGGATGGAGAGGGGGAAATACGATTGATTGATTGATTGATTGATTGAAACCCCAAGGGTTATAGAAGCAGCTTGGACTACTGTATAGATGTATAGAGCACGGGCCGGGAGCCAAAAGGCTATGGGTTCTAATCCTCGGGCTCCACCACCAGTCTGCTGGGTGACCTTGGGTAAGTCCACTCACTTCTCTGTTCCTCAGTTCCCTCATCTGTTAAATGGGGATTAATAATAATAAAATAATAATAATGAAGCACTTACTATGTGCCAAGCACTGTTCTAAACGCTGGGGAGGTTACGAGGTGATCAGGTTGTCCCACGGTGGGGGCTCCCAGTCTTCACCCCCATTTTCCAGATGAGGGAACTGAGGCCCAGAGAAGTGAAGTGACTTGCCCGAAGTCACACAGCTGACAATTGGCCCCCTCCCCATCCCCCCAGCCTTACCTCCTTCCCCTCCCCACGGCACCTGTATATATGTATAAATGTTTGTACGGATTTATTACTCCATTTATTTTATTTGTACATATTTATTCTATTTATTTTATTTTGTCAGTATGTTTGGTTTTGTTCTCTGTCTCCCCCTTTTAGACTGTGAGCCCACTGTTGGGTAGGGACCGTCTCTATATGTTGCCAACTTGTCCTTCCCAAGCGCTTAGTACAGTGCTCTGCACACAGGAAGCGCTCAATAAATACGATTGAATGAATGAATGAATATTACTGCTCCGCCACTTGTCAGCTGTGTGAACTTGGGCAAGCCACTTAACTTCTCTGTGCCTCAGTTCCCTCATCTGTAAAATGGGGGTGAAGACTGTGGGCCCCACGTGGAACAACCTGTATCCTCCCAGCGCTTAGAACAGTGCGTCACACATAGTAAGCACTTAACAAATGCCATCATTATTATTATTATTACTGGACTTCTAGACTGTGAGCCCACTGTTGGGTAGGGACCGTCTCTGTATGTTGCCAAATTGTCCTTCCCAAGCGCTTAGTACAGTGCTCTGCTGGAATGCCACTCCTCAACTATATGCAGTTTTCAGTAAGGTTTTTGTGTCAATCAAACACCTCTTGGAGGCATTGCTGCCAACTTGTCCTTCCCAAGCGCTTAGTACAGTGCTCTACACACAGTAAGCGCTCAATAAATATGATTGAATGAATGAATGAATGGATAAATATGAATGAATGAGTGAATATTACTGCGTGCCTGGGAGAGTGCAATACAACAGAGGTGGTAGATGCATTTCCCACCCATATGCTGCACGGATAGGGATGCGGCCAGATGGCATCCATGTTCTTGAACGTTAGTGTCACGGGAAGACGGAAATCCCAGGCAACATTCCGCCTGAAAACCCAGGGCCAAAAAAGTGTCCTCATGTTGGTCCCGGGAGGTCAATCAATCAATCGATCGTATTTATTGAGCGCTTACTGTGTGCAGAGCGCCACTTGTCAGCTGTGTGACTTTGGGCAAGTCACTTCACTTCTCTGGGCCTCAGTTCCCTCATCTGTAAAATGGGGATGAAGACTGTGAGCCCCACGTGGGACAACCTCATCACTTTGTATTCCCCCCAGCGCTTAGAACAGTGCTTTGCACATAGTAAGCGCTTAATAAATGCCATCATCATCATCATCATCATCACCGTACTAAGCGCCTGGGAAGTACAAGTTGGCAACATATAGAGACGGTCCCTACCCAACAGCGGGCTCACAGTCTAGATAATAATAATGATGGCATTTATTAAGCGCTTACTATGTGCCAAGCACTGTTCTAAGCGCTGGGGAGGTTACAAGGTGATCAGGTTGTCACAGTCTAGGTGCCTTTTGAAAGCTTATCAGGCCCTGTGTTGGATTAGGAATGGCAGGTCTCCACCCAACCCTAGAATCCGCAGCCTTTTCTCGCTTCGATCTTGCCATCAATCAATCGTATTTATTGAGCGCTTACTGTGTGCGGAGCACTGTACTAAGCGCTTGGGAAGTACAAGTTGGCAACATATAGAGACGGTCCCTACCCAACAATGGGCTAACGTCCCGCTGCCTGGCCTGTGCGCTGTGTGTGGGCCGCCCAGCAGCCATTCCTCGGGCTCAGCTCTCTGGTCCGACGTCGCGAAAACGCGAGAGGATGATTGAAGCAGCTGGGATAACTGATGATGATTATGGAATTTGTTAAGCATTTACTATGTGCAAATCAATCACTCAATCAATCGTATTTATTGAGCGCCTACTGTGTGCAGAACACTGTACTAAGCGTTTGGGAAGGACACGTTGGCAACATATAGAGACAGTCCCTACCCAACAGTGGGCTCACAGTCTAGATAATAATAATGATGGCATTTATTAAGCGCTTGCTATGTGCAAAGCACTGTTCTAAGCGCTGGGGAGATTACAAGGTGATCAGGTTGTCCCACGGGGGGCTCACACTCTTCATCCCCATTTTCCAGATGAGGGAACTGAGGCACAGAGAAGTGAAGTGACTTGCCCAAAGTCAGCCAGCTGACAATTGGTGGAGCGGGGATTTGAACCCATGACCTCTGACTCCTTCTAACAGCCAATACACTTTTCCTTGAAGCAGCGTGGCTCGGTGACAAGAGCCCACGCTTGGGAGTCAGAGATCGTGGGTTCTAATCCTGACTCCGCCTCTTGTCTGCTGCGTGACCTTGGGCAGCACGTAACTTCTCTGGGCCTCAGTCACCTCATCTGTAAAATGGGGATTAAGACTGTGAGCCCCACGTGGGACAACCTACTGATCTTGTATCTACCCTAGCACTTAGAATGGTGCTTGGCACATAGTAAGTGTTTAACAAATACCATTATTATTATTATTATTATTATTATTAAAATTAATTGGCTGTGAGGTGAGGGAAGGAGTTTGGGGGTAAGAGTGGCAGGGAAAGTGAGCCTGCAATCAATCAATCAATCAACCAATCATATTTATTAAGTGCTTACTGCGTGCAGAGCACTGTACTAAGCGCTTGGGAAGTACAAGTTGGCAACATCAAGATCAAGTTAGTTCCCCAGTGGCCCTCTGCATCCTCCGAACTTACTACCTGTCTGCCATTTGTGTCTATTCATTCATAATAATAATAATAATAATTATGATGGCATTTATTAAGCACTTATTATGTACAAAGCACTGTTCTAAGCGCTGGGGAGTTTACAAGGTGATCAGGTTGTCCCTCGTGGGGCTCACAGCCTTAATCCCCCTTTTACAGATGAGGTAACTGAGGCCCAGAGAAGCGAAGTGACTTGCCCAAAGTCACACAGCTGACAAGTGGCGGAGCCGGGATTTGAACCCATGACCTCTGCCTCCAACGCTTGGGCTCTTTCCACCGAGCCACATGAATTCATTCATTCAATCGTATTTATTGAGCGCTTCCTGTGTGCAGAGCACTGTACTAAGCGCTTGGGAAGTCCAAGTAGGCAACATATAGAGACGATCCCTACCCAACAGTGGGCTCACAGTCTATTCGTTCCCCTGTTAGAGTGTAAGCCCCTTGTGGGTAAGAACCATGTCTTCTCTTTTTACCTTACAGTCACGGGGTGCCTAATAGAGCGCCCTGTACCAGCTAAGCCACAAAACAGAACATATTAACAAAATAAAATAAATAGAATAAATATGTACAAGAGCACCGTTCGAAGCGCTTGGGGGGTGCCCAGGTGATAATAATAATAATAATAATAATAATAATAATAATGAGCCCCCTCCTTCTTCTCTCCCTCTCCATCCCCCCGCCTTACCTCCTTCCCCTCCCCACAGCACCTGTATATATGTATATAGGGACCGTCTCTATATGTTGTCAACTTGCCCAAGCGTTTAGTACAGTGCTCTGCACACAGTAAGCGCTCAATAAATATGATTGATTGATTGATATGTTTGTATTTATTACTCCATTCTACTTGTACATATTTACTCTATTTTATTTTGTTAATATGTTTGGTCATCTGTCTCCGCCTTCTAGACTGTGAGCCCACTGTTGGGTAGGGACCATCTCTATATGTTGCCAACTTGTACTTCCCAAGCGCTTAGTACAGTGCTCTGCACACAGTAAGCTCTCAATCAATACGACTGATTGATTGATATGTTTATATGTATTTATTTCTCCATTCTACTTGTACATATTTACTCTATTTTATTTTGTTAATATGTTTTGTTTGGTCATCTGTCTCCCCCTTTTAGACTGTGAGCCTGCTGTCGGGTAGGGACCGTCTCTATATGTTGCCAACTTGGACTTTCCAAGCGCTTAGTACAGTGCTCTGCACACAGTAAGCGCTCAATAAATACGACTGAATGAGTGAACAAGCCCTCCAAAAACGTGGAAGATGCGACGATTCGGAAAACCGAGGGCTGGGAGCGAGCAAATCCCCGGCCCAACAAGCCAGCTGATTCAGGTGGCCAATTGGCAACTTCAGGTGGCCCCCTCTGAGGCGGACCACTGGCGGGGCAACCGACGGGAGTGTTCCCTAGCCTCAGTTGCCCAAGTTGTCCCTAGTCCTGTGAGCCCACTGTTGGGTAGGGACCGTCTCTATATGTTGCCAACTTGTACTTCCCAAGCGCTTAGTCCAGTGCTCTGCACACAGTAAGCGCTCAATAAATACGACTGATTGATGGCATAGCGGACAACACAAGTTCTTTTCTGAATAGTTCTTGTTAAGCGCTTACTATGTGCCACGCACTGTTCTAAGCGCTGGGGTAGATACAAGTTCATCAGGTTGGACAGAGTCCCTAGCCAACGGTAAGCACTTGAAACGGTAAGCGCTTTACAAATAACAGAGAAGCAGCGTGGCTCAGTGGAAAGAGCCTGGGCTTTGAGTCAGAGGTCATGGGTTCAAATCCCAGCTCTGCCAATTTTCAGCTGTGTGACTCTGGGCAAGTCACTTCACTTCTCTGAGCCTCAGTTACCTCATCTGGAAAATGGGGATTAAAACTGTGAGCCCCAAGAGGGACAACCTGATCACCTTGTAACCTCCCCAGCACTTTTAGAACAGTGCTTTGCACATAGTAAGCGCTTAATAAATACCATCATCATTATTATTACCCCACATGGGGCTCACACCCTTAATCCCCATTTTACAGATGAGGTAAGGGAAGCCCAGAGAAGTGAAGAGACTTGCCTATGGTCACATAGCAGTCATATGGGGAGAAGCAGCGTGGCTCAGTGGAAAGAGCCCGGGCTTTGGAGTCAGAGGTCATGGGTTCAAATCCCGGCTCTGCCAACTGTCAGCTGTGTGACTCTGGGCAAGTCACTTAACTTCTCTGGGCCTCAGTTCCCTCATCTGTAAAATGGGGATTAAAACTGTGAGCCCCCTGTGGGACAACCTGATCACCTTGTAGCCTCCCCAGTGCTTAGAACAGTGCTTTGCACATAGTAAGCACATAACAAATACCATCATTATTATTATATGGCAGAGGCCAAAGCCTCCCTGTTGGCTGTTCTGGAGAAGCACCGAGTGGAAGCGGACGTAGCGTTCTTTTCTAGACTGTGAGCCCACTTTTGGGTAGGGACCGTCTCTACATGTTGCCGACTTTCACTTCCCAAGCGCTTAGTACAGTGCTCTGCACACAGTGAGCGCTCAATAAATACGATTGAATGAATGAACAAACGGTGAGGAAGAGGAGCAAACCAGAAGGACTTAGAGGGGGCGAAGGAGCTGCTGCTCGCCTTGGCCCAGAGAAGAGCATACCCTAACCTGCAGACTTTCTGCATCCTCGCTACAGGGTCATTCATTCATTCAATCGTATTTATTGAGCGCTTACTGTGTGCAGAGCACTGTACTAAGCGCTTGGGAGGTACAAGCTGGCAACACATAGGTTGCTACAGGAAGAAGGATGGGCTGCAGTTACTCAAGGACATGAAGGAGGTTCATTCATTCATTCAATCGTATTTATTGAGCGCTTACTGTGTGCAGGGCACTATATGAAGCGCTTGGGATGTCCAAGTCGGCCACATATAGAGACGGTCCCTACCCAACAACAGGCTCACAGTCTAGAGGGGGGAGACAGACGACAAAACAAAACATGTGGACGGGTGTCAAGTCGTTAGAATAAATAGAATTAAAGCTAAATACGGGACGCAGCGTGGCTCAGTGGAAAAAGCATGGGCTTGAGAGTCAGAGGTCATGGGTTCTAATCCCGGCTCCTCCACTTGTCAGCTGGGTGACTTTGGGCAAGTCACTTCACTTCTCTGGGCCTCAGTTTCCTCATCTGTAAAATGGGGATGAAGACTGTGAGCCCCCCATGGGACAACCCTGATTACCTCGTATCCTCCCCAGTGCTCAGAACAGTGCTTGACACATAGTAAGCGTTTAACAAATACCAATATCATTATTATTACTATTAAATGCACATCATTAACAAAATAAATAGAATAGTTAATACGTACAAGTAAAATAGAGTAGTGAATCTGTACAAACATATATACAGGTGCTGTGGGGAGGGGAAGGAGGTAGGGCTGGGAGAGGAAAAAGGGGGCTCAGTCTGGGAAGGCCTCTTGGAGGAGGTGAGCTTGATTGTTGGGATGCACCCCAATGCCCACGGGTACGGCATCCCGATTAACGCCGCGGTGAAGCAGCTGGATGACGCTTACCTCATAGCCATCCTGCGGGACAGTCAATGAAGCGATCCTCCGCCAGCTGGAATTTGCAGCCCCATACCCACCCGCGTTTGACAGGTAAGGAGAAGAGCACCTACTCAGGCCTTCCCAGACTGAGCCCCCTCTTTCCTCTCCCCCTCTTTCCCCCCCGCCTTACCTCCTTCCCTTCCCCACAGCACCTTTATATACGTATATATGTTTGTATGGATTTATTACTCCATTTATTTTACTTGTACATATCTATTCTATTTATTTGATTTTGTTAATATGTTTGGTTTCGTTCTCTGTCTCCCCCTTCGAGACTGTGAGCCCACTGTTGGGTAGGGACCGTCTCTAGACGTTGCCGACTCGGACTTCCCAAGCGCTTAATACAGTGCTCTGCACACAGTAAGCGCTCAATAAATACGATTGATTGACTGACTGTTACTGGGAGAAGGTGGACGGCTTCCGCGCTTACTACAAGCATCGCCTGCAGGTGATGCCGGGAGAGGAGACCCCCAACCCTTGGTGGAAGTTCAGGGTCAAGCAGCAGCGTGGCTCAGTGGAAAGAGTCCGGGTTTTGGAGTCAGGGGTCATGGGTTCAAATCCCGGCTCCGCCAATTGTCAGCTGGGTGACTTTGGTCAAGTTATTCATTTCTCTGGGCCTCAGTTACCCCATCTGCAAAATGAGGGTTAAGACTGTGAGCCCCATGTGGGACAACCTGATCATCTTGTAACCTCCCCAGTGCTTAGAACAGTGCTTTGCACATAGTAAGCACTTAATAAATGTCATTATTATTATTATTAAGCCCGAGGACCCCCAGGACCCCCGGATGGAAGAACAGTGAGCAAATGAGAAGGAATAATAATAATAATGGCTTTTGTTAAGCGCTTACTATGTGCCAAGCACTGTTCTAAGTGCTGGGGGGATACAAGGTCATAAGGTTGTCCCACATGAGGCTCCCAGTCTTAATCCCCATTTTACAGATGAGGGAACTGAGGTCCAGAGAAGTGCAGTGACTTGCCCAAAGTCATACAGCTGACAAGTGGCGGAGCCGGGATTAGAACCCACGATCTCTGACTCCCAAGCCCGTGCTCTTTCCACTGAGCCACACTGCTTCCCTACACAGACAAGTAGACCCCAGGGGCCACAACATCTCCTTCCTTCCATCACCGGTCGAAGCTCCACGATCTGACTTCCAAACTGACTGTAAAACCCAGAGATCCACCTGGAATAAAAACGTTACCGTGCGATGGGTCGTTTCATTCATTCATTCCTTCAATCGTATTTATTGAGCGCTTACTGTGTGCAGAGCACTGTACTAAGTGCTTGGGAAGTCCAAGTTGGCGACATATAGAGATGGTCCCTACCCAACAACGGGCTCACAGTCTAGAAGGGGGAGACAGACAACAAAACGAAACATGTGGACGGGTGTCAAGTCATCAGAATAAATAGAAATAAAGCTAGCTGCACATCCTTAACTAAATAAATAGAATAGTAAATATGTACAAGTAAAATAGAGTAATAAATCTGTACATACACATATACAGGTGCTGTGGGGAGGGCTCACAGTCTAGAAGGGGGAGACAGACAACAAAACAAAATACGTGGACAGGTGTCAGGTCATCAGAATAAATAGAAATAAAGCTAGCTGCACATCCTTAACTAAATAAATAGAATAGTAAATATGTACAAGTAAAATAAATAGAGTAATAAATCTGTACATACACATATACAGGTGCTGTGGGGAGGGCTCACAGTCTAGAAGGGGGAGACAGACAACAAAACGAAACACGTGCACAGGTGTCAGGTCATCAGAATAAATAGAAATAAAGCTAGCTGCACATACTTAACTAAATAAATAGAATAGTAAATATGTACAAGTAAAATAAATAGAGTAATAAATCTGTACATACACATATACAGGTGCTGTGGGGAGGGCTCCCAGTCTAGAAGGGGGAGACAGACAACAAAACGAAACACGTGCACAGGTGTCAGGTCATCAGAATAAATAGAAATAAAGCTAGCTGCACATCCTTAACAAAATAAATAGAATAGTAAATACGTACAAGTAAAATAAATAGAGTAATAAATCTGTACATACACATATACAGGTGCTGTGGGGAGGGGAAGGAGGTAGGGTGAGGGAAGTTCCTGGTCGCAAACGAAACCTGCTTTAGAGTAAAATACTGTTACGATGACTTAAAGAAGCAGCGTGGCTCAGTGGAGAGAGTCCGGGCTTTGGAGTCAGAGGTCATGGGTTCAAATCCCAGCTCCGCCAATTGTCAGCTGTTTGACTTTGGGCAAGTCACTTAATCAATCAATCAATCATATTTATTGAGCGCTTACTGTGTGCAGAGCACTGTACTAAGCGCTTGGGAAGTCCAAGTTGGCAACATATAGAGACGGTCCCTACCCAACAGTGGGCTCACAGTCTAGAAGGGGGAGAACTTCTTAACTTCTCTGTGCTTCAGTTACCTCATCTGTAAAATGGGGATGAAGACTGTGAGCCCTACGTGGGACAACCTGATCACCTTGTATCCTCCCCAGCGCTTAGAACAGTGCTTGGCACGTAGTAAGCGCTTAACAAATACCATCATCATCATCATTAAAGGGTCCATCACCTCCCACGGTTTGGGTGATGCTTTACATCTTAAGTTCGTGTTTGCTCTCTAGAAGCGTTTAAGACCGAAGCACCTGTTTCCTTGCCCAGCCTGAATCCCGCCTCGTTGTTTCTCTCCCCGCTCCTGGAGGCTTTGGGCCTTCCAGAGACGCCGGCTATTTTAAACCCAGAGAGGTTGAGATACTTCTCTGCCCTTTTGCCATCATCTGGTTCTGCACGGATGAAAGCAGTCGGCCATCTAATCTGTGGGTAAGATTTTATTTTAAAATCGGAAATAATAATAATCATAATGATGGCATCTATTAAATAATTACAGACGATGAGTGGAGAGAGGCCTGTGGCAGGGGGATGCTGCGAAGGGGAGGCTCTTCCCCTCCCGATGAGCCCGTTGTTGGGTAGGGACCGTCTCTATATGTTGCCAATCTGTCCTTTCCAAGCGCTTAGTACAGTGCTTTGCTTAGAGTAAGCGCTCAATAAATACGACTGATTGACTGATGGGGACCAACGTAGGGTTTGAGCCGGAGAACGGTTTCCGAAGTGGCCGGGGGTCGGAGGCCGTTAGCCCGATCGTCCGTGGCAGCCACAGTGCGTACACTCGATGATCCTCCCTGTGAGACAGAACAGGTTGGGGGGACTAGGATTGTGGATCCAAGCGCTCAGTACAGTGCCCTGCATACAGGAAGCGCTCAGTAAATCCGACTGACTGATCCCCAGATACCTACAAGCGTCCAAACCAAGCAGAGCCCTGGATGAAACGGAGGAACCTAGAAATCTCTCCTTTGCTCACCGGCTTTAGAAACAGAGGCTCTAATCCTGGCTCTGCCCTGTGCCTCCTGTGTGACCCCGGGCAAGTTGCTTAACTTCTCTGGGCCTTGGTTTCCTCACCTCTAAAACGGGGGATTTAATCCGTTCTCCCCCAAAGTTTATACTGTGAGCCCTGGGTGGGCTCACAGGTGCTTCTAAACTGTGAGCCCGCTGTTGAGTAGGGACAGTCTCTATATGTTGCCAACTTGTACTTCCCAAGTGCTTAGTACAGTGCTCAGCACACAGTAAGTGCTCAATAAATACGATTGAATGAATGAATGAATGGTTTACTCATCTCTAAAATGGGGGATTTAATCCGTTCTCCCCCAAAGTTTATACTGTGAGCGCCGGGTGGGCTCACAGGTGCTTCTAGACTGTGAATCCGCTGTTGGGTAGGGACCGTCTCTATATGTTGCCAACTTCTACTTCCCAAGTGCTTAGTACAGTGCTCTGCACACAGGAAGCGCTAAATAAATACGATTGAATGAATGAGTGGTTTCCTCACCTCTAAAATGGGGGATTTAATCCGTTCTCCCCCAAAGTTTATACTGTGAGCCCCAGTTGGGCTCACAGGTGCTTCTAGACGGTGAGCCCGCTGTTGGGCCAGGACCGTCTCTATATGTTGCCAACTTGTACTTCCCAAGCGCTTAGTACAGTACTCTGCACACAGGAAGTGCTCAATAAATACGATTGAATGAATGAATGAATGCAGTCAGACTACATCTGACTTGACGGTTCTGGATTTACACCACTGTTGAGAAGCAGCGTGGCTCAGTGGAAAGAGCCCGGGCTTTGGAGTCAGAGGTCATGGGTTCAAATCTAGGCTCTGCCAATTGTCAGCTGTGTGACTCTGGGCAAGTCACTTAACTTCTCTGGGCCTCAGTTACCTCATCTGTAAAATGGGGATGAAGACTGTGAGCCCCCCCGTGGGACAACCTGATCACCTTGTAACCTTCCCAGTGCTTAGAACAGTGCTTTGCACATAGTTGCACATGGGTAGGGACCGCCTCTATATGTGGCCAACTTGTACTTCCCCAGCGCTTAGTCCAGTGCTCTGCACACAGTAAGCGCTCAATAAATATGACGGAATGAATGAATGACTAGTCAGCGCTTCATAAATGCCATTATTTTTATTATTATTATTATTACAGCGCTTGGCACAGACTAAACCCTTAACAAATACCATTATTATTACCGTTGTTATTACAGGCCTCCATCAGTCAACAACTGTGACTCGTTCTAGACTGTGAGCCCGTTGTGGGCAGGGATTGTCTCTGTTGCTGAACTGTACTTCCCAAGCGTTTAGTCCAGTGCTCTGCACACAGTAAGCGCTCAGTAAATATAATTGAATGAATAAATGAAGAAATCCAGGTCCTTCTAACTCCCAGCTCCCAGGCCCGTACCCTAGCCACTGAGCCACCCTGCTTCTCCACCGCAGGCTCTTCCTCTTTCCCTTCCTGAAAACTAAACAACCGGCTTCATTCCCACGTGGCCCCGCTTCCTGGCCCCTAAAGCACGATGGAAAAGGTTTATTTTCCCGCATCCTGTATCCCAAATCCAACTAGTCAGAGGAAGAAGTGCAGGCCACCCTACTGAAATCCGGAAGGTGCTAACCCCCTTGGCTTGGGTTTTCACTTTGCTCCTGAAACAATAAAGGACCATAAGAATTTCGGTCATCTACAATCAATCAATCAATCAATCGTATTTATTGAGCGCTTACTGTGTGCAGAGCACTGTACTAAGCGCTTGGGAAGCCCAAGTTGGCAACATATAGAGACAGTCCCTAATCAACAGTGGGCTCACAGTCTAAAAGGGGGAGACAGAGAACAAAACCAAACGTACTAACAAAATAAAATAAATAGAATAGATACGTACAAGTAAAATAGAGTAATAAATATGTACAAACATATATACACATATACAGGTGCTGTGGGGAAGGGAAGGAGGTGTTTCTAATATTTATATCCAAGGTGATATTACTGCAAACATTTTTATTTTCTTCCCTATTTCTGAACTGCTAAATTTCATGGTGACATGTTAAGGAAACATGGGAACGGTCACTACCTGGCTTCTGACAGACATCTTCAATATAATTATCATTCAAGTCTATAATGGAACAGATACAATTCCTAAAAGTCAACTATTTTCCCATTGACTTCGCTCTAAAATTAGAGGTGGGTTTAATGATAATGTTTCAGCACCACTAAAGGAACATGAGGGAATTTCTCAGAGTCATCATCAGTACAGCGCTATAATAACAATAATAATAATATTAGTATTTGGTGAGTGCTTACTAGGTGCCACATAGTGCCACATGCGGGACAGGCCGTGGCACCCATATTTAAATGCTAATAGATCAGAAAGGCTTGAATTTTGTTTTTTTCCCAGCCCTGCTCGGAGGACTGGTCAGAGCTACGGGAGTAATAATAATAATAATAATAATAATGATGGCATTTATTAAGCGCTTACTATGTGCAAAGCGCTGGAGAGGTTACAAGGTGATCAGGTTGTCCCTCGTGGGGCTCACAGATTTAATCCCCATTTTCCAGATGAGGTAACTGAGGCACAGAGAAGGGAAGTGACTCGTCCAAAGTCACACAGCTGACAATTGGCGGAGCCGGGATTTGAACCCGTGACCTCTGACTCCAAAGCCCGGGCTCTTTCCTACTGAGCCACGCTGCTTCTCTAAATGAGTAAATGAGTCTAGGAGCCCAGCCCAGAGGAAAGAAAATAAATTTGTCCCAGAAACTGGAAAGACCAAGGAGTGCCCTCTTCACAGTTGGAATTAGGGAGGGGGTCATTCATTCATTCAATCGTATTTATTGAGCACTTACTGTGTGCAGAGCACTGTACTAAGCACTTAGGAAGTCCAAGTCGGTAACATGTAGAGACGGTCCCTACCCAACAGCGGGCTCACAGTCTAGAAGGGGGAGACAGACGACAAAACAAGACGTATTAACAAAATAAAATAAACAGAATAAATACGTCCAAATAAAATAGAGTAATAAATACATACAAGCATATATACATATATGACTTGACGCCTGTCCACATGTTCTTTTTGTTGTCTGCCTCCCCCTTCCAGACTGCGAGCCCGCTGTTGGGTAGGGACCGTCTCCACATGTTGCCAGCCCGTACTTCCCAAGCGCTCAGTCCAGTGCTCTGCACGCAGTAAGCGCTCAATAAATACGATTGAATGGGTCACTGGGCCCCCAACATCCCCGTGGCTGGGACGCTGAGGGGTGTTGGCCCCCCCACTGCTCACACGGATGGGATCCCAAGTCAGAGCAGTGCCCAGCGCTTAGAACAGTGCTTTGCACCTAGTAGGCGCTTAATACATACCACCATTAAGTGAGGTGGACGCTGACCTCGCTGGAGAAGCAGTGTGGCCTGGTGGAAGGAGCCCAGGCCTGGGCTCTAATCCTGGCTCTGCCATCTGTCTGCTCTGTGACCCCCCTGGGCAAGCCACTTCACTTCTCTCAGTTACCTCCTGGTCATGGGTTCGAATCCCGGCTCTGCCAGTTGTCAGCTGTGTGACTTTGAGCGAGTCGCTTAACTTCTCCGGGCCTCAGTTACTTCATCTGTAAACAAGAGAAGCAGCGTGGCTCGGTGGAAGGAGCACAGGTTTGCACATAGTAAGCGCTTAATAAATGCCATCATCATTATTATTATTATTTGGAGTCGGAGGTCATGGGTTCAAATCCCAGCTCTGCCGCTTGTCAGCTGTTTGGGCAAGTCACTTCACTTCTCTGGGCCTCAATTACCTCACCTGGAAAATGGGGATTAAGACTGTGAGCCCCACGTGGGACACCCTTTCATTCATTCAATTCAATTGAGCGCTTACTGTGTGCAGAGCACTGTACTAAGCGCTTGGGAAGTCCAAGTTGGCAACATATAGAGACGGTCCCTACCCAACAGTGGGCCCACAGTCTAGAAGGGGGAGACAGAGAATGAAACAAAACGTATTAACAAAATAAAATAAATAGAATAAATATGCACAAATAAAATCGAGTAATAAATACATACAAACATATATACAGGTAACCTGATCACCTTGTAACCTCCCCAGTGCTTAGAACAGTGCTTTGCACATAGTAAGTGCTTAATAAATGCTATCCTTAATTAATCATCATTGATTAATAATCAAACATTATCACTACCATTAATTAATTAAATAATCAACAATTAACTGTTATTTTAATATTTGTAGATTCCTATATTTAATCTTAACATTTAACATTGATTAATATTCACTAATATTTTAATATCAACTATTTTGTCATTGATTAATGATCATCAATTATTATAATTATAATAATATATTAATATAATTATAGCATTATTAATCATCATAATTATAATAATATATTGATATAATTGTGATATAATAAATTGTTAATTATCATTAATTGATCGATTGCCTCAGCACTTAGAACAATACGTGGCATATAGTAAATGCTTAACAAATATCATAAAAAATACTTCCCTATCATTTAGACTGTGAGCCCACTGTTGGGTAGGGACCGTCTCTCTATGTTGCCAACTTGGACTTCCCAAGCGTTTAGTCCAGTGCTCTGCACACAGTAAGCGCTCAATAAATACTACTGATTGATGATTGATTGATCTTCACTTGCTTCTCCCCAGTTCACATTTCCACTCCCCGGCAAGTTCCCCTTCTAATCGAACCTCACTCTCAACTCTACCCATCCGCCCGCTAGCTCAGGGTAATGGCTCAAATCCACCAAATTACGGCTTTCCACATCTTTAAAGCCCTCCTTCAATCCCACCGCCCCCAGGAAGCCTTCACCAGTGAAGTCCAAACACCCCAGGTGTATCAGATCGACACCTTCCCTCAGCTGTTTCCTCATCTGGAAAATGGGGATGAAGACTGTGAGCCCCCCCCCCGTGGGCCAACCTGATCACCTTGTAACCTCCCCAGCGCTTAGAACAGTGCTTTGCACACAGTAAGCGCTTAATAAATGCCATTATTAGTATTATTAATAATAATCCTCAGCACTCATGTACACGCATTTTCATTTACCAATCTGTACATTCAATTATTTGTTCGGCTATTCTGCCCTGTTTGTATTTATACTGCAGTATACTTACATTTGTACTTGTACTTTCATTTATACCTCTGTATACTGTTGTATTTATATTGTATTTATTCTTGCAAAATCACCGTTTTTCCATAACAACAATAAGGATAACAGTGAGAAGCAGCATGGTCTAGAGGAGAGAGCACAGGCTCTGGAGTCAGAAGGACACAGGTTCTAGTCCAGTTGTCTGCTGTGGGACTTTAGGCAAGTCACTTAACTTCTCTGTGCCTCAATTACCTCATCTGTAAAATGGGGATTAAGACTGCAAACCCCATGTGAGACAGAGACTATAACAAGCCCGATTCCTTTATACCTATCCCAGTGCTTATAACATTCGTTCATTCATTCAATCATATTTATTGAGCGCTTACTGTGTGCAGGGCACTGTACTAAGGGCTTGGAAAGTACAATTTGGCCACAAAAATCAATCAATCAATCATATTTATTGAGCGCTTTCTGTGTGCAGAGCACTGTACTAAGCACTTGGGAAGTACAAGTTGGTAACACATAGAGACGGTCCCTACCCAACAGTGGGATCACAGTCTAAAAGGAGAAGACAGAGAACCAAACCAAACATATTAACAAAATAAAATAAATAGAATAGATATGTACAAGTAAGATTAAAAAATAGAATAATAAATATGCACAAACATATATACATATATACAGGTGCTGTGGGGAAGGGAAGGAGGTAAGGCGGGGGGGTGGAGAGGGCCTAACAACTGGTTCACAGTCTAGAATGGGGGAGACAGACAACAAAACAAGTAGACATCAATAGAACAGTGCTTCGCACGTAGTAAGCGCTTAATAAATGCCATCATTATTACTATTATTATTACATTATCGTCTGCTGTGGGACTTTAGGCTTCTAAGTGCTTCTAGACTGTGAGCCCACTCTTCTAGACTGTGAGCCCAGTGTTGGGTAGGGACCGTCTTTATATGTAGCCAACTTGTACTTCCCAAGCGCTTAGTACAGTGCTCTGCACCCAGTAAGCGCTCAATAAATACGATTGAATGAATGAATGAATCAATCAATCAATCATATTTATTGAGCGCTTACTGGGTGCAGAGCACTGGACTAAGCGCTTGGGAAGTACAAGTTGGCAACATAGAGAGACAGTCCCTACCCAACAGTGGGTTCACAGTCTAAAAGGGGGAGACAGAGAACAAAACCAAACATACTAACAAAATAAAATAAATAGAATAGATACGTACAAGTAAAATAAATAGAGTAATAAATATGTACAAACATATATACATATATATTTATACATATTCCCTTCCTTCCTCTCCCCCTCGTCCCCCTCTCCATCCCCCCATCTTACCTCCTTCCCTTCCCCACAGCACCTGTATATATGTATATATGTTTGTACATATTTTTTACTCTATTTATTTTACTTGTACATATCTATTCTATTTATTTTATTTTGTTAGTATGTTTGGTTTTGTTCTCTGTCTCCCCCCTTTTAGACTGTGAGCCCACTGTTGGGTAGGGACTGTCTCTATATGTTGCCATCTTGTATTTCCCAAGCGCTTAGTACAGTGCTCTGCACATAGTAAGCGCTCAATAAATACGATTGATGATGATGATATACAGGTTTCCTCACCTCTAAAATGGGGGATTTAATCCGTTCTCCCACAAAGTTTATACTGTGAGCCCCAGGCGCTTCCAGACTGTGAGTCTGCTGTTGGTTAGGGACCGTCTCTCTATGTTGCCAACTTGTACTTCCCAAGCGCTTAGTACAGTGCTCTGCACACAGTAAGTGCTCAATGAATACGATCGAATGAATGAATGAATGTTATTATCAATATAAATAAATAGAATTCTAGCTATATATACATCATTAATGAAATAAATAGAATAATGAACATGTACGTATATACATAAGTGCTGTGGGGCAGGGAAGGGGTAGAGCAGAGGGAGGGAGTCAGGGCGATGAGGAGGGGAGGAGGAGAGGAAAAGGGGGGAATCAGTCTGGGAAGGCCTCCTGGAGGAGGTGAGCTCTCAGTAGGGCTTTGAAGGGAGGAAGAGAGCTAGTTTGGCGGATGTGTGGATGGAGGGCATTCCGGGCCAGGGGGAGGACGTGGGCCAGGGGTCGATGGCGGGATGGGCGAGAACGAGGCCTGGTGAGGAGGTGAGCGGTGGTAGAGGAGCGGAGGGTGCGGGCTGGGCTGGAGAAGGAGGGAAGGGAGGTGAGGTAGGAGAGGGCGAAGTGATGGACAGCCTTGAAGCCAAGAGTGAGGAATCTTTGCTCCTCAGTGACTGGCATATAGTAAGCGCTTAACAGATATCATTAAAAAACTCCTCAATCAAAAATAAATAATAGTGAATAATTATGGTTCTTAAGCACATATTATATGTCATACAGTGTGTCAAGTCCTGGGGTAGATACAAGATAATCAAGTTGGACACAATCCCTGTCCCATGTGGGGCTCACACTTTCATGGCATCCCCCCCATCTTACCTCCTTCCCTTCCCCACAGCACCTGTATATATGTATATATGTTTGTATATATTTATTACTCTATTTATTTATTTTACTTGTACATATCTATTCTATTTATTTTATTTTGTTAGTATGTTTGGTTTTGTTCTCTGTCTCCCCCTTTTAGACTGTGAGCCCACTGTTGGGTAGGGACTGTCTCTATGTGTTGCCAACTTGGACTTCCCAAGCGCTTAGTACAGTGCTCTGCACACAGTAAGCACTCAATAAATACGATTGATGGTGATGATGGCATGCCCCTGCTAGAAGGAATCCTACCTCAATTCTTGCTCTCACTTCTGCGTCGCCTTTGCAGTTGGATCTGTACGCTTTAAGCACTTGATATTCACTCCCTCCGCTAGCCTCACAGCATTTATGTCTATTTTCTTACACTCTGCCATTTTCTCTATCGTCTTGATTTTATTTTATTTTATTTTATTTATTTCTGTCTCTCCCTCTGCACTTGGATCCGTGACCTTCGGACATTTGATATTTGCCCCGTCCCCAACTCCACTACGCTTATGTACGCATCTTTAAAATGGGGATTAAGACTGTGAGCCGCCCGTGGGACAAACTGATCACCTTGTAACCTCCCCAGCGCTTAGAACAGTGCTTTGCACATAGTAAGTGCTTAATAAATGCCATTATTATTATTATTTAAATTGTATGTATAAATTATTTACATTAACGCCTGTTTCCCCTTCTAGATTGTAAACTTGTTATTGAAAGGAAATGTGACCGCTAATTCTGCTATAGTATACCCTCCCAAGTGCTTAGTATAGTGCTCTGCACCTGACTGATTAATAAATTGTATTCTTTCATTCATTAAATAGTAATAATTATAATGATGGTATTAAGTGCTTACTATGTGCAAAGCACTGTTCTAAGCGCTGGAAGGATACAAGGTGATCAGGTTGTCCCACAGGGGGCTCACAGTTTTAATCCCCATTTTCCAGATGAGGTAACTGAGGCCCAGAGAAGTGAAGTGACTTGCCCAAAGTCACACAGCTGACAGTTGGTGGAGCTGGGATTTGAACCCATGACCTCTGATTCCAAAGCCCGGGCTCTTCTTCTAGACTGTGAGCCCACTGTCTCTATATGTTGCCAACTTGTACTTCCCAAGCGCTTAGTACAGTGCTCTGCACACAGTGAGCGCTCAATAAATACGATTGATTGATTGATTGATTGATTTCCACTGAGCCACGCTGCTTCTCTGTAGTTTTTGAGCACTTACTGTGTGCAGAGCACTGTACTAACAGCTTGGGAGACGACAGTCAAGGGACACAATTCCTTGCCCATTACAGTCTAGAGGGGGCAAGACAGACATTAATATAAATAAATTATTCATTCATTCATTCATTCGTATTTATTGAGCGCTAACTGTGTGCAGAGCACTGTACTAAGCGCTTGGGAAGTACAAGTTGGTAACATATAGAGACGGTCCCGACCCAACAGTGGGCTCACAGTCTAGAAGTCCTGTGGGGCTGGGAGTAGGGGAGAACAGAGGGAGCAGGTCAGGGTGATGGAGAAGGGAGTGGGAGAATAGGAAAGTGGGGGGCTTCATTACGGAAGCCTTCCTGGAGGAGATGTGCCTTCATTCTTTCATTCAATCGGATTTACTGAGCGCTTACTGTGTGCAGAGCACTATACTAAGCACTTGGGAAGTACAAGTCGGCAACATATAGAGACGGTCCCTACCCAACAACGGGCTCACAAAGTCACAGAACCTTTGATAATAATAATAATGGTATTTGTTAAGCGATTACTATGTGCAAAGCACTGTTCTAAGCGCTGGGGAGGTTACAAGTTGATCAGGTTGGCCCATGGGGGGCTCACCGTCTTGTTGCCGACTTGTAATAATAATAATAATAGCATTTATTAAGCGCTTACTATGTGCAAAGCACTGCTGTAAGCGCTGGGGAGGTTACAAGGTGATCACGTTGTTCCACGGGGGGCTCACAGTCTTAATCCTGTATATATGTATGTATATATATATATATATGTATATATGTTTGTACATATTTATTACTCTATTTATTTATTTTACTTATACATATCTATTCTATTTATTTTATTTTGTTAGTATGTTTGGTTTTGTTCTCTGTCTCCCCCTTTTAGACTGTGAGCCCACTGTTGGGTAGGGACTGTCTCTATATGTTGCCAACTTGTACTTCCCAAGCGCTTAGTACAGTGCCCTGCACACAGTAAGCGCTCAATAAATACGATTGATTGATTGATTAATCCCCATTTTACAGATGAGGTAACCGAGGCCCAGAGAAGTGAAGTGACTTGCCCAAAGTCACACAGCTGACAGTTGGCGGAGCCGGGATTTGAACCCATGACCTCTGACTCCAAAGCCCGGGCTCTTTCCACTGAGCCACGCTGTTTTGAAGTGGGGGGAGAGTAATTGTCGGATTTGAGGAGGGAGGGTGTTCCAAGCCAGAGGCAGGACACGGGCGAGAGGTCGGTGGCGAGATAGATGAGACTGCAGCACAGTGAAAATAATAATAATAATAATAACAATAATAATAATAATAATGGCATTTATTAAGCGCTTAGTATGTGCAAAGCACTGTTCTAAGCACTGGGGAGGTTACAAGGTGATCAGGTTGTCCCACGCAGGGCTCACAATCTTAATCCCCATTTTACAGATGAGGGAACTGAGGCCCAGAGAAGTGAAGTGACTTGCCCAAAGTCACCCAGCTGACAAGTGGCGGAGCCGGGATTTGAACCCACGAATTCTGACTCCAAAGCCCAGGCTCTTTCCACTGAGAAGGTTAGTGTTGGAGAAGGAAAGTGTGCGGGCTGCGTTGAATTCATTCAATCGTATTTATTGAGCGCTTACTGTGTGCAGAACACTGTACTAAGCGCTTGGAAAGTGCAATTCAGCAATAGAAGTACAGTGCTCTGCACACAGTAAGCGCTCAATAAATACGATTGAATGAATGAATGCAATTCAGCAATAGAGACAATCCCTGCCCACAACAAGCTTACAGTCTGCGGGGGGGGGGGGGGGGGAGATAGATGTCAAACCAAGTAAATATTGTTTTTTAAACATCATTTAAACAAGCATTTTCAATCGGTAAAATGAAGGTTACACTTCTCTGTGCCTCAGTTACCTCATCTGTGAAATGGGGATGAAGACTGTGAGACCCCCGAGGGACAACCTGATCACCTTGTAACCTCCCCAGCGCTTAAAACAGTGCTTTGCACATAGTAAGCGCTTAATAAATGCCATTATCATCATCATCATTTTAAACATCGTTATAAATATGTGCCTGAGGAACTGCAGGAAAGACTATCTTGTTAAACCGGAACTTTTTATTTTGTTTAAATCAAGAAGGTATGTTGCTGGTATTGCTTTACAACCAACTCGCAATAATTGTGGCGGATTTTTAACACTTGTTGATATGTCAGAGGCTTCGGGACAAGGTTTCTCCACCAGCTCCGGGGCTCAAAGAAAGTATTAATTTGGCCAATAAAACTCTTTTTAACCTTCAGCCCATGTTTGAGTCAGTGCTCCATTAATCCAAAGAACTGTTGTAAGGGAGGATTATCCGAATCCAAGCTTCTATCCAAGATCAGCGCAGACTGGATTAAGACTTTGACACTCAGCTTCATCATATTCATCAGGTCGGGCCGCTCTTCCATCATTTGGCATTTCCTTGTTTTGGCCGAGCGGTCACCGCCGCCTGGGAGTAAGCAGCGTGGCTCAGTGGAAAGAGGCCGGGCTTTGGAGTCCGAGGTCATGGGTTCAAATCCCGGCCCCGCCAATTGTCAGCTGGGTGACGTTGGGCAAGTCGCTTCGCTTCTCCGGGCCTCAGTTACCTCCTTTGTAAAATGGGGATTAAGACTGTGAGCCTCCCGTGGGACAACCTGATCACCTTGTATCTTCCCCAGCGCTTAGAACAGTGGTTTGCACATAGTAAGTGCTTAACAAATACCATCTTATTATTATTATCGAAGGTTCCGTGACTGTGTATTTATTACTCTATTTATTTATTTATTTATTTTACTTGTACATATCTATTCATTTTATTTTGTTAGTATGTTTGATTTTGTTCTCTGTCTCCCCCTTTTAGACTGTGAGCCCACTGTTGGGTAGGGACTGTCTCTATATGTTGCCAACTTGTACTTCCCAAGCGCTTAGTCCAGTGCTCTGCACACAGTAAGCGCTCAATAAATACGATTGATGATGATGATGATGTGTGAGCCCGTTGTTGGATAGGACCGTCTCTAATAATAATAATAATAATGATGGCATTTATTAACCACTTACTATGTGCAAAGCACTGTTCTAAGCGCTGGGGCGATTACAAGGTGATCAGGTTGTCCCACGGGGGGATCACAGTCTTAATCCCCATTTTACAGATGGGTAACTGAGGCCCGGAGAAGCGAAGCGACTTGCCCAAAGTTACCGAGCTGACAATTGGCGGAGCCGGGATTTGAATCCATGACCTCTGACCCCAAAGCCCCGAGCTCTTTCCACAATTATCAGCTGTGTGACTTTGGGCAAGGTGCTTTGCTTCTCTGGGCCTCAGTTACCTCCTCTATAAAATGGGGATTAAGACTGTGAGCCCCCCGTAGGACAACCTGATCACAGCGCTTAGAACAGTGTTTAACAAATACCATCTTATTATTATTATTATTATTGAAGGTTCTGTGACGGTGTGAGCTCGTTGTTGGATAGGACTGTCAATAATACTAATAATAATAATGATGGCATTTATTAAGCGCTTACAATGTGCAAAGCACTGTACTAAGCGCTGAGGTGGTTACAAGGTGATCGGGTTGTTCTCTGGGGGCTCACAGTCAATCCCCATTTTACAGATGAGGTAACTGAGGCCCAGAGAAGTGAAGTGACTTGCCCAAAGTCACACAGCTGACAATTGGCAGAGCCGGGACTTGCACCCATGACCTCAGACTCCAAAGCCCGGGCTCTTTACGTTGCAGACTTGTATGGCCCAAGGGCCACCGAGACGGCCGACTTGAGGGCATTCTCATAGCCGGCCGATAAATTTTCGGACGTCTTCTTGGCCAATGAGAAGATGGTGGCAGACCACCCCTCATTCATTCATTCAATCGTATTTATTGAGCGCTTACTGTGTGCAGAGCACTGTACTAAGCGCTTGGGAAGTACAAGTTGGCCACATATAGAGACGGTCCCTACCCAACAGCGGGCTCACAGTCTAGAAGGGGCGTGGCTCGGTGGAAAGAGCCCGGGCTTTGGAGTCCGAGGTCATGGGTTCTAATCCCGACTCCCCCAACTGTCAGCTGTGTGACTTTGGGCGAGTCACTTCACTTCTCTGGGCCTCAGTTTCCTCATCTGTAAAATGGGGATTAAGACTGTAAGCCCCACGAGGGACAACCTGATTACCTTGGATCTACCCCAGCGCTTAGAACAGTGCTTTGCACATAGTAAGCGCTTAACAAATGCCATCATTATTGTTATCGACAAGTAGGGTGCAAAATAGGTTAGTCGGTGTAAATCGGCCGCAGGGTTCTTGTACCCAGGGTGGTGACGCAGATAGGAAAAATGACTCGGAGACGTGAGTTCAGATAGAGCAGTAAAGAAGGAAAGTGGCTACCTGCCCGTTCACCTCCCGGGAGAGGTACGAGTGACAAGCAGCCCCGATCCCATTCTCACTGTGTCTTTTATTGAGTTACAGCAACATGGGAGCGGAGCATTTGGGAATTTCAGGAATCCAATTAGGACCAACAGGATGTTACAAATTCTCGTTATTCTCTGTGGAAGTGCCTTGTGCAGGTTGTTGTTATCTGCCCCACGGCCTTGCATAGATAGGTGTTACTGGCCTTGAAGACATCTGTTGCCGAGCCTTGCGTTAAATACAAAAAAAAGGAGTTGTTCTCACGGCCTGCACAAAATGGAGGGTTACTGTCAGCATACACAAAATGGAGTCAGTCATGTCAAGTCCGCTAGTGGACAACAATTATTATTACATATCTTGTGCGTATTTACTATTCTGTTTATTTTATGATGTGCACATAGCTATAATTCTATTTATTCTGATGGTTTTGACACCTGTCCACATGTTTTGTCTTGTTGTCTGTCTCCCCCTTCTAGACTGTGAGCCCGTTGTCGGGTAGGGACCGTCTCTATATGTTGCTAACTTGTCCTTCCCAAGCGCTTAGTACAGTGCTCTGCACACAGTAAGCGCTCAATAAATATGACTGAATGAATGAATACGATTGAATCATTCATTCAATCGTATTTATTGAGCACGATTGAATCATTCACTCAATCGTATTTATTGAGCACGATTGAATCATTCATTCAACCGCATTTATTGAGCGCAATTGAATCATTCATTCAACCGTACTTATTGAGCGCTTACTGTGTGCAGAGCAGTGTACTAAGCGCTTGGGAACTACAAGTTGGGTTGAATGAATGAATGAAACCTGTGAGCAGCACGTGGGACAACCTGATGGCCTTGTATCATTCCCAGGGCTTAGAACAGTGCTTGGCACATAATAAGCGCTTAGCAAATGCCATTATTATTTATTATTATTAATAAATGTGGGTGAGTGGAATACCTCCTTCCCTTCCCCACGGCACCTGTATATATGTATGTATGTTTGTACATATTTCTCTATTTATTTATTTATTTATTTTACCTGAACATATCTATTCTATTTATTTTATTTTGTTAGTATGTTCGGTTTTGTTCTCTGTCTCCCCCTTTTAGACTGTGAGCCCACTGTTGGGTAGGGACTGTCTCTATATGTTGCCAACTTGGACGTCCCAAGCGCTTAGTACAGTGCTCTGCACACAGTAAGCGCTCAATAAGTACGATTGCTTGACTGAATACGACCCCGCAACTGCTCCCCACGTCGGAATTGAAACGCATGCGCACATACATCCCGGCGGGGCGCATGCGCGCGCCTACACCTCACACCCCCCCGCCCCCCCCCCCGGCGCAGCACATGCGCACAAATATCCCCGGCGGGCCGCATGTGCGCAAACCCTCCCCGCCCCCGGCGCGGCGCATGCGCACACTCCACCCCTTCCCCCTCCCCCCCGAGCGGCGCATGCGCATATACAGCGCCGGCAGACCGCATGCGCGAACACCCCCCACCTCCCCCCCCAGCGCAGCGCATGCGTACAAGCCGCGCATACAGCCCCTCCCCTTCTCGCCCCCGGCGCAGCGCATGCGCACACAAATCCCCAGCGGGCCGCATGCGCGCACACACACCCAGAACTACCTCTCCCCTCCCCCACCCTCCGGCGCGGCGCATGCGCACACACATCCCCGGAGGGCCGCATGCGCGCGCGTGTACACACACACACACACACACACACACACTCTCCACCCCCGCCCCACCCCGACGCGGCGCATGCGCACACACACATATCCCCGGCGGGCCGCGTGCGCGCGCACCTCCCCCCACACCCACCCCAGCGCGGCGCATGCGCACCTACATCTCCGGCGGGCCGCATGCGCGCGCACCCACCTCTTCCCTCTCCCCTGCCCCTGGCGCAGCGCATGCGCACCCACACATCCCCGGCGGTCCGCTGCCGCGTCTTTTGTCCCTGCGGGGCTACCGTAGCCGGGACTGTCCGGGCTCTCCGGCTCCCTCTGGCGGGCGGCCGGGGCTCGGCATTCATTCATTCATTCATTCATTCAGTCGCATGTAGTGAGCGCTTCCAGCGTGCGGGGCAGTGTACTGAGCGGAGCCCCGTTTGGAGCGATGGGCGACCTCTCGGAGCGGAGGGTGCAGCTGGCCCTGCTGCTGTCGTTCGCCTCGGGGGTCCTGGTGGGCTGGCAGGCCAACAGACTCCGCAGGCGCTTCCTCCAGTGGAGGAAGCGCCGGCTGCAGGACAAGCTGGACGCCGCGCAGAAGAAGCTCGATCTGGCCTGATCGGCTCCGAGCCCCAAAAAGCTCCGACCTCTGCAAGCTCCGACCTCTCTGCAAGCTCCGACCTCTCTGCAAGCTCCGACGTCTCTGCAAGCTCCGACCTCTGCAGCTCCGACCTCTGCAAGCTCCGACCTCTGCAAGCACCGACCTCTGCAAACTTCGACCTCTGCAAACTCCGAGCCTTGCAACTAGGACCTTGGCAGTTCGGAGCCCTGCAACTAAGTACCTCTGCAGCTCCGAGCCTTGCAAGTAGGACCTCAGCAGCTCCGAGCCTTGCAACTAGGACCTCAGCAGCTCCGAGCCTTGCAACTAGGACCTCTGCAGCTCCAAGCCTTGCAGCTAGGACCTCTGCGGCTCCGAGCGTTGCAAGTAGGACCTCTGCGGCTCCGAGCGTTGCAAGTAGGACCTCTGCGGCTCCGTGCCATGCAACTAGGACCTCTGCGGCCCCGAGCCTTGCAAGTAGGACCTCTGCAGCTCCGTGCCTTGCAACTAGGACCTCAGCAGCTTCGAGCCTTGCAACTAGGACCTCAGCAGCCTCGAGCCTTGCAACTAGGACCTAGGCAGCTCGGAGCCGTGCAACTAGGATCTGTGCAGCTTGGAGCCTTGTAGCTAGGCCGTCTGCAACCTCGGAGCCCCGCAAGCTCGAAGCGTTGTACCTCGGAGCCGTGCAATTAGGATCTTTGCAGCTTGGAGCCTTGCAGCTAGGCCGTCTGCAAGCTCGGAGCCCCGCAAGCTTGAAGCGTTGCAAGTAGGACCTCTGCAGCTTGGAGCCTTGTAGGTAGGCCGTCTGCAAGCGTGGAGCCCCGCAAGCTCGAAGCCTTGCAACTAGGACCTCTGCAGCTCGGGGCCTGCAACTAGGATCTCTACAGCTTGGAGCCTTGCAGCTAGGCCGTCTGCATGCTCGGAGCCCCGCAAGTTCGAAGCCTTGCAACTAGGACCTCTGCAGCTTGGAGCCGTGCAACTAGGACCTCTGCAGCTTGGAACCGTGCAACTAGGACCTCTGTAGCTTGGAGCTTTGCAGCTAGGCCGTCTGCAAGCTCGAAGCGTTGCAGCTCGGAGCTCTGTAGTCTCGAACCGTTGCAGCTCGGAACTCTGCAGTCTCGAACCGTTGCAGCTCGGAACTCTGCAGTCTCGAACCGTTGCAGCTCGGAGTTCTGCAACCTGGAAAAGTTGCAGCTCGGAGCTCTGCAACCTCTTAAAGTTCCAATTCGGAGCTCTGCAACCTGGAAACGTTGCAGCTCGGAGCTCTGAAACCTGGAAAAGTTGCAAGTCGGAGCTCCGCAACCTCTTAAAGTTGCAACTCGGAGCTCGGCAACCTGGAAAAGTTGCAGCTCGGAGCTCTGCAGTCTCGAAGCGTTGCAGCTCGGAGCTCTGCAACCTAGAAAAGTTGCAGCTCGGAGCTCCGCAACCTCTTAAAGTTCCAACTCGGAGCTCTGCAACCTGGAAAAGTTGCAGCTCGGAGCTCTGCAACCTGGAAAAGTTGCAGCTCGGAGCTCTGCAACCTGGAAAAGTTGCATCTCGGAACTCTGCAACCTGGAAAAGTTGCATCTCGGAGCTCTGCAACCTGGAAAAGTTGCATCTCGGAGCTCTGCAACCTGGAAAAGTTGCATCTCGGAGCTCTGCAACCTCTTAAAGTTGCAACTCGGAGCTCTGCAACCTCGAAAAGTTGCAGCTCGGAGCTCTGCCACCTCGGAGTCTTGCAGCTGGGAGTCCTGCAGCCCGGCCAACCCCCGGTGAGTGGGCCCCAGGCATGGAATTCGTTAAGCGCTTACTATGCACCAGACGCTGTACTAATCACTAAGTAAGTGCGACACTTGTAAAGCGCTTACTATGCACCAGACACTGTGTTAATCACTAAATAATTGTGGCACTTGTTAAGCGCTTACTACGCACCAGACACTGTACTCATCATCACTAAATAATTGTGGCACTTGTTAGGCGCTTACTATGCACCAGACACTGTGCTAATCACTAAATAACTGTGGCACTTGTTAAGCGCTTACTATGCACCGGACACTGTAGTAATCACTAAATAACTGTGGCATTTGTTAAGCGCTTACTATGCACCAGACACTGTACTAATCACTAAATAATTGTGCCACTTGTTAAGCGCTTACTACGCACCAGACACTGTACTCATCACTAAATAATTGTGGCATTTGTTAAGCGCTTGCTATGCACCAGACACTGTAGTAATCACTAAATAAGTGTGGCACTTGTTAGGCGCTTACTACGCACCAGACACTGTACTAATTACTAAATAATTGTGGCACTTGGTAAGCGCTTACTATGCACCAGACACTGTATTAATCACTAAATAACTGTGGCATTTGTTAAGCGCTTACTATGCACCAGCTGTGTGACCTTGGGCAAGTCACTTAACTTCTCTGAGCCTCAGTTCCCTCATTTGTAAAAATGGGGATGAAGACTGTGAGCCCCAAGTGGGACAACTTGATCACATTGTATCCCCCCCAGCGCTTAGAACAGTGCTTTGCACGTAGTAAGCGCTTAACAAATGCCATCATTATTATTATTACTAATCACTAAATTGTGGCATTTGTTAAGCGCTTACTACGCACCAGACACTGTATTAATCACTAAATAACTGTGGCATTTGTTAAGTGCTTACTATGCACTGTACTAATCACTAAATAATTGTGGCACTTCTTAGGCCCTTACTATGCACTAGACACTGTACTAATCACTAAATAACTGTGGCATTTGGTAAGCGCTTACTATGCACCAGACACTGTACTAATCACTAAATAATTGTGGCATATGTTAAGCGCTTACCACGTGCCAGGCACTGTACTAAGCCGTGAAGTAGATACAAGCTAATCGGGTTGGACACAGTCCCTGCCCCATACTGAGCTCACAGTCTTAATCCCCATTTTACAGATGAGGCAACTGAGGCACAGAGAGTAATAATAATAATGATGGCATTTATTAAGCGCTTACTATGTGCAAAAAACTGTTCTAAGCGCTGAGGAGGTTACAAGGTGATCAGGTTGTCCCACGGGGGGCTGTCAGTCTTCATCCCCATATTACAGATGAGGGAACTGAGGCCCAGAGAATAATAATAATAATAATAATAATGATGGCATTTATTAAGCGCTTACTATGTGCCAAGCACTGTTCTAAGCGCTGGGGAGGTAACAAGGTGATCAGGTTGTCCCACGGGGGGCTCACAGTCTTCATCCCCATTTTACAGATGAGGGAACTGAGGCACAGAGAAGTGAAGTGACTTGCCCAAAGTCACACAGCTGAGTAATAATAATTGTGGCATTTGGTCCCCACTGTTGGGTAGGGACTGTATATGTTGCCAACTTGGACTTCCCAAGCGCTTAGCACAGTGCTCTGCACACAGTAAGCGCTCAATAAATACGATTGCTTGATTGATTTGGTAAGCACTGTACTAAGCAGTAATAGTTTTGGTGTTCATTAAGCACTTACTATGCTTCTGGCACGGTACTAAGCACTAATTAATTGTGGCATTTGGTAAGCACTTATTATATGCCAAGCACTGTACTAAACACTTGTAATCGTGGTGTTTGTTAAGCACTTACTATGCGCCAGGCACTGTATTAACCACTGTTAATTGTGGTATTTGTTAAGCGTTTACTATGTGTCGGGTGCTTAGTACAGTGCACTGGAGTAGATACAAGGTAATTGGGCTGGACACATTCCCTGTCCCACATGGGTCTCACAGTCTTTTCATTCATTCAACCGTATTTATTGAGCTCTTACTGTGTGCAGAGCACTGTACTAAGCGCTTGGGAAGTACAAGTTGGCAACATAGAGAGCCGGTCCCTACCCAACAGCGGGCTCACAGTCTAGAAGGGGGAAACAGAGAACAAAACAAAACATATTAAAATAAAATAAATAGACTAGTAAATATGTACGAGTAAAATAAATAGAGTAATAAATATGTACAAAGCATATTCATTCAATCGTGTTTATTGAGTGCTTACTGTGTGCAGAGCACTGTACTAAGCGCTTGGGAAGTCCAAGTCGGCAACATATAGAGACGGTCCCTACCCAACAGTGGGCTCACGGTCTAGAAGGGGGAGACAGACAACAAAACAAAACATGTTAACAAAATAAATAGAATAGTAAATATGTACAAGTAAAATAAATAGGGTAATAAATCTGTACAAACATATATACAGGATTTGGTGCAAGCCGGCAACATCTGGAGACGGTCCCTACCCAACAGTGGGCTCACAGTCTAGAAGGGGGAGACAGATGACAAAACCAAACATATTAACCAAATAAATAGAATAGTAAATATGTACAAGTAAAATAGAGTAATAAATCTGTACAAACATATATACAGGATTTGGTGCAAGCCGGCAACATCTGGAGACGGTCCTTACCCAGCAGTGGGCTCACAGTCTAGAAGGGGGAGACAGACAACAAAACCAAACATATTAACAAAATAAAATAGAATAGTAAATATGTACAAACAAATATACGGGATTTGGTGCAAACCGCCAACATATAGAGACGGTCCCTACCCAACAGCGGGTTTACAAGTCTAAAAGGGGGAGACAGACAACAAAACAAAACATATTAACAAAATAAAATAAATAATAATAGTAATAATGGCATTTGTTAAGCGCTTACTATGTGCAAAGCACTGTTCTAAGCGCTGGGGAGGTTACAAGATGATCAGGTTGTCCCACGTGGGGCTCACAGTCTTAATCCCCATTTTACAGATGAGGGAACTGAGGAAATAGAATAGTAAATATGTACAAACATATATACGGGATTTGGTGCAAGCCGGCAACATGTAGAGACGGTCCCTACCCAACAGCGGGCTCACAGTCTAGAAGGGGGAGCGAGACAACGAAACAAAACATATTAACAAAATAAAATAAATAGGATAGTAAATAATGTGCAAGTAAAATACATAGAGTAATAAATCTGTACAAACATATATACAGGATTTGGTGCAAGCCGGCAACATAGAGAGACGGTCCCTACCCAACAGCGGGCTCACAGTCTAGAAGGGGGAGCGAGACAATGAAACAAAACATATTAACAAAATAAAATAAATAAAATAGTAAATAATGTACAAGTAAAATAAATAGAGTAATAAATCTGTACAAACATATGTACAGGATTTGGTGCAAGCCGGCAACATAGAGAGACGGTCCCTACCCAACAGCGGGCTCACAGTCTAGAAGGGGGAGACAGATGACAAAACAAAACATATTAACCAAATAAAATAAATAGAATAAATATGGAGCACTTCACAAATTTGCATGTCATGCTTGCGCAGGGGCCGTGCTAATCTTGTCGGTATCATCATTCTAATTTTAGTATATGTGCTGCAGAAGCAAGTCTTCATCCCCATTTTCCAGATGAGGGAACTGAGGCCCAGAGAAGTGAAGCGACTTGCCCAAGGTCACACAGCAGACAGGTGGTGGAGTGGGGATTCGAACCCATGACCTTCTGAGTCCCAGCCCTATGTTCTAGCCACCGCGCCAGGCCGCTTCGGGTTGGACACGGTCCCTGTCCCACGGGGGGCTCACAGTCTTCATCCCCGTTTTCCAGATGAGGGAACTGAGGCCCAGAGAAGTGAAGTGACTTGTTCAAGGTCACACAGCAGGCAAGCGGCGGAGCCGGGATTAGAACCCAGGTCCTTCTGATTCCCAAGACCCTGCTCTATCCACTAGACCATGCTGCTGCTCAATATCTACTTAAGGACCATAATGATTAATTATTGTAGTATTATTAGAAGCAGCGTGGCTCAGTGGAAAGAGCCCGGGCTTTGGAGTCAGAGGTCATGGGTTCAAATCCTGGCTCCTCCACTTGTCAGCTGTGTGACTTTGGGCAAGTCACTTCACTTCTCCGGGCCTCAGTTCCTTCATCTGGAAAATGGGGATTAAAATTGTGTGAGCCCCCCGTGGGACAGCCTGATCACCTTGTAACCTCCCCAGTGCTTAGAACAGTGCTTTGCACATAGTAAGCGCTTAATAAATGCCGTCATTAGTATTAGTATTATTAGTATTAGTATGCTAGGAGCAGTATAAATACATTAGGGCCAAACAGCTGAACAAATGATGGAATGTGCAAAAAGATCACTAAATGAAAATTCATGGCCCTGAATGCTCCGGTGAAGGCGCCTAGGAGATGGCCCTGGAGGCCGAGGACCTGGATTCTAATCCCGCCTCGGCCACTTGACCGCTGTGTGACCTTGGGTAAGTCACTTCACTTCTCTGTGCCTCAGTTCCCTCATCTGTAAAATGGGGATGAAGACTGTGAGCCCACCGGGGGACAACCCTCATCTGTAAAATGGGGTGAAGACTGTGAGCCCCACGTGGGACAACCCGATCACCTTGTATTTCAATCAATCGTATTTATTGAGCGCTTACTGTGTGCAGAGCACTGTACTAAGCACTTGGGAAGTCCAAGTTGGCAACATATAGAGACGGTCCCTACCCAACAGTGGGCTTACAGTCTAGAAGGGGGAGACAGACAACAAAACAAAACATATTAACAAAATAAAATAGAATAGATATGGCGCTCAGAACAGTGCTTCGCACGTAGTAAGCGCTTAACAAATGCCATCATTATTAGTAGTATTCTCTGTGTCTCGGTGCTCTCCCCCTCGTCCCCCTCTCCACCCACCGCCTTACCTCCTTCCCTTCCCCACAGCACCTGTATATATGTATATATGTTTGTACATATTTGTTACTCTATTTACTTATTTATTTTACTTGTACATATCTATTCTATTTATTTTATTTTGTTAGTATGTTTGGTTTTGTTCTCTGTCTCCCCCTTTTGGACTGTGAGCCCACTGTTGGGTAGGGACTGTCTCTATATGTTGCCAACTTGTACTTCCCAAGCGCTTAGTACAGTGCTCTGCACACAGTAAGCGCTCAATAAATGCGATTGATGATGATGATGATAATACCAGTTCTCCCTCCCTCGGCAGCCCCATGTGGGTTAGGAATCAGGTCTGATTATGTTGTATCTACTCCAGCGCTTGGAACCGTGGTTGACACAGAGTAAACGCTTAACAAATACTACAGTTAATATTATTGTTATTCTTCCAAAATCAAATAATAATAAGAAGAATAATGGCATTTATTAAGCACTTACTATGTGCCAAGCACTGTTCTAAGCACTGGGGAGGTTACAGGGTGATCAGGTTGTCCCACAGAGGGGCTCAAAGTCTTCATCCCCATTTTACAGATGAGGGACAGAGAAGTGACTTGCCCAAAGTCACCCAGCTGACAAGTGGTGGAGCTGGGATTTGAACCCACGACCTCTGCCTCCCAAGCCCTGGCTTTTTCATTCATTCATTTCATTCAATCGTATTTATTGAGTGCTCACTGTGTGCAGAGCACTGTACTAAGCTCTTGGGAAGTACAAGTTGGCAACAAGTTGAGAAGCAGTGTGGCTCAGTGGAAAGAGCACGGGCTTGGGAGTCAGAGGTCATGGGTTCGAATCCTGGCTCTGCCACATGTCTGCTGTGTGACCTTGGGCAAGTCACTTAACTTCTCAGAGCCTCAGTTCCCTCATCTGTAAAATGGGGATGAAGACTGTGAGCCCCATGTGGGGCAGCTTGATCATCTTGTATCCCCCCCAGCACTTAGAACAGTGCTTTGCACATAGTAAGCGCTTAATAAATACCATCATTATTGTTATTATTATAGCATATAGAGACGGTCCCTACCCAACTTTCCACTGAGCCACGCTGCTTCTCTGGGGTCTGAGAGGGCTGTGGGCGAATAATTTTCATTAGGGGACCTAACGGCGGTTCACTTCCCTTCCCTATTTTTCTGGAGCTGGGGTATCTAAATAATAATAATGATGGCATTTGTTAAGCGCTTACTATGTGCAGAGCACTGTTCTAAGCGCTGGTGGGGGGGGAGAATACAAGGTGATCAAGTTGTCCCACATGGGGCTCACAGTCTTAATCCCCATTTTACAGATGAGGTAACTGAAGCTCAGAAAAGTAAAGTGACTTGCCCAAGATCACACAGCAGACGTGGTGGGGGTGGGATTCGAACCCATGACCTCTGACCCCAAAGCCCGGGCTCTTTCCACTGAGCCACGCTGCTTCTCTAAATGACACCTAGGGATCCCTCAGGCTCACAATCTTAATCCCCATTTTCCAGATGAGGGAACTGAGGCACAGAGAAGTGAAGTGACTTGCCCAAGGTCCCACAGCAGACAACTGGAGGAGCCAGACGTGGGACAACCTGATCACCTGTATCCTCCCCAGCGCTTAGAACAGTGCTTTGCACCTAGTAAGCGTTTAACGAATACCACAATAATAATTATTATTATTCAATCTTATTTATTGAGCGCTTACTGTGTGCAGAGCACTGTACTAAGCGCTTGGGAAGTACAAGTTGGCAACATATAGAGACGGTCGCTACCCAACTTTCCACTGAGCCACGCTGCTTCTCGGGGGTCTGAGAGGGCTGTGGGTGAATAATTTTCATTAGGGGACCTAACGGCGGTTCACTTCCCCTCCCTTTTTTTCTGGAGCTGGACTAGACTGTGAGCCCACTGTTGGGTAGGGACCGTCTCTATATGTTGCCAACTTGTACTTCCCAAGCGCTTAGTACAGTGCTCTGCACACAGTAAGCGCTCAATAAATACGATTGAATGAATGAATGAGGGGGGGGCTGCTGGTTTCCATGGTGACGGGAAAAGGCCCGGCCTCGGGCCTCGTCTGAGCCCGCTGTTGGGTAGGGACTGTCTCTATATGTTGCCAACTTGGAGTTCCCAAGCGCTTAGTACAGTGCTCTGCACACAGTAAGCGCTCAATAAATACGATTGAATGAATGAATGAATGAGGGGGGGGTCTGCTGGTTTCCATGGTGATGGGAAAAGGCCCGGCCTCGGGCCTCGTCTGAGCCCGCTGTTGGGTAGGGACTGTCTCTATATGTTGCCAACTTGGAGTTCCCAAGCGCTTAGTACAGTGCTCTGCACACAGTAAGCGCTCAATAAATATGTTTTGTTGTCTGTCTCCCCCTTCTAGACTGTGAGCCCACGGTTGGGTAGGGACCGTCTCTATATGTTGCCAACTTGGACTTCCCAAGCGCTTAGTACAGTGCTCTGCACGCAGTAAGCGCTCAATAAATATGTTTTGTTGTCTGTCTCCCCCTTCTAGACTGTGAGCCCACGGTTGGGTAGGGACCGTCTCTATATGTTGCCAACTTGGACTTCCCAAGCGCTTAGTACAGTGCTCTGCACACAGGAAGCGCTCAATAAATACGAGTGAACTGAATTGAATTGGGGTATCCAAATGAAACCTAGGGACCCCCTCAGGCTCACAATCTTAATCCCCATTTTCCAGATGAGGGAACTGAGGCACAGAGAAGTGAAGTTACTTGCCCCAGGTCCCACAGCAGACAGATGGAGGAGCCAGACATGGGACAACCTGATCACCTGTATCCTCCCCAGCGCTTAGAACAGTACTTTGCACCTAGTAAGCGCTTAACGAATACCACAATAATAATAATTATTATTCAATCTTATTGAGCGCTTACTGTGTGCAGAGCACTGTACTAAGTACTCTTCTAGACTGTGAGCCCGCTGTTGGGTAGGGACCGTCTCTATATGTTGCCAACTTGGACTTCCCAAGCGCTTAGTACAGTGCTCTGCACACAGTAAGCACTCAATAAATACGATTGAATTGAATTGAGGTATCCAAATGAAACCTAGGGACCCCCTTAGGCTCACAATCTCAATCCCCATTTTACAGATGAGGGAACTGAGGCCCAGAGAAGTGAAGTGACTTGTCCAAGGTCCCACAGCAGACAAATGGAGGAGCCAGACATGGGACAGCCTGATCACCCGTATCCTCCCCAGTGCTTAGAACAGTGCTTTGCACCTAGTAAGCGCTTAACTAATACCACAATAAGTATTATTCAATCTGATTTATTGAGCGCTTACTGTGTGCAGAGCACTGTACTAAGTACTCTTCTAGACTGTGAGCCCACTGTTGGGTAGGGACCGTCTCTGTATGTTGCCAACTTGTACTTCCCAAGCGCTTAGTACAGCGCTCTGCACACAGTAAGCGCTCAATAAATACGATTGAATGAATGAATGAATGAATACCAAGTGCTTGGGAAACTACAGTATAACAATAAACAGACACATTCCCTGCCCACAACAAGTTTACAGTCGTGGATGAAGGACCCACGTGTACTAAAGGAGCCTAAATGACCCGAATCGTATTTATTGAACGCATACTAAGCGCTTGGGAAAGTACAGAGTTGCTAGACATATTCCCCGGAGTTAATTCACCTTCGGAAAGTGAGCAAAACAAATTTCCAACAAAGGGATGCGATCCGGGCTTAATGGTGCCAGAGTTAGTCTTCTAGACTGTGAGCCCATTGTTGGGGAGGGACCGTCTCTATATGTTGCCAACTTGTCCTTCCCAAGCGCTCAGTACAGTGCTCTGCACACAGTAAGCGCTCAATAAATAAGATTGAATTTAGAAACCTGGCAACATGCAGCCCTTTGAAATAAAGAGTGGATTTTTAACGATGCAAGACTGCAGAATGAGGAAAGTAGCGGGTGTAGGCAATGTTCAAAAGTGAGAGTTGGGCATAAAAATAAGAAGTGAAAAAGTGTGTTTGTGGTTCTGGAATTATTCTACTTCCATTCAATCGTATTTATTGAGCGCTTCCTGTGTGCAGAGCACTGTACTAAGCGCTTGGGACGTCCAAGTTGGCAGCATATAGAGACGGTCCCTACCCATACTCTACTTTGATACAGGATTACCAAAAAAGTCAAAATCTTGTCTTCCCACGGCTCTTTGGCAGTTCACTCCCTTGTCCTCTTCCAGAAATTTATTCCAGTTTGATAGTTTCCTTTATTTCTGAATTTGGTTAATCGTCCCTTACATTTTTACAATCGATAGTATTTCCCGAATGCCTACTCTGGGTAAAACACTGTACTAGGCACTTGGGAAAACGCGAATAGAGTCCCAAAACACAATCCTTGCCCTTATGAAGTTTACAATCATGAGGGATTGACAACAATATTTGTCTTGCTATTGCATGGTATTTATGTTGTCAATTTAAGGTAAGACATTTTCCCAAAACACAATCTTTGCCATTCTGAAGTTTACAATCACGAGGGGCCTTACCTCCTCCCCCACCTTACCTCCTTCCCCTCCCCACAGCACCTGTATATTTGTATATATGTTTGTACGGATTTATTACTTTATTTATTTATTTTACTTGTACATATCTATTCTATTTATTTTATTTTGTTAGTATGTTTGGTTTTTTTCTCTGTCTCCCCCTTTTAGACTGTGAGCCCACTGTTGGGTAGGGACTGTCTCTATATGTTGCCAACTTGTACTCCCCAAGTGCTTAGTATAGTGCTCTGCACACAGTAAGCGCTCAATAAATACGATTGATTGATTGATTATTACTCTATTTATTTATTTATTTTATTTATACATATTTATTCTATTTATTTTATTTTGTTAATATGTTTTGTTGTCTGTCTCCCGCTTCTAGATGATCGAATGAATGAATGAACATATAGACAACAATATTGACAACAATTTTTGTCTTGCTATTACTTGGTATTTATGTTGTCAATTTAAGGTGTGACATTTTCCCAAAACACAGTCCTTGCCATTATGAAGTTTACAGTCACGAGGGGCCTTAGCTCCTCCTCCCGCCTTACCTCCCTCCCCTCCCCACAGCACCTGTATGTGTTTGTACGAATTTATTACTCTATTTATTTATTTATTTATTTATGCATATTTATTCTATTTATTTCATTTTGTTAATATGTTTTGTTTTGTTCTCTGTCTCCCCCTTCTAGACTGTGAGCCCGCTGTTGGGTAGGGACCGTCTCTATATGTTGCCAACTTGGACTTCCCAAGCACTTAGTACAGTGCTCTGCACACAGTAAGCGCTCAATAAATATGATTGAATGAATGAATGAATGAACAATATTTGTCTTGCTCTTGCATGGTATTTGTGTTGCCAAGGTATGACTCTATTTTATTTGTACATAGTTATTCTATTTATTTTATCTTGTTAATATGTTTTGTTTTGTTGCCGTCTCCACCTTCTAGACTGTGAGCCCACTGTTGGGTAGGGACCGTCTCTATACGTTGCCAACTTGGACTTCCCAAGCGCTTAGTACAGTGCTCCGCACACAGTAAGCGCTCAATAAATATGATTGAGTGAATGAGTGAATGAACAATATTTGTCTTGCTATTGCATGCTATATATGTTGTCACGATATGACTCTATTTTATTTGTACATATTTATTCTATTTATTTAACTTGGTTTATATGTTTTGTTTTGTTGTCTGTCTCCCCCTTCTAGACTGTGAGCCCGCTGTTGGTTAGGGACCGTCTCTAGATGTTGCCAACTTGGACTTCCCAAGGGCTTAGTACAGTGCTCTGCACACAGTAAGCGCTCAATAAATATGATTGAACGAATGAATTAATTAACTATTATTGTTAACTGCGTGGTATTTATGTTGTCAATTTAAGCTATGACATTTGAAGTTAATAACTCGATTAACTTTTATTTTATTTTAACAGCTTGTTGAAGAAGGATGCCGAAAACAGAACAGCATGATCTCCTGATGCTTTGTGAATTATTAAAAAAAAATAAATATTTTTTGAACAATCGAACCTTACTTTTGAAAGGAGATGTTTTCTAGATTGCTCGTCCATTTCCCCATTTACTGTTGCCCTTCTAGGGTTAATGTCATCGGGTAGATTGTGCCTCCTTTAATTCCCATTCTGCCCCCTTTAATTCCCCAGCTCTCTCTCTCTCTTTCATTCCCCTTATTCAGTCTATCCCAGGGGAAAGAGCACAGACCTGGAAATCAAGAGGATCTGAGTTCTAATCCCAGCTCCGCCGCTTGTCTGCTGTGTGACCTTGGGCAAGTCGTTGAGCTTCTCTGTGCCTCAGTTACCTCGTCTGTAGAACGGGCATTGAGACTGTGAGCCCCAGGTGGGACACAGACTCCGCTGAACCTGATTAGCTTGTATCTTTATGTTGCCAACTTGTACTTCCCAAGCGCTTAGTACAGTGCTCTGCACACAGTAAGCGCTCAATAAATACGATTGATTGATTGATCTACCCAAGTGCTTAGTACAGCGCCTGGCACGTAGTAAGCGCCCAACACATACCATTCAAAAAATCCTCGTGGTTTTTCACCCAAACTTTTCCAAGGCGAGCCCCATCCTCTCCATCCAAATGGCCACCATATGATGATGATGATGATGGTATTTGTTAAGCACTTAATACGTGCCAGGCACTGTTCTAAGCACTGGGGTAGATACAAGGTCATCAGGTTGTCCCACGTGAGGCTCACAGTCTTAATCCCCATTTTACAGATGGGGTAACTGAGGCACAGTGAAGTGACTTGTCCAGAGTCACCCAGCTGATAACTGGCGGAGGCGGAATTAGAACCCATGACCTCTGACTCCCAAGCCCAGGCTCTTTCCACTGAGCCACGCTGCTTCTCTGTATGATGGCAGAGGTCACATTGACTACTATAATAGACTGAGCCCCCTTTTTCCTCTCCCCCTCCCCATCCCCCCTACCTTACCTCCTTCCCCTCCCCACAGCACCTGTATAAATGTATATATGTTTGTACATATTTATTACTCTATTTATTTCACTTGTTCATATTTATTTTATTTATTTTATTTTGTTAATATGTTTTGTTTTGTTGTCTGTCTCCCCCTTCTAGAGTGTGAGCCCGCTGTTGGGTAGGGACCGTCTCTATATGTTGCCAACTTGTACTTCCCAAGCGCTTAGTACAGTGGTCTGCGCACAGTAATCGATCAATAAATGCGATTGAATGAATGAATGAATGACCGTCTCTATATGTTGCCAACTTGGACTTCCCAAGCGCTTAGTCCAGTGCTCTGCACACAGTAAGTGGTCAATAAATATGATTGAATGAATGAAGTACTGTAAGAAAAAAAAGATAGTGGCATATGTTAAGTGATGATGAGGGTATTTAAGTGCTTACTATGTGCCAAGCACTGTTCTAAACACTATGGGGTTACAAGGTGATCAGATTGGGGCTCACGTGGGGCTCACAGTCTCCATCCCCATTTTCCAGATGAGGTAACTGAGGCCCAGAGAAGTTAAGTGACTTGCCCGAAGTCACACAGCTGACAAGCGGCGGAGTCGGGATTAGAACCCATGACCTTTGACACACAAGCCCACGTTCTTTCCACTGAGCCACACTGCTCTAAGTTCAGGGAGAGCCATGATCATTAACGACAAAATGTTTGCATTTAAAAGTAATCCATCTATATAAATGACATAAGTAGGGAAAGGAATCTGATCATCATCAATCATCATCAATTGTATTTATTGAGCGCTTACTATGTGCAGAACACTGTACTAAGCGCTTGGGAAGTACAAATTGGCAACATATAGAGACAGTCCCTACCCAACAGTGGGCTCACAGTCTAAAAGGGGGAGACAGAGAACAAAACCAAACATACTAACAAAATAAAATAAATAGAATAGATATGTACAAGTTAAATAAATAGAGTAATAAATATGTACAAACATATATACAGGTGCTGTGGGGAAGGGAAGGAGGTAAGATGGGGGATGGAGAGGGGGACGAGGGGGAGAGGAAGGAAGGGGCTCAGTCTGGGAAGGCCTCCTGGAGGAGGTGAGGTCTCATCAGGGCCTTGAAGGGAGGAAGAGAGCTAGTTGTACCTACCTCCTTCCCCTCCCCACAGCACCTGTATCTATGTTTGTACAGATTCATTACTCTATTTATTTTACTTGTACGTATTTACTGTTCTATTTATTTTGTTAATGATGTGCATCTGATGTACCTACCTCCTTCCCCTCCCCACAGCACCTGTGTATATGTTTGTGCAGATTTATTACTCTATTTTACTTGTACATATTTACTGTTCTATTTATATTGTTAATGATGTGCATCTGATTTACCTACCTTCTTCACCTCCCCACAGCACCTGTATATATGTTTGTACAGATTTATTACTCTATTTATTTTACTTGCACATATTTACTGTTCTATTTATTTTGTTAATGATGTGCATCTGATGTACCTACCTCCTTCCCCTCCCCACAGCACCTGTATATATGTTTGTACAGATTCATTACTCTATTTTACTTGAGCATATTTACCGTTCTATTTATTTTGTTAATGACGTGCATCTGATGTACCTACCTCCTTCCCATCCCCACAGCACCTGTATTATATGTTTGTCCAGATTTATTACTCTATGTATTTTACTTGTATGTATTTACCGTTCTATTTATTTTGTTAATGATGTGCATCTAGCTTTACTTCTCTTTATTCTGATGACTTGACGCCTGTCCACATGTTTTGTTTTGTTGTCTTGTCTCCCCCCTCTAGACTGTGAGCCTGTTGTTGGGTAGGAACTGTCAATCAATCAATCAATCAATCGTATTTATTGAGTGCTTACTGTGTGCAGAGCACTGCACTAAGCGCTTGGGAAGTACAAGTTGGCAACATATAGAGACAGTCCCTACCCAACAGTGGGCTCACAGTCTAAAAGGGGGAGACAGAGAACAAAACCAAACATACTAACAAAATAAAATAAATAGAATAGATATGTACAAGTGAAATAAATAGAGTAATAAATACGTACAAACATATATACATATATACAGGTGCTGTGGGGAAGGGAAGGAGGTAAGATGGGGGGGATGGAGAGGGGGACGAGGGGGAGAGGAAGGAAGGGGCTCAGTCTGGGAAGGCCTCCATAATAATATAAAGTGCTTACGATGTACAAAGCACTGGGGAGGTCACAAGGGGCTCACAGTCTTCATCCCCATTTTGCAGATGAGGTCACTGAGGCCCAGAGAAGTGAAATGACTTCCCCAAAGTCACACAGCTGACCAGTGGTGGAGCTGGGATTTGAACCCATGACCTCTCACTCCAAAGCCCGGGCTCTTTCCACTGAGCCACGCTTCTTCCTCAACCGTCTCTTTATGTTGCCAACTTGTACTTCCCAAGCGCTTAGTACAGTGCTCTGCACACAGTAAGCGCTCAATAAATACGATAGAAGGAACGAATATACAAGCACACAGCAGTGTGTCTTTCAACTGCCTACAGCTCTTTTTTAGGGAAATGTTTCTTCCTGAACCTGGGCTCATCTTTTGACTCTTCTTTCCTCTCAAGAAGCAGCGTGGCTCAGTGGAAAAGAGCCCGGGCTTTGGAGTCAGAGGTCATGGGTTCAAATCCCGGCTCCGCCAATTGTCAGCTGTGTGACTTTGGGCAAGTCACTTCACTTCTCTGGGCCTCAGTTACCTCATCTGTAAAATGGGGATTAAGACTGTGAGCCCCGCGTGGGACAACCTGATCACCTTGTAACCTCCCCAGCGCTTAGAACAGTGCTTTGCACATAGTAAGCGCTTAATAAATACCATTATTATTATTATTATATTAAATCCGTTTTTAAATTCTGCCAGCTTTTCCTCCACAGCGATTCCTGGTTCAAGTCCTTTTGCTTCACCAGCCCGCACACTTCATTCCTCTAATAAATATTAACCTACAGTTCTTTTTTAGGGAAATGTCTCTTCCTGAACCCGGGCTCATCTTTTGACTCTTCTCTGTTTTCATATTAAATCCGTTTTTAAATTCTGCCAGGTTTTCCTCCACAGCGATACCTGGTTCAAGGCCTGTCGCTTCACCAGCCCGCACACTTCGTTCCTCTAATAAATATGAACCTACAGTTCTTTTTTAGGGAAATGTCTCTTCCTGAACCCGGGCTCATCTTTTGAATCTTCTTTCCTCTCATATTAAATCCGTTTTTAAATTCTGCCAGGTTTTCCTGCACAGCGATTCCTGGTTCAAGGCCTGTCGCTTCACCAGCCCGCACACTTTGTTCCTCTAATATTAACTTTCTCACTGCACCTTGATCGTGTCTGTCTTGCCGCCAACCTCTCACCGACAGACCTGGAATGCCCTCCCTCCTCATATCAGAAAGATAAATGCTCCCCACTCGTGGCTCAGTGGAAAGAGCCCGGGCTAGGGAGTCAGAGGTCATGGGTTCGAATCCCAGCTCTACCAACTGTCAGCTGTGTGACCTTGGGCAAGTCACTTAACTTCTCTGTGCTTCAGTTCCCTCATCTGTAAAATGGGGATTAGGACTGTGAGCCCCAGGTGGGACAGCATGATCACCTTGCATCTATTCCAGCACTTAGAACAGTGCTTGGCACGTAGTAAGTGCTTAACAAGTGCCATCATTATTATTATTATTATTGTCTGCTGTGTGGCCTTGGGCAAGCCACTTCACTTCTCTGGTCCTCAGTGACCTCATCTGTAAAAGGGGGATTAGGACAGTAAACCCCACGTGGGACAACCTGATTATCCAGCACTTTGAACAGTGCTTGGCACATAGTAAGCGCTTAACAAGTGCCATCATCATCATTATTGTTATTGTCTGCTGTGTGACCTTGGGCAAGTCACTTCACTTTTCTGGGCCTCAGTGGCCTCATCTGTAAAAGGGAGATGAAGACTGTGAGCCCCACGGGGGACAACCTGATTATCCAGCGCTTAGAACAGTGCTTGGCACATAGTAAGTGCTTAACAAGTGCCATCATCATCATTATTATTATTATTGTCTGCTGTGTGACCTTGGGCAAGTCACTTCACTTCTCTGGGCTTCAGTTCCCTCATCTGTAAAATGGGGATTAGGACTGTGAGCCCCACATGGGAAAACCTGATCACCTTGTATCTATCCCAGTGCTTAGAACAGTGCTTGGCACATTATAAGTGCTTAACAAGTGCCATCATTCTTCTTCTTATTATTATTCTTGTCTGCTGTGTGACCTTGGGCAAGTCACTTCACTTCTCTGGGCCTCAGTTCCCTCATCTGTAAAATGGGGAGTAGGACTGTGAGCCCCCCCATGGGACAACCTGATCACCTTGTATCTATCCCAGCACTTGGAACAGTGCTTGGCACATAGTAAGTGCTTAACAAGTGCCATCATCATTATTATTATTATTGTCTGCTGTGTGACCTTGGGCAAGTCACTTCACTTCTCTGGGCCTCAGTTCCCTCATCTGTAAAATGGGGATTAGGACTGTGAGCCCCAGGTGGGACAACATGATCACCTTGCATGTATTCCAGCACTTAGAACAGTGCTTGGCACATAGTAAGTGCTTAACAAGTGCCATTATTATTATTATTATTATTATTATTGTCTGCTGTGTGGCCTTGGGCAAGCCACCTCACTTCTCTGGGCCTCAGTGACCTCATCTGTAAAAGGGGGATTAGGACAGTAAACCCCACGTTGGAAAACCTGATTATCCAGCACTTTGAACAGTGCTTGGCACATAGTAAGCGCTTAACAAGTGCCATCATCATCATCATTGTTATTGTCTGCTGTGTGACCTTGGGCAAGTCACTTCACTTCTCTGGGCCTCAGTGACCTCATCTGTAAAAGGGAGATGAAGACTGTGAGCCCCAAGGGGGACAACCTGATTATCCAGTGCTTAGAACAGTGCTTGGCACATAGTAAGCGTTTAACATATACCATCATTATTATTATGATGATGATGTGAGCCCGCTTCTAGACTGTGAGCCCGTTGTTGGGTAGGGACCGTCTCTATACGTTGCCGACTTGGACTTCCCAAGCGCTTAGTACAGTGCTCTGCACACAGTGAGCGCTCAATAAATACAATTGGATGAATGAGTGAATGGGAAAGTAGAATTCAGCAACAGGCCCCGTGGGGCGGCTCCAAGCCGAACCGCTAGGGGGCGCCGGCCCCGCCTGCCAAGGAGCCGAGGTCGGAGCGCGCATGCGTAGCGATGAGGGTGGTGACGTCACCCGCAGCGGTTGCCATGGAGGTCGCCGGCACATGCAGGTGACGTCACCGCCGCGCGCATGCGCGCTCCGGCCGGGCGCGCCGGTTTCCTTGGCAACGGCTGATGATGACGGCGCGGGCCCGGGGCCCGCTGCAGGCCGCGCAGCGCAGCGCCCTCCACCTGCAGCTGCAGGTAATGATAATAATAATTAATAATAATGATGGTGTTTGTTAAGCGCTTACTATGTGCCAAGCACTGTTCTAAGCGCTGGGGAGGTTACAAGGTGATCAGGTTGTCCCACCTGAGGCTCACAGTCTTAATCCCCATTTTCCAGATGAGGGAACTGAGGCACAGAGAAGTGAAGTAATAATAATAATAATGGCATTTGTTAAGCGCTTACTATGTGCCAAGCACTGTTCTAAGCGCTGGGGAGGTTACAAGGTGATCAGGTTGTCCCACCTGGGGCTCACAGTCTTAATCCCCATTTTCCAGATGAGGGAACTGAGGCACAGAGAAGTGAAGTAATAATAATAATAATGGCATTTGTTAAGCGCTTACTATGTGCCAAGCACTGTTCTAAGCGCTGGGGAGGTTACAAGGTGATCAGGTTGTCCCACCTGGGGCTCACAGTCTTAATCCCCATTTTCCAGATGAGGGAACTGAGGCACAGAGAATAATAATAATGATGATGATGGCATTTGTTAAGCGCTTACTATGTGCAAAGCACTGTTCTAAGCGCTGTGGGGGGATACAGTGTGATCAAGTTGTCCCACGTGGGGCTCACAGTCTTAATCCCCATTTTTACAGATGAGGGAACTGAGGCTCAGAGAAGTTAAGTGACTTGCCCAAGGTCACACAGCAGACTTGTGGCGGAGCTGGGATTCGAACCCCTGACCTCTGACTCCAAAGCCCGGGCTCTTTCCACTGAGCCACGCTGCTTCTCTAATAGTTCTCTAATAGTTTTGGTATTTGTTAAGCGCCTACTATGTGCCAAGCACTGTTCTAAGCGCTGGGGAGGTTACAAGGTGAGCAGGTTGTCCCATGGTGTGGGGGCGCTCACAGTCTTCATCCCCATTTTACAGAGGAGGGAACTGAGGCCCAGAGAAGTGAAGTAATAATAACAATAGTTTGGGTATTTGTTAAGCGCCTACTATGTGCCAAGCACTGTTCTAAGCACGGGGGAGGATAAGGTGATCACGTTGTCCCACGTGAGGCCCACAATCTTAATCCCCATTTTACAGATGAGTTAACTGAGGCCCGGAGAAGTGAAACGGCTTGCCCAAAGTCACACAGCTGACAGTTGGTGGAGCCGGGATTTGAACCCATGACCTCTGACTCCAAAGCCCGGGCTCTTTCCACTGAGCCACACTACTCCTCACTTATGTATATATCTGTCATTTTATTTATTTATATTCATTCATTCATTCAGTTGTATTGAGCGCTTACTGTGTGCAGAGCACTGTACTAAGCGCTTGGGAAGTCCAAGTTGGCAACATCTAGAGACGGTCCCTACCCAACAGCGGGCTCACAGTCTGAAAGGGGGAGACAGAGAACAAAACAAAACATATTATCAGTCAATCATATTTATTGAGCGCTTACTGTGTGCAGAGCACTGTACTAAGCGCTTGGGAAGTATAAATTGGCAACATCTAGAGACGGTCCCTACCCAACAGCGGGCTCACAGTCTAGAAGGGGGAGACAGACAACAAAACAAAACATATTAACAAATTGACACCTGCCTCGCCACCCTAGACTGCGAGCTCGTTGTGGGCAGGGAATGTCACCGTTTCCTGTTGTATTGTGCTTTCTGAAGCGCTTAGTACAGTGCTCTGCACATAGTAAGCACTCAATAAATACGATTGATGACAATTGATGAGTAAGCATTTAAGAAAAACGATTGAATGCATGAATGAATCCCCGTAGGCTGTAAGCTTGTTGTGGACAGGGAACGTGTCTGCCAACTCTAGTATTGTGCTCTCCCAAACACTTAGTATGGTGCTGTGAACACCATGAGCACTCAATAAATATCATTGATAATGGCATTGATGATCAATCAATCGTATTTATTGAGTGCTTACTGTGTGCAGAGCACTGTACTAAGCATTTGGGAAGTACAACTTGGCAACATAGAGAGGCAGTCCCTACCCAACAGTGGGCTCACAGTCTAAAAGGGGGAGACAGAGAACAAAACCAAACGTACTAACAAAATAAAATAAATAGAATAGATATGTACAAGTAAAATAAATAGAGTAATAAATCTGTACAAACATATATACATATATACAGGTGCTGTGGGGAAGGGAAGGAGGTAAGATGTATAAGATATATACCTGTATATATGTATATATGTTTGTACATATTTATTACTCTATTTTACTTGTACATATCTATTCTATTTATTTTATTTTGTTAGTATGTTTGGTTCTGTTCTCTGTCTCCCCCTTCTAGACTGTGAGCCCACTGTTGGGTAGGGACTGTCTCTATATGTTGCCAATTTGTACTTCCCAAGCGCTTAGTACAGTGCTCTGTACATAGTAAGCGCTCAATAAATACGATTGATGATGATGATGATGATAAGGGGGATGATGATGATGTTGGAGATGTCCTGGTGGCAGAAGGAGATGCAAGAATGCAGCCCAAATAGCTCATTTTAACATTTTCCCATCCCCTTTCTTCCCTTTATGAGAGGTTGTCTTCTCACTGAGTCCTGTTCTACAAATATTCATTCAGTCAATCGTATTTATTGAGCACTTACTGTGTGCAGAGCACTGTACTAAGCGCTTGGGAAGTACAAGTTGGCAACATATAGAGACGGTCCCTACCCAACAGCGGGCTCCCAGTCTATGGGAATGACACCCTATCCTCCCTGCCCACAAATCGCTTATATTCTAATTGTCTGGGACTCCCTCCCTCTTCACATCCATAGGACCTTAATAATAATAATTATTATTAATTATTATTATTGTTGTTATTGTAATAATAATGTATTATATAATTGTATATATAATTACTATATATATAATTGTATATGTAATAATAATATATATTATATAATTGTATGCATATTGTAATATTAATAATGGCACTTATTAAGTGCTTACTATGTGCAGAACACTGTTCTAAGCGCTGGGGAGGTTACAAGGTGATCAGGTTGTCCCATGGGGGGCTCACAGCCTTAATCCCCATTTTATAGATGAGGGAACTGAGACCCAGAGAAGTGAAGTGACTTGTCCAAAATCACACAGCTGACGATTGGCAGAGTCGGGATTTGAACTCATGACCTCTGACTCCAAATCCCGGGCTCTTCCCACTGAGCCACGCTGCCCGAGCCTCTACTTTGTGCATGGCGTTGTACTGAGCTCTTGGGGAAATTACCAAATTGAAGACGTTTTCTGCCCACTTGGAGTTTACAGTCCAAGGGGGAAGATATAAAAATTGCCGGAAAATCCTTGTGTACCGTTCTCCTTCCATCAGTTTGGAAGAAATTAGAAAGGGAATTGTGACTGGAATTTTGAGGAGTTTCCCTGCCCTTCCCACCGCCTTCCAGGCGTTGGGATAACGTGAGCCCTCTGTTGGGTAGGGACTGTCTCTATGTGTTGCCGACTTGTACTTCCCAAGCGCTTAGTACAGTGCTCTGCACACAGTAAGCGCTCAATAAATATGATTGATTGATTGATTGACGAGGAATAGCGGACGCTAATTGAGGAGGGTTGGCGAGACTGTGAGCCCGCTGTTGGGTGGAGACCGTCTCTATACGTTGCCAACTTGGACTTCCCAAGCGCTTAGTACAGTGCTCTGCCCACAGTAAGCGCTCAATAAATACGAACGCTTAGTACAGTGCTCTGCACACAGTAAGCGCTCAATAAATGCGATTGAATGAATGAGGAGGCACAAAGGAAATCATTTTAGCAGCTGCTCAATAAATACGATCGCTTACTACAGTGCTCTGCACACAGTAAGCGCTCAATAAATACGACTGAACGAATGAGGAGGCACAAAGGAAATAATTTTAACAGCTGCCATGATATTCTAGAGAAAAATACTCAAAACCTATTTTTTTTTTTTTTTGCCTTTCTGCAATTTAATTTAGGTCGACGAATTGCTTCAGCAGAGTCTATCGGAGGGAAACTTAGAAGGCGAGAAAAGGAAGGGCATCTATCAGAGGTGCGGTATAATAATAATTATTATTATTATGGCATTTATTAAGCGCTTACTATGTGCAAAGCACTGTTCTAAGCGCTGGGTAGGTTACAATATTACGGTGACCCATGCTTCAGGGGGAGGGTTGGGCCTCTCTCCTGTCTGAGTGTGTGCCTTCATCCTCCCTTTTAGACTGTGAGCCCACTGTTGGGTAGGGACCGTCTCTATATGTTGCCAACTTGGACTTCCCAAGCGCTTAGTACAGTGCTCTGCACACAGTAAGCGCTCAATAAATACGATTGATTGATTGATCCTCCCCTGTTTCTCATCTTCGGAGTGTGCCGCCCCATTCTCTCTCCCCACCTATTCCTGGAAAGAAATGGCCCAGTAAAAATGATAACTACTGTTTCTACGATTAGTAAATGTAATTTTGAAGTGGTTTTTGTTAATCAATCGATCGTATTTATTGAGCGCTTCCTGTGTGCAGAGCACTGTACTAAGCGCTTGGGAAGTACAAGATGGCAACATGTAGTATGTTTGGTTTTGTTCTCTGTCTCCCCCTTCTAGACTGTGAGCCCGATGTTGGGTAGGGACTGTCTCTATGTGTTGCCGACTTGTACTTCCCAAGCGCTTAGTACAGTGCTCTGCACACAGTAAGCGCTCAATAAATACGATTGATTGATTGATTGATATAGAGACAGTCCCTACCCAACAGTGGGCTCACAGTCTAAAAGGGGGAGACAATATGTTTGGTTTTGTTCTCTGTCTCCCCCTTTTAGACTGTGAGCCCACTGTTGGGTAGGGACCATCTCTATATGTTGCCAATTTGTACTTCCCAAGCGCTTAGTACAGTGCTCTGCACACAGTAAGCGCTCAATAAATACGATTGATTGATTGATTGATATAGAGACAGTCCCTACCCAAAAGTGGGCTCACAGTCTAAAAGGGGGAGACAATATGTTTGGTTTTGTTCTCTGTCTCCCCCTTTTAGACTGTGAGCCCACTGTTGGGTAGGGACTGTCTCTATATGTTGCCAATTTGTACTTCCCAAGCGCTTAATACAGTGCTTTGCACATAGTAAGCGCTCAATAAATACGATTGATGATGATGAAGCGTTAAGTGCTCACTCTGTGTCAAACACCATTTTAAGATAATAATAATAATGATGTTGGCATTTGTTAAGCGCTTACTATGTGCCAAGCGCTGTTCTAAGCGCTGAGATCTGGGGTAGAGATGAGGAGCAGCATGGCTCAGTGGATAGAGCACAGGCCTGGGGGTCAGAAGGACCCGGGTTCTAATTCCGGCTCCGCCACCTATCTGCTGTGTGGCCCCGGGCAAGTCATTTCACTTCTCTGGGCCTCAGTTACCGCATCTGTAAAATGGGGATTGAGAGTGTGAGTCCATGTGGGACAGGGACGGTGTCATTCATTCATTCATTCTGTCGTATTTATTGAGCGCTTACTGTGTGCAGAGCACTGGACTAAGCGCTTGGGAAGTACAAGTTGGCAACATATAGATGGTTCCTACCCAACCAACCTGATTAAATTGTATCTGCCCCAGCGTTTGACACATATTCATTTATTCATTCAATCGTATTTATTGAGCGCTTACTGTGTGCAGAGCACTGTACTAAGCGCTTGGGAAATACAAATTGGCAACATATAGAGACGGTCCCTACCCAACAGTGGGCTCACAGTCTAGAAGGACTCACATAGTGTCAAGAGAAGCAGTGTGGCTCGGTGGAAAGAGCCCGGGCTTTGGAGTCAGAGGCCATGGGTTCAAATCCCGACTCCGCCAATTGTCAGCTGTGTGACTTGGGGCAAGTCACTTCACTTCTCTGGGCCTCAGTTACTGCATCTGTAAAATGAGGAATAAGACTGTGAGCTCCCTGTGGAACAACCTGATCACCTTGTAACCTCCCCAGCGCTTAGAACAGTGCTTTGCACATAGTAAGCACTTAATAAATGCTATCAGTATTATTATTATGTTTCTGTAGTGAATTTCTCTCTTTCTTTTAATGGTATTTGTTAAGCGCTTGCTATGTCTCAAAGACTGGGGTGGCTATAAAGAGCAGCATAGCCCAACGTTTGGCACGTGGTTTCTACAATTAGCGAATTTCTCTTTTTTTAGGGGTATGTGTTAAGCGCTTACTATGTGTCAGACACTGGGGTGGATATAAAGAGCAGCACAGTTTAGTGGATAGAGCTGGGGCCTGGAAGTTGGGAACATCGCAGCTGGTGATCAGTTCAACTCACGCTGAGGTAATAATAATAATAATAATAATAATAATAATAATGGCATTTATTAAGCGCTTACTATGTGCAAAGCACTGTTCTAGCATAGCGTAAGCGTAGAAGTAATGTGACCTAGTGGCTAGAGCCCGGGAGGTGGAAGGACGTGGGTTCTAATCCCAGCTCCGCCACGTCTCTGCTGTGTGACCTTGGGCAAGTCATAAACTACTCTGGGCCTCAGTTCCTTCATTGGTAAAATGAGGATTCAGCCCCCTGCTTTCCACATTTCTTTAGATGGAGCTAGGAGAGTATGGGCTCTGGAGTCAGAGGTCACGGGTTCAAATTCCAGCTCCGCCAATTGTCAGCTGTGTGACTTTCAGCAAGTCACTTCACTTCTCTGGGCCTCAGCTACCTCATCTGTAAAATGGGGATGAAGGCTGTGAGCCCCCCGCGGGACAACCTGATCACCTTGTAACCTCCCCAGCGCTTAGAACAGTGCTTTGCACATAGTAAGCGCTTAATAAATGCCATTATTATTATTATTATTCGCTGGGCCTCGGTTCCCTCATTTGTAAAATGGTGATAAGAGTGTGAGCCCCATGTGGGACAGGGACTGTGTCCAACCTGATTAACTTCTCTATATGTTGCCAACTTGTAGTTCCCAAGCGCTTAGTACAGTGCTCTGCACACAGTAAGCGCTCAATAAATACGATTGATTGATTGTCTACCCCAGCACTTAAACCAGTACTTGGCACATAGTAAGTGCTTAATAAGTAACATAATAATAGTAATAATAATACATGGTGCTCGGCACATAGTAAGCGCTTAACAAATGCCGTCATTATTAATCATCATCAATCGTATTTATTGAGCGCTTACTATGTGCAGAGCACTGTACTAAGCGCTTGGGAAGTACAAATTGGCAACATATAGAGACAGTCCCTACCCAACAGTGGGCTATGTTATTGGGAAAGTACAATACAACAATAAATAGTGACATTTCCTGCCCACAGTGAGTTTACAGTCTGGAGGGGGGGGATACAGGCATCAATACAAATGACTAAAATTCCAGATATGTACATAACTGATTACATTACAGATATGTAATAATAATACATTATTACTGTTATTACATGTGTTGATTAGGTTGGACACAGTCTTTATCCTTCAGGGGGCTCACAGTTTAAATAGGAGGGACAACAGGAGAACTGAGGCACAGAGAAGTTAAGTGACTTGCCCAAGGTCGCACAGCAAGCCATTGGCAGAGCCAGGATCCGAACTCAGGTCTTCTGATGCCCGGGCCTGTGCTCTTTCCACTAGGCCACACTGCTTCTCTTCCAAAAATAGGGCTCTCTTTGCCAGCTGTTCTTTGACTACCATTTGCTTAATGCCTAGGGGTTTCCAGTTTCTTGTACATAAACGTGAATCATCAACATCATCATCAATCGTATTTATTGAGCGCTTACTATGTGCAGAGCACTGTACTAAGCGCTTGGGAAGTACAAATTGGCAACATATAGAGACAGTCCCTACCCAACAGTGGGCTCACATGTAAGTTTGAAACAGCTAAACTTCTTTTCAGTAGCTAACTAGACCTACCAAATTCAAAAATATGTTAGTATCTTTGTATTCGTGCCACAGCTAATGTTCAGCAATCAATCAGTCGTATTTATTGAGTGCTTACTGTGTGCAGAGCACTGTACTAAGCACTTGGGAAGTACAAGTTGGCAACAGAAAGAGACGGTCCCTACCCAACAATGGGCTCACAGTCTAGAAGGGGGAGACAGAGAACAAAACATATTAACAAAATAAAATAAATAGAATAAATATGTACAAGTAAAATAAATAGAGTAATAAATACGTACCAGCAATGAGAGCTTATGTTTAGAAAATATTGGACGTTTCAATTTCAGGCATATTTCATTGGTCATGACAGAAATCGACTAATGTGCTTGTGTTTTCAATTTAGATGTGTCCAGCTGAAAAGAGCAATAGATGAAAATAAAGATGCTCTGCAAAAGCTAAACAAAGTAAGTAGTCATAGCAATAATATATATGTATATATTTATGTATTTTGTACCTACTAAAGGCAATGTACTGTTATGAATATTTGAGACGTATTACAGATCAGTCAAGAAACTCAAGCACAATTCCCCAGGTGATGGTAACAGTGCAAACTGCAATCTTAATTTGGACATTGAACAATCAAGAAAGTCTCCCCAAAAGAGACGTAGTCCCCCCTCCCAGCCCTACAGTAGTTATGTACATATCTGTAATTTCATTCATTTGTATTGATGCCTCTATCCCCCACTCAATCAATCAATCAATCGTATTTATTGAGCGCTTCCTGTGTGCAGAGCACTGTACTAAGCGCTTGGGAAGTCCAAGTTGGCAACATATAGAGGCAGTCCCTACCCAACAGTGGGCTCACAGTCTAGAAGGGGGAGACAGAGAACAAAACCAAACATATTAACAAAATAAAATAAATAGAATAGATATGTACAAGTAAAATAAATAGAGTAATAAATATGTACAAACATATATACAGGTGCTGTGGGGAAGGGAAGGAGGTTGTAAGCTCGTTGTGGGCAGGAAATGTCACTGTTTATTGTTGTATTGTACTATCCCAATAACATTAATAATGATGGCATTTGTTAAGCGCTTACTGTGTGCCGTTCTACGAACTGGGGGAGATACAAGGTGATCCGTTTGTCCCACGTGGGGCTCCCGGTCTTAATCCCCATTTTACAGATGAGGTAACTGAGGCACAGACTTGCCCAAAATCACACAGCTGGTCAGTGGCGGAGCTGGAAGAACCCACGTCCTCCGACTCCCAAGCCTGGGCTCTTTTCCCCTAGGCCAGGCTGCTTTAGCACAGATCTCTGCACACCATAATCGCTCAGTAAATATGATGAAACGAATGAGTGAATGAGTGAACAGTACCTATTGGAGGGATTATGACGTATTATTTCTTCAAGTTTTGCTTTAAAAACGCCTTTTCATCTCCTTTTCTGCGCCTCATCTGTGAAATGGGGATTAAGGTTGTGAGCCCCATGTGGGACAGGGACTGTGCCCAACTTGATTATCTTGTCCCCGGCGCTTAGTACAGTGCCTGGCACAGAGTAAATGCTTAACAAATACAATTTAAAAAATCAATCAGCTGTATTTATTGAGCGCTTACTGTGTGTGCAGAGCACTGTACTAAGCACTTGGGAGGGTACAGTGTAACAGAGTTGGCAGGTTCCCGGACTACAGTGAGCTTACAGTTGTATAAATTGACACCTGTCCATATGTTTTGTTTTGTCATCTGTCTCCCCCTTCTAGACTGTGAGCCCGTTGTTGGGGAGGGACCGTCTCTATATGTTACCAACTTGTACTTCCCAAGCGCTTAGTACAGTGCTCTGCACACGGTAAGCGCTCAATAAATACGATTGAATGAATGAAAGAATAAAGCACATTCCCTATCCACAAGTTACATACAGTCTAAGAGGAAGACACGCAATGAAGGATTCGCAAGGAGCGGAATCAGAATGAAAGATTTTTTTTTTGGTTTTTTGTGATGGTATTTGTTTAGCACTTACTCTATATTAAGCACTGTTCTAAACTCTGGGGTAGATGATGTTGATGATGATGATAATGGCACTTATTAAGCACTTACTATGTGCAAAGCAGTGTTCTAAGCGCTGGGGGATACAAGGTAATCAGGCTGTCCCATGGGGGGCTCACAGAGAATCAATCAATCAATCAGTCGTATTTATTGAGTGCTTACTGTGTGCAGAGCACTGTACTAAGCGCCTGGGAAGTCCGAGTTGGCAACACATAGAGACGGTCCCTACCCAACAGTGGGCTCACAGTCGAGAAGGGGGAGACAGACAACAAAACCAAATATACTAACAAAATAAAATAAATAGAATAGAAATGCACAAGCTAATCAGGTTGGACACAGTCCCTGTCCCACATGGGGCTCACAGTCTAAATAGGAGGGAAGACAGGAATTGAATCTCCGTTTTATAGAAGAGGAAATTGAGGGCCAGAGAAGTGGTGACTCTCCCAAGGTCACACAGCAAGCAAGTGGCAAAACCAGGATTAGAACCCAGGTCTTTTGATTTCCAGGCCTGTGCGATCTGTACTAGGCCATGCAAGCTGAACGTTCGGTCAGATATACAGGGAAGCAGCATGGCCTTGTGGAAAGAGCATGGGCCTAGGAATCAGAAGATCTGGGTTCTAATCTTCGCTCTGCCACTGCCCTGCTGTGTGACCTTGGGCAAGTCACTGAAAGTTCTCCTGGCCTCAGTTTCCTCATCTGCACATAGTAAGCGCTCAATAAATACGATTGATGATGATGATGATGTAAAATGGGGATTCAGTACCTGTTTCCCTCCACTTATCATTCATTCAGTCGCATTTATTGAGCACTTACTGTGTGCAGAGCACTGTACTGAGCTCTTGGGAAATACAAATCGGCAATATACAGAGGCGGTCCCTACCCAACAACGGGCTCACAGTCTAGAAAACTTAACTGTGAGGTCCATTCATTCATTCATTCAATCGTATTTATTGAGTGCGTGCTGTGTCAAGCGCTTAGTACAGTGCTCTACACACAGTAAGCGCTCAATAGATACGATTGATTGATTGTGTGCAGAGCACTGTACTAAGTGCTCGGGAAGTCCAAGTTGGCAACATATAGAGACGGTCCCTACCCAACAACGGGCTCACAGTCTAGAAAACTTAACTGTGAGGTCCATTCATTCATTCATTCAATCGTATTTATTGAGCGCGTGCTGTGTCAAGCGCTTAGTACAGTGCTCTGCACACAGTAAGCGCTCAATAAATACGATTGATTGTGTGCAGAGCACTGTACTAAGTGCTCGGGAAGTCCAAGTTGGCAACATATAGAGACGGTCCCTACCGAACAGCGGGGCTCACAGTCTAGAAGGGGGAGACAGACAACAAAACAAAACATATTAACAAAGTAAAATAAATAGAATAGATATGTACAAATAAAATAAATAGATAAATAGAGTAATAAATACATACAAACATATATACATATATACAGGTGCTGTGGAGGATGTCCATGAGGGATCGGGATAGTGTCCAACCTGATTATCTTGTATATACCGTACTGCTTCGTACAGTGCTTTGCACATAATAAGCACTTAACAAATACCATTATCATCAAATATTCCTATATTCAACGAGTGCTGAGTATAATAACGATGGCATATGTTAAGTGCTTACTATGTGCGAAGCACTGTTCTAAGCGGTTGGGGGGGGATACGCGGTGATCAGGCTGTCCCACGTGGGGCTCACAATCTTCATCCCCGTTTGACAGATGAGGTCACTGAGGCCCAGAGAAGTGAAGTGACTTGCCCAGAGTCACACAGCTGACAAGTGGCGGAGCCGGGATTTGAACCCGTGACCTCTGGCTCCCAAGCCCGGGCTCTTTCCACTGAGCCACGCTGCTTCTCTGAAGGAGCATCGCTAAAGACATAAGTGCAAGAAGTAGTTAGTTTCTGTAAGACAAAAGTAGATCAGTTGACGTTGCTGTGAAGCAAATAGTATCTTGAAATTTGCGTCCACTGGGTACCGTGAAAGAGTGATTTTACCACGTGTTTGCAAACACTTTAATTTGACACAACAGTCAGATTCGTAGAGTATTCAGTTAAAGCTGAAAATCCAAGCTGCTGTAGATTAACATCATTCATTCATTCAGTCGTATTTATTGAGGGCTTACTGTGTGCAGAGCACTGTACTAAGCGCTTGGGAAGTCCAAGTTGGCAACATATAGAGACGGTCCCTACCCAACAGTGGGCTCACAGTCTAGAAAGGGAAGACAGACAACAAAGCAAAACATATTAACAAAATAAAATAAGTAGAATAAATGTGTACAAGTGAAATAAATAAATAGAGTAATAAATCTGTACAAACATATATACATATATACAGGTGCTGTAGGGAGGGGAAGGAGGCAAGGCTGGGGGATGGGGAGGGGGATAATAATGTTAATGCGGTAGTAACATCAATTCCTTACACCAATTAGATATACTTTCACTTAGTCATAATTATCTCTAATTTTAGTTTTGGACAGATGAACATTTGAAGCTAAAGAAAGATCCAGATCCAGAATCATCGTTTCCCTGAATCCTTCCTGTCAGATAATAATAATAATAATAATAATAATAATAATAATAATAATAATAATAATGTTAGTATTTGTTAAGCCCTTACTATGTTCATTCATTCATTCATTCAGTCGTATTTATTGAGCGCTTACTGTGTGCAGAGCACTGTACTAAGCACTTGGGAAGAACAAGTTGGTAACATATAGAGACGGTCCCTACCCAACAGTGGGCTCACAGTCTAGAAGGGGGAGACGGACAACAAAACAAAACATGTGGATAGGTATTATGTCATCAGAATAAATAGAAATAAAGCTAGATGCACATCATTAACAAAATAAATAGAATAGTAAATATGTACAAGTAAAATAGAGTAATAAATCTGTACAAACATATATACAGGTGCTGTGGGGAGGGGAAGGAGGTAGGGCGGGGGGGGATGGGGAGGAGGAGAGGAAAAGGGGGGCTCAGTCTGGGAAGGCCTCCTGGAGGAGGTGAGCTCTCAGTAGGGCCTTGAAGGGAGGAAGAGAGCTAGCTTGGCAGATGGGCAGAGGGAGGCCATTCCAGGCCAGGGGGAGGATGTGGGCCGGGGGTCGATGGCGGGACGGGCGAGAACGAGGCCCAGTGAGGAGGTTAGCAGCAGAAGAGGAGCGGAGGGTGCGGGCTGGGCTCTGGTCTAAGCGCTGGAGTAGATACAAGGTGATCAGGTTGTCCCACGGGGGGCTCACCATCTTAATCCCCATTTTACAGATGAGGGAACTGAGGCACAGAGAAGTTGTGACTTGCCCCTCCTATTTTACCACAACCCAGTCCCCAACCACGCTCCTCCATCACCCACCTACTCACTGTACCTCCATCTCCTCTAACTTGCCACCAACCCTTTACCCACATCAATCAATCAAAAGTATTTATTGAGTGCTTACTGTGTACAGAGCACTGTACTAAGCGCTTGGGAAGTACAAGTTGGCAGCATATAGAGACAGTCCCTACCCAACAGTGGGCTCACATCTTCCCTCTGGCCTGGCACTCTCTTCCCCTTGGCAGCGTGGCTCAGTGGAAAGAGCCCGGGCTCTGGAATCAGAGGTCATGGGTTCAAATCCCAGCTCCGCCACTTGTCAGCTGAGTGACTTTGGGCAAGTCACTTCACTTCTCTGGGCCTCAGTTCCCTCATCTGTAAAATGGGGATGAAGACTGTGAGCCCCCCATGGGACAACTTGATCCCCTTGTAACCTCCCCAGCGCTTAGAACGGTGCTTTGCACATAGTAAGTGCTCCACCTCATGTCTGCTGTGTGACCTTGGGCAAGTCACTTAACTTCTCAGAGCCTCAGTTACCTCATCTGTAAAATGGGGATGAAGACTGTGAGCCCCCCGTGGGACAACTTGATCCCCTTGTAACCTCCCCAGTGCTTAGAACGGTGCTTTGCACATAGTAAGCGCTCCACCTCATGTCTGCTGTGTGACCTTGGGTAAGTCACTTAACTTCTCGAAGCCTCAGTTACCTCATCTGTAAAATGGGGATGATAACTGTGAGCCCCATGCGGGACAACCTGATCACCTTGTATCCCCCCCAGCGCTTAGAACGGTGCTTTGCACATAGTAAGTGCTTAACAAATGCCATTATTATTATTATTGTTATTATTATTATTAATAAATGCCATCATTATTATTATTAATTATATCCAGTGCTCAGAACAGTGCCCAGCGCTTAGAACAGTGCTTTGCACATGGTAAGCACTTAACAAATGCCATTATTTTTATTATTATTATTAATAATAATAAATGCCATCATCATTATTATTTATTATATCCAGTGCTCAGAACAGTGCCCAGCGCTTAGAACAGTGCTTTGCACATAGTAAGCGCTTAATAATTGCGATTATTATTATTATTATATTCATTCATTCATTCAATCGTATTTATTGAGCGCTTACTTTGTGCAGAGCACTGTACTAAGCGCTCGGGAAGTACAAGGTGGCAACATATAGAGGCGGTCCCTACCCAGCAGCGGGCTCGCAGTCTAGAAGGGGGAGACAGACAACAGAACAAAACATATTAACCAAATAAAATAAATAGAATAAATGTGTACAAATAAAATACATAAATAAATAGAGTAATGAATGCGTAGAAACATATATACATATATCCAGGTGCTGTGGGGAGGGGAAGGAGGTAAGGCGGGGGGGATGGGGAGGGGGAGGAGGGGACTGACAGAGCACCACTCTCCCCACCGTCAAAGGCTTACTAAAATCCCATCTTCTCCCAGGGATCTTCCCCGACTAACCCCTCATTTCGCCATCGTCCCCTCTCTTCTGCTTTGCGTTTGCAGTTGGATTAAGTGGCTCAGTGGAAAGAGCCCGGGCTTTGGAGTCAGAGGTCATGGGTTCAAGTCCCGGCTCCGCCACTTGTCAGCCGTGTGACCTTGGCGAAGTCACTTCCCTTCTCTGGGCCTCATCTGGAAAATGGGGATGAAGACTGTGAGCCCCCCGTGGGACAACCTGATCACCCTGTATCCTCCCCAGCGCTTAGAACAGTGCTTCGCACATAATAAGTGCTTAACAAATGCTATCATTACTTGAAGCGCTTGATATTCACCCCACAGTACTCGGAACATATCCGTGATTCATTTTAATTCATTCATTCATTCGTATTTATTGAGTGCTTATTGGGGGCAGGGCACTGTAGTAAGCGCTTGGGAGCATACAATACAACAATAAAAAGACATATTCCCTGCCCCCAACAAGCTTACAGTCTAGAGGATCAGTCTCCCACTCTGAACTGGGAGTTCCTGGTAATCATCATCATCATCATCAATCGTATTTATTGAGCGCTTACTATGTGCAGAGCACTGTACTAAGCGCTTGGGAAGTGCAAATTGGCAACATATAGAGACAGTAATAATAATAATGGCATTTGTTAAGCGCTTACTATGTGCCAAGCACTGTTCTAAGCGCTGGGGGGATACAAGGTGATCAGGTTGTCCCGCATGGGGCTCACAGTCATCATCCCCATTTTACAGATGACGTAACTGAGGCTCCGAAAATCAATCAATCAATCAATCGTATTTATTGAGCGCTTACTGTGTGCAGAGCACTGTACTAAGCGCTTGGGAAGTACAAGTCGGCAACACATAGAGACAGTCCCTACCCAACAGTGGGCTCACAGTCTAGAAGGGGGAGACAGAGAACAAAAAGTGAAGTGACTTGCCCAAGGTCACACAGCAGATATGTGGCCGAGCCGGGATTCGAACCCACGACCTCTGACTCCAAAGCCCGGGCTCCTTCCACTGAGCCACGCTGGTGGAAAGGAAACATGTTTCCCAACTCTGTTGTAATGTAGGGGAGGCAGCATGGCACAGTGGATAGAGCAGTCAGAGGTCACGGGTTCTAATCTTGACTCTACCACCTGTCTGCTGTGTGACTTTGGGCAAGTCACTTCACTTCTCTGTGCTTGTTACCTCATCTGTAAACTGGAGATTAAGGCCCTGAGCCCCATGTGAGACAGGGACTGTGTCCAACCTGATTTGCTTATATCCACCTCAGCACTTAGTATAGTTTCTGGTACATAGCAAGCGCTTAATAAATAATAATAATAATAATAATAATAATGGCATTTATTATGCACTTACTATTGTGCCAAACACTGATCTAAGCATTGGGGAGGTTACAAGGTGATCAGGTTGTGCCACGGGGGGGCTCACAGTCTTAGTCCCCATTTTACAGATGAGGGAACTGAGGCCCAGAGAAGTGAAGCGACTTGCCCAAAGTCACACAGCTGACAATGGGCAGAGTCGTGATTTGAACCCGTGACCTCTGACTCCAAAGCCTGTGCTCTTTCCACTGAGCCACGCCGCTTCTCCAAATACAACAATTATTACTATTACTATTAGGAAGTAATATGAGGAAGCAGCGTGGCTCAGTGGAAAGAGCCCGGGCTTTGGAGTCGGAGATCATGGGTTCGAATCCTGGCTCCACCACTTGTCAGCTGTGTGACTTTGGGCCAGTCACTTCACTTCTCTGGGCCTCAGTTCCCTCAACTCTAAAATGGGGATAAAGACTGTGAGCCCCCTGTGGGACAACCTGATCGCCTTGTAACCTCCCCAGTGCTTAGAACAGTGCTTTGCACATAGTAGGTGCTTAATAAATGCCATCGTTATTATTATTATTGCAATAATTGCTATTACTCTGAATGCCGAAACGTAGTAGAGTGTCTTGCACACGCCCACACTCAATAAACACCATTGATTGATGGATCGATTAAAGGTAGCAGAGATTTGAGGAAGGGAGGTGAGAAAGGAGATTCAAGTGAAAGACACCCAAAATGAGTAAGCTAGAGGCAGTCCGTGTCAAGAAAAGTGAGTCCCACGGACACTTGAAATTAAATTGCATTTTCAAGCGACGCTGCTTGTTTCCCAGGCTGATGAACCGGCCCCCGTGGGGAATTATATAGAGCGGAAAGAAGAGGAGCGGCAACGCTTGGAAAAACTAACCCAGCAGCTGCAGAAACTTGCCGTCACCTTGAGTCGGGACAGTAAAACGGAGTAAGTCAGTTGGGAAAAGCAGATGTTCCCATTTTATTTCGACAAGCACCGCAGAAAATACGTTCGCTCAAGATCTGTTGGCCTTCTTTTAGACTGTGAGCCCACTGTTGGATAGGGACTGTCTCTATATGTTGCCAACTTGGACTTCCCAAGCGCTTAGTACAGTGCTCTGCACACAGTAAGCGCTCAATAAATACGATCGATTGATTGATTGATTTTCGTTGGCCCGGCCTGAAAAAAAAAGTTGTGTTCCGCTTAATAATAATAATAATGGTATTTGTTAAGCGCTTACTATGGTGCTTACATCAGGAAACTCTCAAAACTATCAAGACAAGCAAAATAAGTCGGTGAAATCTAGGTGTGACTCAGTCCCTCTCATCGTGGGGAGGGAACGTGTCTGTTTATATGAACCATCCCATCCTGTATATATGTATATACGTTTGTACATGTTTATTACTCTATTTATTTATTCATTTATTTATTTTACTTGTACATATCTATTCTATTTATTTTATTTTGTTAGTATGTTTGGTTTTGTTCTCCGTCTCCCCCTTTTAGACTGTGAGCCCACTGTTGGATAGGGACCGTCTCTATATGTTGCCAACTTGTACTTCCCAAGCGCTTAGTACAGTGCTCTGCACACAGTAAGCGCTCAATAAATACGATTGATTGATTGATTGATTTTCGTTGGCCCGGCCTGAAAAAAAAGGTTGTGTTCCGCTTAATAATAATAATGGTATTTGTTAAGCTCTTACTATGGTGCTTACATCAGGAAACTCTCAAAACTATCAAGACAAGCAAAATAAGTCGGTGAAATCTAGGTGTGACTCAGTGCCTGCCTCCCCCTCTCATCGTGGGGAGGGAACGTGTCTGTTTATATGATCCGGCCCATCCTGTATATATGTATATACGCTTGTACATATTTATTACTCTATTTATTCATTTATTTATTTTACTTGTACATATCTATTCTATTTATTTTATTTTGTTAGTATGTTTGGTTTTGTTTTCCGTCTCCCCCTTTTAGACTGTGAGCCCACTGTTGGATAGGGACTGTCTCTATACGTTGCCAACTTGGACTTCCCAAGCGCTTAGTCCAGTGCTCTGCACACAGTAAGCGCTCAATAAATACGATTGATTGATTGATTGATTGATTTTCGTTGGCCCGGCCTGAGAAAAAGTTGTGTTCTGCTTAATAATAATAATAATGGCATTTGTTAAGCGCTTACTATGGTGCTTACATCAGGAAACTCTCAAAACTATCAAGACAAGCAAAATAAGTCGGTGAAATCTAGGTGTGACTCAGTCCCTCTCGTCGTGGGGAGGGAACGTGTCTGTTTATATGAACCGGCCCATCCTGTATATATGTATATACATTTGTACGTATTTATTACTCTATTTATTTATTCATTTATTTATTTTACTTGTACATATCTATTCTATTTATTTTATTTTGTTAGTATGTTTGGTTTTGTTCTCCATCTCCCCCTTTTAGACTGTGAGCCCACTGTTGGGTAGGGACCGTCTCTATATGTTGCCAACTTGTACTTCCCAAGCGCTTAGTCCAGTGCTCTGCGCACAGTAAGCGCTCAATAAATACGATTGATTGATTGATTGATTGATTTTCGTTGGCCCGGCCTGAGAAAAAGTTGTGTTCTGCTTAATAATAATAATAATGGCATTTGTTAAGCGCTTACTATGGTGCTTACATCAGGAAACTCTCAAAACTATCAAGACAAGCAAAATAAGTCGGTGAAATCTAGGTGTGACTCAGTCCCTCTCGTCGTGGGGAGGGAACGTGTCTGTTTATATGAACCGGCCCATCCTGTATATATGTATATACGTTTGTACATATTTATTACTCTATTTTATTTGTACATATCTATTCTATTTATTTTATTTTGTTAGTGTGTTTGGTTTTGTTCTCCGTCTCCCCCTTTTAGACTGTGAGCCCACTGTTGGGTAGGGACTGTCTCTATATGTTCATTCATTCATTCTATCGTATTTATTGAGCGCTTACTGTGTGCAGAGCACTGTACTAAGCGCTTGGGAAGTACAAGTCGGCAACGTAAAGAGACGGTTCCTACCCAACAACGGGCTCACAGTCTAGAGGGGGGAGACAAGACAACAAAACAAAACATGTGGACAGGCGTCAAGTCATCAGAATAAATAGAAGTAAAGCTAGCTGCACATCATTAACAAAATAAATAGAACGGTAACTATGTACAAATAAAATAAATAGAGTAATAAATCTAGACAAACCAACTTGTACTTCCCAAGCGCTTAGTACAGTGCTCTGCACCCAGTAAGCGCTCAATAAATACAATTGATTGATTGATTGTTTATTGTTCTATTGTACTCTTCCAAGCGCTTAGTACAGTGCTGTGTACCCAGTAAGCACTCAGTAAATATGATTGACCGACTGACGATCGACTATGGAGAAACCAGGGCTCAGTGGAAAGAGCCCGGGCTTTGGAGTCAGAGATCGCGGGTTCGAATCCCGACTCCACCACTTGTCAGCTGTGTGACCTTGGGCAAGTCACTTAACTTCTCTGTGCCTCAGTGACCTCATCTGGAAAATGGGGATAAAGACTGTGAGCCCCATGTGGGACAACCTGATCACCTTGTATCGCCCCCAGCGCTTAGAACAGTGTTTGGCACATAGTAAGCGCATAACAAATACCATTATTATTATTATTATTATCAATAATATCCATCAGCCTTTACTGTTGTCCTCTACCAAGGCAGATTGTCATTTTGTGACCACTTTAACATGCTCAGTCACGCTGGTGACACTCAGGATTGAGAGGGCTAGGGTACAGCAGCGTGAAAAAGCAGCATTGCTCAGTGGAAAGAGCCCGGGCTTTGGAGTCAGAGGTCATGGGTTCAAATCCCGGCTCCACCACTTGTCAGCTGTGTGACTTGGGGCAAGTCACTTCACTTCTCTGGGCCTCAGTTAACTCATCTGTAAAATGGGGATTAGGACTGTGAGCCCCCCCGTGGGACAACCTGATCACCTTGTAACCTCCCCAGCGCTTAGAACAGTGCCTTGCACATAGTAAGCGCTTAATAAATAAATGCCATTATTAGAGCCGGTATCTAGGGGAGGCAAAAAGAGGCAACATTATACCAAAGGAAGACAGAGATTGAAATAGTAATTTTGTCCAAAGGGTGTGTTTTTGTATAGTCTGTAGAGTTTTAACCTGTGATGCTAGGTGTTGGGGTCAATGAGCGTGTTGTTGGGTAGGGACTGTCTCTCTAAGTTGCCAAGTTGTACTTTCCAAGAGCTTAGTACAGTGCTCTACACACGGTAAGTGCTCAATAAATAAGAGAAGCAGCGTGGCTCAATGGAAAAGAGCCCGGGCTTTGGAGTCAGAGGTCATGGGTTCAAATCCCGGCTCCTCCAGTTGTCAGCTGTGTGACTTGGGGCAAGCCACTTCACTTCTCTGGGCCTCAGTTCCCTCATCTGTAAAATGGGGATTAAGACTGTGAGCCCCCCGTGGGACAACCTGGTCACCTTGTAGCCTCCCCAGCGCTTAGAACAGTGCTTTGAACATAGTAAGCGCTTAATAAATGTCATTATTATTATTATTATTATTAAATACAATTGAATGAGCGAATGAATGAGAGCAGTGATATTGAGAGGTGGCTGTCAACTGATGCCCAGTTATGCCGCTTAACCGAACGATAGGGACCCGAGTAATCCTGCAGGGATCAGCTCGGTGCGGTGCAACTTTTGAAGCCACTAGCGTAGTCAGTCAGGCGATTGTATTTATTGAGCACTTACTGCGTGCCTAGCACTGTACTAAGCACTCGGCAGAGTACAGTGCAACAATACAGCAGATGCATTCCCTACCCACACGAGCTTACAGTCTAGAGGGGAAGACAGCCATTAATAAAAATAAAATTGTAGATAAGTACATAAGTGCTGCGGAGCTGGGAGGCGGGGTGAGAAGCAGTGTGGCTCAGTGGAAAGAGCCTGGGCTTTGGAGTCAGAGGTCATGGGTTCAAATCCCGGCTCCACCAATTGTCAGCTGTGTGACCTTGGGCAAGTCACTTAACTTCTCTGAGCCTCAGTTACCTCATCTGTAAAATGGGGATTAAGACTGTGAGCCCCACGTGGGACAACCTGATCACTTTTTATCCCCCCCAGTGCTTAGAACAGTGCTTTGCATATAGTAAGCGCTTAACAAATGCCAACATTATTATTATTATTATTATTCTCTGGGCCTCAGTGACCTCATCTGTAAAAATGGGGATTAAGACTGTGAGCCCCCCGTGGGACAACCTGATCACCTTGTAACCTCCTGAGCACTTAGAGCAGTGCTTTGCACATAGTAAGCACTTAATAAATGCCATTATTATTATTATTATTATAAAGGGAGCAGGTCAGGGTGAGGCAGAAGGGAGAGGGATAAGAGGAAAGGAGGGTTTAGGGAAGGCATCTTGGACAAGGTGTGCCTTCAATAAGCTTTGAAAGAGGGGAGAGTAATTAGTGATTGTCATCTATATGTTGCCAACTTGTACTTCCCAAGCATTTAGTACAGTGCTCTGCACACAGTAAGCGCTCAATAAATGCGATTGAATGAATGAATGAATGAATCTCTAACTCAATCTTGTCCAAAGAATGGGAGGGGATTCCCTAGCCGACGATCCTGTTGGAAGCGAAGAGGTGGAGACAGGTGAAACGACGTTCGAACAAACTGAATCCGAGAGGGCCATTTCGCAGAGCCGTAGGGTGCGGGAGTGGGTGGATGATAAAGGACTGATTATAAGAAATGTTCTGGGTAATAATAATAATAATGGCATTTGTTAAGCACTTACTATGTGCAAAGCACTGTTCTAAGCGCTGGGGAGGTTACAAGGTGATCAGGTTGTCCCACAGGGGGCTCACAGTCTTAATTCCCATTTTCCAGATGAGGGAACTGAGGCCCAGAGAAGTTAAGTGACTTGTCCAAAGTCACACAACTGACAATTGGCGGAGCGGGGATTTGAACCCATGACCCCTGACTCCAAAGCCCGGGCTCTTTCCACTGAGCCACGCTGCTTCCCGAGGTAGCCTGCATCCATACAACCAGTACTGCTGATTTATTACTCTTTTTATTTTACTTGTACATATTTACTGTTCTATTTATTTTGTTAATGACGTGCATCTGATGTACCTACCTCCTTCCCCTCCCCGCAGCACCTGTATATATGTTTGTATAGATTTATTACTCTATTTATTTTACTTGAACATATTTACTGTTCTATTTATTTTGTTAATGAGGTGCATCTAGCTTTACTTCTATTTATTCTGATGACTTGACACCTGTCCACATGTTTTGTTTTGTTGTCTATCTCCCCCTTCCAGACTGTGAGCCCATTGTTGGGTAGGAACCATCTCTTTGTGTTGCCAGCTTGTACTTCCCAAGCGCTTAGTCCAGCGCTCTGCACACAGTAAGCGCTCAATAAATACGATTGAATGAATAAATGATTCAAGGTCTGTTGCCTTGACCCTTGTTCTTTGAAAGCAAAGAACAGTGCTTTGCACAGAGTAAGCGCTTAACAAATACCATCTTTATTATTATTATTGACCCCTGTTCCGCCTCCAGGGAGTCCAGAACATCAAGTTACCCTTTTACCATTGAAAGATGTGCGGGGCCTTCTGGTCCTTTGCAGTCTTTTTATCCCGTCTATCTATGTACACATAAAATGAGCCCCATGTGGAGCAGAGATTGGGTCTATTCATTTTGTATCCCTCCTAGTGCTTAGCATATTGCGTGATACAGAGTAAGTACTTTCATTCATTCATTCATTCATTCAATCATATTTATTGAGCGCTTACTGTACTAAGCAGAGCACTGTACTATGCGCTTGGGAAGTGCCGGTCGGCAACGTATAGAGACGGTCCCTACCCAACAACGGGCTCACAGTCTAGAAAACAAAACATGTAGACAGGTGTCAAAATCATCAGAATAAATAGAATTATAGCTATACTTATAAGTACTTATAATAAGCACTTATTATAAGTACTTATAAGTATAGCTATAATTAGTTAATATACATTATATATATACTGTTAATTAATATATGATCGTATAATAAGTATAAGTATATATACTTATATAAGTACATGATAGATGCACCTCTCAGGGTCGCACCTGGAGGGTTTCCAGTACGCTACCATTCTTGACTATGGGAGGGAGAGTCAAGTAGAGGAAAAAACCATTCCATTCCTAGCTTGGGCAGTGGCTAGCCAGTGGCAGGCAATCTGCTACAAGTCAAAACTCACCTGTGCTGGGCAGCAGCGGCGTGGGAGGAATTCGAGGGCAGAGACCCAGGTTTACTGTGCAGAAGGCGGCAATCGTAAACCGCTTCAGCGTTTTTACCAAGGAAGCTCCATGGATCCACTCCCCGATGAAAGTAGGGCGTTCTGGGAGAGACGTGTCCACGGCGTCACTGAGGGTCGGACACGACAGCATAAGACAACAACAACTTGATAAATGGCATTGTATATGCACATAAATTACTCTATTACTCTATTTATTACTCTATTTATTACTCTATTATTACTCTATTTATTTTACTTGTACATATTTATTCTATTTATTTTATTCTGTTGATATGTTTGGTTTTGTTCTCTCTCTCCCCCTTTTAGACTGTAAGCCCCCACTGTTGGGTAGGGACTGTCTCTATATGTTGCCAACTTGTACTTCCCAAGCACTTAGTGCAGTGCTCTGCAAACAGTAAGCGCTCAATAAATATGATTGACTGATTGATTGATTCTCTGTCTCCCCCTTCTAGACTGTGAGCCCACTGTTGGGTAGGGACCGTCTCTATATGTTGCCAACTTGTACTTCCCAAGCGCTTAGTGCAGTGCTCTGCACACAGTAAGCACCCAATAAATATGATTGATTGATTCTCTGTCTCCCCCTTCTAGACTGTGAGCCCACTGTTGGGTAGGGACTGTCTCTATATGTTGCCAACTTGTACTTCCCAAGCGCTTAGTGTTGTGCTCTGCACACTGTAAGCAGTCAATAAATATGATTGACTGATTGATTGATTCTCTGTCTCCTCCTTCTAGATTGTGAGCCCACTGTTGGGTAGGGACCGTCTCTATATGTTGCCAACTTGTACTTCCCAAGAGCTTAGTACAGTGCTCTGCACACAGTAAGCGCTCCATAAATACGATTGAATGAATGAATGAATGGGTGGCCTCCCAAAGCATTTTGGGACACATTACTGTTCCATTCATTCATTCAATCGCATTTATTGAGCACTTACTATGTGCAGAGCACTGGACTAAGCGTTTAACTCAGCAGAGTGTGGAATCCTGGACTGAATCAATCCATTGGGACTTCCACAGGGATTCTCTAGAACCACCTGTTTATAGGATCAGGCATCTTCTGGGGTTGGGTGGGCCCCCAGAAAAATAATAATAATAATGATGTGCATATAGCTTTAATTCTATTTGTTCTGATGACTTTGACACCTGTCTACATGTTTTGTTTTGTTGTCTGCCTCCCCCTTCTAGACTGTGAGCCTGCTGTTGGGTAGGGACCGTCTCTATATGTTGCCAACTTGTACTTCCCAAGCGCTTAGTACAGTGCTCTGCATACAGTAAGTGCTCAATAAATGCGGTTGAATGAATGAATGAATAATAGTAATTGTGGTATTAATAATAATAATAATAATGATGATGATGGCATTTATTAAGCGCTTACTATGTGCAAAGCACTGTTCTAAGTGCTGGGAAAGTTACAAGGTGATCAGGTCCCACGGTGGCTCACAGTCTTAAACCCCACTTTACAGATAACAGAACCGAGGCACAGAGAAGTTAAGTGACTTGCCCAAAGTCGCACAGCTAAGTGGCAGAGTCAGGGTTTGAACCCATGACCTCTGACTCCAAAGCCCGGGCTCTTTCCCCGAGCCACGCTGCTTCTTTAGTGCTTACGATGTGCCAGGCACTGTTCTAAGTGCTGAGGTGAATACAAGCTAATCATCATCATCATCATCAATTGTATTTATTGAGCACTTACTGTGTGCAGAGCACTGTACTAAGCGCTTGGGAAGTACAAGTTGGCAACATATAGAGACAGTCCCTACCCAATAGTGGGCTCACAGTCTAAAAGGGGGAGAATCAATTTGGGCACAGTCCCTGTCCCACCGGGGCCTCACAGTTTTAATCCCCATTTTGCAGATGAGGTAAGCGAGGCACAGAAAAGTTAAGCGACCTGCCCAAGATCACACAGCAGAAAAGGGCCGGACCCGGGACTAGAACTCAGGTCCTTCCGACTGCCAGGCCTGTGGTCTATCCAGTAGTCCACGCTGCTTCTCTGGGGCACTGGGGCAGACTAATTCCGTCTTAACCTTCAAAGATTTGGGCGGAACCGGATTCTCTAGTGTAAGGGAAGAAGAAAATCAGTTGTCCCCTTTTATTCAACCCCTGGTTAGTTGTAGGGTTGAGTGACGGGAAGCCTCCAAGAGATATTTATTGAGCGCTTACTGTGTGCAGAGCACTGTACTAAGGGCTTACTTGTCCAGGGGTTTTACTTGTTCAGATGATTCAGAAGGGGGAGGGAGCTGGGGAAAAGAGGGTTTACTCTCCTGGATCAGGTAAGACCTCTCTCACAAGAAAACTTTAAAGCCTTCAACCATTCTGTTTGTCAGTCCAACTCCCTCTCCCTTCTGTATTATCTACACCTTCCGTTCCACAGCACATCTGTACATAGCCCTAATTTATTTCTTTATTTTGATTCGTCCGTCTCTCCCTCTGGACTTTAAGCTCATCATGGGCAGGACTATGTCTTCCAATTCTGCGGTATTGCACTCTCCCATGCGCTTAGTACTGTGCTCTGCACTCAGTAAAGATAAGAAGCAGTGTGGTCTAGTGAAGAGAGCCTGGGCCTGAGCGTCAGAAGGACCTAGGTTCTAATTCTGGCCCGACCAATTGCTTGCTGTGTGACCTTTGGTAAGTCACTTAACTTCTAGATTTCTAGACTGTGAGCCCGCTCTTCTAGAATGTGAGCCCACAATTGGATAGGGACCGTCTCTATATGTTGCCAGCTTGTACTTTCCAAGCGCTTAGTACAGTGCTCTGCACACAGTAAGCGCTCAATAAATACGATTGAATGAATGAATGAACTTCTGTGCCTCAGTTTGCTCGACTGTAAAATGGGGATACCTGTTATCCCTCCTACTTGGTGAGCCCCATGTGGCAGAGGGACAGCCTCATTAGATTGTACCTACTTCAGTGCTTAGAACAGCATTTGATGCGTAGTAAGTGCTTAACAAATACCATAAAAAAAGAAATACCATTGATTGAGTAAATATAAGGAAATACCATTGATTGAGTAAATATAAGAAGCTCTCTTCCTCCCTTCAAAGCCCTACTGAGAGCTCACCTCCTCCAGGAGGCCTTCCCAGACTAAGCCCCCTCCTTCCTCTCCCCCCTCCCCATCCCCCCCCGCCTTACCTCCTTCCCCTCCCCACAGCACCTGTATATTCATTCAATCGTATTTATTGAGCTATTACTGTGTGCAGAGCACTGTACTAAGCGCTTGGGAAGTACAAGTTGGCAAGATATGCCCACTGTTGGGTAGGGACTGTCTCTATATGTTGCCAACTTGTAGTTCCCAAGTGCTTAGTGCTCTGCACACAGTAAGCGCTCAATAAATACGATTGATGATGATGATGATGATATAGTGACAGTCGCTACCCAACAGCGGGCTCACAGTCTAGAAGGGGGAGACAGACAACAAAACAAAACATATTAACAAAATAAAATAAATAGAATAAATATGTCCAAGTAAAAATAAAGAAAGAGTAATAAATACGTACAAACATATATACAGGTAGTGCTAATAATGATGGCATCCGTTAAGCGCTTACTATGTGCCGAGCACTGTTCCAAGCGCTGGGGTAGATACAAGGCAATCAGGTTGTCCCACGTGACACAGAAGCAGTGTGGCTCAGTGGAAAGAGCCCGGGCTTGGGAGTCGGAGGTCGTGGGTTCTAATCCCGGCTCACCACTTGTCAGCTGGGTGACTTTGGGCAAGCCACTTACCTTCTCTGGGCCTCAGTTCCCACATCTGTATATATGTTTGTACATATTTATTACTCTATTTTACTTGTACATATTTATTCTTTTTATTTTATTTTGTTAACATGTTTTGTTTTGTTGTCTGTCTCCCCCTTCTAGACTGTGAGCCCACTGTTGGGTAGGGACGGTCTCTATATGTTGCCAACTTGTACTTCCCAAGTGCTTAGTACAGTTCTCTGCACATAGTAAGCGCTCAATAAATACGATTGAATGAAGGAATGATTGAATGTGGTCTAATAGAGCAGGGGAAGCAGCCAGGACACCTAGGTTCTAGTTCTGGCTCTGCTAAAACCTTGGGCAAGTCACTTCTTTGGGCTTCAGTTTTTTCAACTATAAAATGGGAATAAGATATCTGTTCTTCCTACCTTTTATATTATAAGCCCTGGGAGGGAGAGCTATTGTGTCCAGTCTATTTATTTTGAATCTACTCCATCACACAGTGACATATGGAGAGAACTTAATAAATGCTATTATTATTGTTACTACTACTAAAGTTCTTTAACACTGTTTTACACCGAGTAGGAATAATTTAATCTCTTCAAATGATAATAACTCAATATGACGATTCTTTGCAGAGATGGGGAACTTAGTAATGATCAGACAGAACAAGAGGAGGAAGAAGAAGATGAAGATGAAAGTGAAGAAAGTGAAGAAAGTTCAGATGAGGAAGAAACAGACGAAGAGGAAGATGAAGCTGATGAAGAGAATCCAGATATAAATAAATATATGGCAATTGGTGACTTTGTTGCTCAGCAAGAGGGCGACCTCACAATTAAGGTAAAATATAACTTTGGAACTTTGTCATTGGACATTTATGCAGTTTCCAATATCTAGGATGAAAGCACGCTCATTCTATTTAATGAAAAAGCTGTCATCGAGCTACTTAATTTATGGAAGAAGGTTAAAATTTGGTACTTTTTGAGCTAGTCTGTCTTTGCACTAGAGGAAAACATTTAATCCACAAAGATGGTTAAAGGGAAAAAAGTGAAAGGAAATCTTTAGGAGGTAGGCAGCTCGCCTGTGAGCAAAACCAAAATATACGTATCAACGATGATAGCAGCAAATATTCTGAATTTTGCTGAAAAAGTTTTAAGGATGAGCAAGCAAGGGTTTAGGAGGGCCGTATAGTTTGAATAAAGGAGATCTGAGTTTGAGACTTGAGCTGGATTCTGGGTCTATTCTTGCAGTTCTGTTTCTGTGGCACCTTAACCCCCTTCTTGTCCCCGCTCCCATTTTTCAGATACGCCACCTCAGTACTCTTAGCACTTGCATATTTATTTGTTATTGATTTAATTGCCCATCCTGGAGTATTATTTAGCTCACTCTCTTTTCACTATTCGGTCATTTTATGTGCGAACTTTGGCTCCTCGGGAGAGTAGATGCTCAGAGTCCGTGCTAGTGGGGATGGTGAGAGTCAGCATTTCTCCTGCCATGGAGCAGTTCTTCCTGGGGAAACCCTTAAAATCGGCTCTGGAGCTCTCCTTCAGCAAGCTCAGCTGAGCTAGTCATCCTGGAATGGTTGGGAAAATAGGAGGTGTAACCTAAGAGGGTGGTGAAAACCCTTATCCAGGAAGAAGAGGAGCAAAAAAATTGCATGTTTTGAAGACTTGACCAGTATTCACCCTTGAACTCCATAGTCTGAGAATCTCATCTACTAGGCCTTTGATCAAAATAATATAAAATAATCTCGTCATCGTCAGCACCATCAGTGAGGGGTATTTACTGAGTACTCACTATGAGCAGAGCACTGAACTAAGTGGTAGGGAGTACAGTACAATAGAGTTGGTAGACCCAGTTGCCGCACACAACGAGCTTGAAGTCTGGAAGGGGAGACAGACATTAATATAAATAAATAATTTATACTATGTGATTTAAAGATACATGCTGAAGTGCTGGCGGACTGACGATGGGGCAAATGCCCTCAAAGGTTATTCATTCATTCAATCGTATTTATTGAGCGCTTACTGTGTGCAGAGCACTGTACTAAGGGCTTAGTGGTCCAGAAGCTTAGATCAATCAATCAATCAATCATATTTATTGAGTGCTTACTGTGTGCAGATCACTGTACTAAGCGCTTGGGAAGTACAAGTTGGCAACATGTGGAGACAGTCCCTACCCAACAGTGGGCTCACAGTCTAAAAGGGAAGGGAGAGGGAGCCAGGGAAAAGAGGGTTTACTCTGGGAAGGTCTCCTGGATTAGGTAAAACCTCTCTCACAAAGAAACTTTTAAGCATTCAACCATTCTGTTTGTCAGTACATAATAATAACAATGGCATTTATTAAGTGCTTACTATGTGCAAAGCACTGTTCGAAGCGCTGGGGAGGTTACCAAGTGATCAGGTTGTCCCACGGGGGGCTCACAGTCTTAATCCCCATTTTCCAGATGAGGTAACTGAGGCCCAGAGAAGTGAAGTGACTTGCCCAAAGTCACACAGCTGACAAGTGGCAGAGCCGGGATTTGAACCCATGACCTCTGACTCCAAAGCCCGGGCTCTTTCCACTGAGCCATGCTGCTTCTCTGAGCCACACTGCTTCTCATAAGTACATAGTATGTACTTATGTAGATAGTATGTATATACATAGCATGTACATAAATTCACTATTTTTTTAATAGTAATAATGTTGGTATTTGTCAAGCGCTTACTATTTGCCAAGCGCTGTAGTTTTTTTCAGTTACTACTTGAAAATGTCCCTTTTCAGTTCTCAGTTACTTCACTGAAATGGAAAAATAGCATACAAAGTTTAAGAATCCAGATATTTTTCTAGTTGAAATACATTCTCATGGGATTATGAGAGTGAATCTGTGCCCTTTGGGCATTTGGAATTCACCCCACCCTCAGCCCCACAGTGCTTTTGTACATATCTGCCTCTATATGTTGCCAACCTGTACTTCCCAAGTGCTTAGTACAGTGCTCTGCACACAGTTAGCGCTCAATAAATGTGATTGAATGAATGAAAGAATATCTGTAAATTATGTATTTGTATTAATGTCTGTCTCACCCACTAGGCTGTAAGTTTGCGGGCAAACAAGTCTGCCAACTCTATTGCAATATACTCTCCCAGGTGCTTAGTGCAGTGCTCTGCGCACAGTAAGCGCTTAATAAATCCTATTGATTAACTGAGGTACCACTGATTGAGTGTGCTTGTGTGAACAGGGACATGTGTCCTGTCAAGCTTTGAAGCCTTTAGTGTAGAGGCTAAATTTTTGAATCTTCTCAGTGGCTACTACAGCTGACTTAATAAATCATAATATATCGAGGAAAAGCTTTTGGTAAGGATCAGAATTAATAGCAAGTATGAAGCATATCTCCTATTTTGACACCTGACAATTTGTGAATTTACGGAGCTTATTTCTCTTGAAGAAAAGTGAGGTTCTCCTGATACTTGAAAAGAAACCAGATGGTTGGTGGCTAGCCAAAAACTCCAACGGAAGCCAAGGCATCGTTCCCAAAACCTACCTGGAGGTTAGCATGTTTGTGAATTCTTCTCTTTTCATTGTCTTTTTGGTCCCGGCCATTTTTGGCAGCATTTCCCTTCAGCATAGCGGCAAACTTCTGCGGGATATGGAGTGTGATTAAATTTCAAAGGACTCTAGAGAAAATTTAAAAAATCCTTTTCACGTAAAACACCCAAAAGGAAATCAGTCCTGTGGTGTATACTGTAAGAAGGCATTAGAGGATGCTATTGAAACTAATCCCAATTAAAAGGCAGAACAGCATAGTTGTGATTGGGAGACAAGAGACCTAGGTTTTAGCCCCAGTTAGTAGTAACAATAATAATAATAATAGAAGGTATTTGTTGTGTGCTTACTGTGTCCTAAGCTCTGGGGTAGATATAAGATTAACAGGTTGGCATAACACACAGTCCTTGTCCCGTACGAGGCTCCCAGGGTCAGATGAGGAAACTGAGACATAGAGAGGGAAAGTGTTTGCGTGTTAAATGGTATTTGTTAAGCTCTTATTATTTGCCTGGTGCTACTCTAAGCCCTTGGGAAGATACAAAGTAACCAGGTTGGACACGGTCCATGTCCCACGTGGGGCTCACGGGCTTAATCCCCATTTTACGGGTGAGGAAACTGAGGCATTAAGAGCTGAAATTACTTGTGCAAGGTCACGCAGCTGGGAAGTGGCAGAGCTAGGATTAAAAGTGAGGTCTACCCACCCCGGGCCCGGGTTCGTTACATTTGGCTGTGCTGTTTCCCAGCTCTATTACCGGCCTGCTGTGTGACTTTAGGCAACTCATTCACATGCTGTTTATCTCAGTTTCCTCATCTAAAAAGGGAGGTTGATGCCATCTGCTTTTCCTTACGTCATAAGGAGGAGACTATAACATAGATGATGACAGTAATAACTGTGGTACTCGTTAAGCACTTACTATGTGCCAAGCACTGTACTAAGAGCTGGGGTAGATATAAGATAATCAGGTTGGATACTATTCCCGTACCATGTCAATGTGCTTTGGAAAAGTAAAAACACACTACAAATGCAAGGTATTATTATTAAAAGGCCAGAACAATAAATCAATATTTTAAAAAATTAAATAATAATAATAATAATAACATTTATTAAGCGCTTACTATGTGCAAAGCACTGTTCTAAGTGCTGGGGAGGTTACAAGGTGATCAGGTTGTCCCATGGGGGCTCAGTCTTAGTCCCCATTTTACAGATGAGATAACTGAGGCCCAGAGAAGTGAAGTGACTTGCCCAAAGTCACACAGCTGACAGTTGGCGGAGCCGGGGTTTGAACCTCTGACTCCAAAGCCCGGGCTCTTTCCACTGAGCCAAGCTGCTTCTCTACATACACACAGCATACATACACACAGTGATTTAGATACTCGGCCCTTTTTTTTTTTCACGGTATTTGTTAAGCATTTATTATGTGCCAGTCGCTAAGCGCTTGGGGACATACAGGTGAATCAGGTTGGACATAGTCCATATGTGGGCTCACAGTCTTAATCCCCATTTTACAGATAAGGTAACTGAGGCACAGAGCAGTGAAGTGACTGCCCAGAGTCACACAGCAGACAAGCGGTGGAGCCACGAGGAGAACCCAGGTCCTTAAGACTTCAGGCCTCTATCAACTAAGCTACACTGCTTCTCCTATTCCTTTTAGTTTACTTTTTTCCTTGACTTTCCCTTCTCTTTATTACCTTACTTATTTTTAAAACCACATTTAGCCCTTCACAAATACCACATGTTGATATTTGGAGAAACTATCTAGTTCCCCTCCCGAGGAGTAAGCTTGAGTTCTTAAGTAGTAATCTGCTTTGATTCATTCACATTTAATTTTATAAACCTTACAACGCTGTCAAGAAAAGGCCAGAAAAGTTCCTTTCCCTTTGCGGAATGTGATAGCAATGAACGTCAAGGATTCAGTTGCCGGAAAACTGAAGTTTCTTGCTTTGATTGAATTAAGTTCTCAAGGGTGAATATGTTTGATGAACTGAGTGTCCAGGGGGATGGGGAATTTATCGCCAGCTTTGGTTTAACTGACTGTTTCGAGCACTTGGTATGGTGAGGCAGTTTAGAGACCCCAAGTCTTTTTCTAAATGCTTATACTGACAGCAAAAAAGTAATTCATATTTTAATCTTGACTTTTAGCCCTACGATAAAGAAGGGAAAGGTCAGGAGTCAAGTGAAGAGGAAAGTGAAGAAGACATAGACATGGTAGATGAAACAGCAGATGGGACCAAAATTAAACCGAGGTGATTTGAGTTTGCGAAGCATCAAAGTTGATGGAGTGAAACTTCTGCGAAAGTGTTTTTGTTATTCAAAAATAGCTGGAAGTGGAGAGACCTGAGCTGACATTTTAACTCTTGGTCTGTGGCAGAGACTATTCTTGCCGCTTTATACTTACGCCAAACCTCGCTGGTCCTGACTTGGTTGTAGTAGTCATGTCGGATGTACATAAAATAATATTCTCTTTGGATAAACAGTGCCGTGGATTTTATTGTTCTGTTTTCCATATGTTCTTTGGGCTAGCAATCTCTCTAGACTGTAAGCTCCCGGAGGTCAGGAAATGCCTCTCCCAACTCTGTTCTATTGTACTCTCCCAAATGCAGAGCTCTGCACACAGTAAGTTGTCCATAAATTGGAGATTGAGTGACTGGGCCCCCCAAAAAAATCAAGCAGTATTTGTCATGTAGCTTTGTGTGCATCTCTGGAGTGAAGGAGAATAATCTCGTCTCCCATGGTGTCTTCTGTAAAACAATAAAACTCCGAACTGGAGTTCCTCAGTTCATTGCCGAAAACATCAATTACCGGATAAATGAAATGGCATCGTTGTGCTGATACATGTTCATTTGCAGCCCAAGGGTTATTCCTGCTTCACGGTATCTATTTTCTTCTTCTCTTCTGACACCCAGGACAGATTCTCATTGGAGTGCTGTCAAAAAAGCTATCACAGAGGTCAGTCTTTATTCCTATATTATTCGTGAAGCATTCGGATGCTTGGTGACCTAACCATCTAGGCAGAATTAGTGAACGATTATGCTTAGGTGAACTCAGATCATTTTGGAAAAATTCGTCCTTAGCGTGTCTCAAAGCGGAGGCTCCGTAAATGTTGTTGCGTAATTAAATTGTCATCCATAAAGTTGAGTCATTCATTCATTCATTCTATCGTATTTATTGAGCACTTACTGTGTGCAGAGCACTGTACTAAGCGCTTGGGAAGTACAAGTCAGCAACATAAAGAGACGGTTCCTACCCAACCATCTAGAGGGGGGAGACAAGACAACAAAACAAAACATGTGGACAGGTGTCAAGTCATCAACCCCACCTCAGGAAGGTTGGTAGTTGAGAAGCAAATTCTGGCTTGGGAGGCCCATTAGATGTCTTCTTTTCGGGTCAACCAGAACCTTAATCTGACCATAGATTCTGTAGATAACGTTTTCTGCAAAAACCCCTCCTTTGCCTGTTTATAGCCCCTTCTGCTTAGTCGGAGGAAATGAAGATGCCTCTGCATGGATCCCTCTCTATGCTACAGTCTCAAGATGGCTGGCAGGTTGCGTTCGATACTGCCCAAGGGGACGAATTAATAATAATGATTGTGATAATAATAATAATAATGGCATTTAAGTGCTTTCTTCTACTACTAATAATAATGGTGGCATTTGTTAAGTGCTTACTATGTGCTAAGCACTGTTCTAAGCGCTGGAAATAATTTTGGTATTTGTTAAGCGCTTACTATGTGCCAAGCACTGCTCTAAGCACGGGGGAGATACAAGGTAATCAGGTTGTCCCACATGGGGCTCACAGTCTTAATCCCCATTTTCCAGGTGAGGTCACTGAGGCACAGAGAAGTTAAGTGACTTGCCCAAAGTCACACAGCTGATAAGTGGTGGAGTCAGGATTAGAACCCATGACCTCTGACACTCAAGTCCTGGGCCTGGCAAGTAACCCCATCTTGTGCAGATGACCCCCCACCCCCACCCCACCTCATTAACCCCTCCGCCCCCCACCTCAGGAAGGTTGGTAGTTGAGATTCATATATATATATTCTCATATATATTCATATATATGTTGCCAACTTGTACTTCCCAAGCGCTTAGTACAGTGCTCTGCACACAGTAAGCACTCAATAAATACTATTGAATGAATGAATGAAAGCTCATGGTCTTTCCACTGAGCCACGTATTTGTTAAACGCTCACTATGTGATGATGATGATGGCATTTATTAAGCACTTACTATGTGCAAAGCACTGTTCTAAGCGTGGGGAGGTTACAAGGTAATCAGGTTGTCCCACGGGGGGCTCACAGCCTTCATCCCCATTTTACAGATGAGGGAACTGAGGCCCAGAGAAGTGAAGTGACTGGCCGAAAGTCACACAGCTGACAATTGGCGGAGTCGGGATTTGAACCCCTGACCTCTGACTCCAACACCCGTCCTCTTACCAATGAGCCATGCTGCTTCCCCGTAATGTGCCAAGCACTGTACTCAGCACTGGAGAGGAGACAAGCAAATCGGGTTGGACACAGTCCCCGTCCCACGCGGGGCTCTTGGTCTCAATTCCCGTTTTACAGATGAAGTAATTGAGGCCCGGAGAAATGAAGTGACTTGCCCAAGGTCACCCAGCAGACATGGGGCGGTGGAGCCGGGGATTAGAACTCATGACCTTCCGACTCCCAGATTCATGCTCTGTTATCCACTGCGCCATACAATGTTACCTCTAGAAGGGCTCCAGAAATAGTGGCATTATTGTGATTTAGCCATCAGAGAAGCAGCGTGGCTCAGTTGAAAGAGCACGGGCTTGGGAGCCTGAGGTCATGGGTTCTAATCCCGGCTCCGCCACTTGTCAGCTGGGTGACTTTGGGCAAGTCACTTAACTTCTCTGGGCCTGTTATCTCATCTGCAAAATGGGGATTAAGACTGTGAGCCCTAAGTGGGACAACCTGATCACCTTGTATCCCCCCCACCAGCGCTTAGAACAGTGTTTGGCACATAGTAAGCGCTTAATAAATGCCATCATTATTATTATCATTATTATCATTATTATTATTATTATTATTATTATTATTATCAGAGCACTGGCAGCATGCCACCATAAAAACTGTAAAAAATACTGCCACCCTATACTGTTTGGAGCTCAGTGTCAAGGGTGGTATTTTTTATATGGCATTTGTTAAGCGCTTACTATGTGCAAAGCACCGTTCTAAGCGCTGGGGGGATACAAGGTGATCAGGTTGTCCCACGTGGGGCTCACAGTCTTAATCCCCATTTTGCAGATGAGGGAACTGAGGCTCAGAGAAGTTAAGTGACTTGCCCAAGGTCACACAGCAGACATGTGGCGGAGCCGGGATTGCCCCTCTGAGGATGGGGAGGAGGTGGGTAAGAAGAATTGAGGGATGGGGAAACAGCGACCTAAAAACCCTCAAATCGATTTTGCGACTGATCTTTGCAGGTTAACACGATCGACGTGTTGACCACCATGGGAGCTATTCCTGCAGGGTTTCGCCCATCAACACTCTTTCAACTTTTAGAAGAAGGTAAGGCTTTATGCGTCAAAACTATATTGGATAAGCTGGGTTTTTTTCGTTAAAAAGGATTAGATTTCACAACCTCATCATAGGTAGCTACTTTGGTAAGTGCGCATTGTTTCGGAAAGGCACCAGTGTTCCTTGCTTTTTGTGTGTTAAACCTTGTCTTCAGTAACGGAAAAAAAGTGGGATGTGCTGACTCTTTGTCATGTAGTCTGTGGTTAGAATGGTGAATTCGGGTGAGATTCAATGGTGGATTTGGTCATTTGACCAATTCAAATGAGGCTCTTCATTCATTCATTCAGTCGTATTTATTGAGCGCTTACTGTGTGCAGAGCACTGTACTAAGCGCTTGGGAAGTCCAAGTTGGCAACATCTAGAGACGGTCCCTACCCAACAGCGGGCTCACAGTCTAGAAGGGGGAGACAGACAACAAAACAAAACATCATGTCCAACCTCACCATTTTGTCCATAATTTAGGGAGATCCCAAGTGACAGCACTGTTCACATTTTCTGCTGTGGAAGACATGGAGTGAGAAAAGCAATTTGTCCTAGGAAATTTAAAGGAGACTTGCTTTAAAAAGTTCCTTTTTGATTTTTAGAAAGACCCTCAATAGCGTCTTGGTCTGCTTATGATGTACCCGTCTTATTTTAAGAATAACAGTAATAATAATGATAATGATGATGATAATGATAATTGTGGTATTTAAGTACTTACTATGTGCCAGGCACTGTTCTAAGCACTGGGATGGATACAAGCAAATTGGGTTGGACATAGTTCCTGTCCCACATGGGGCTCACAGTCTTCATCCCCATTGTACAGATGAGGTAACGGAGGCACAGAGAAGTGAAATGACTTGTCCAAGGTCACACAGCAGACAAGTGGCAGAGCTGGGATTAGAACGCTTGTCCTTCTGACTTTCAGGCCCAAGCTCTATCCATTAGGCCCCGTTGCTTCTGATAATAATTGTGATATATGTTAACACACATAATTGCAAGACTCGGGAAGTTACCTTGTCTCTTCCTTTAGACTTCTGTTTATTTTCTAAAGATTGTATGTTTTTCTGTTGCCAAATTTGTGCTTAGGCAGTATAAATAAGCAAACCTGTTTAGTTGGAGATATCTATTATATAAATCAGAAATCTATTTTATTTTACTGATTAAAATTCCCATAGCTATTCATCTCAATCCTGTGTTTTTTTTAAAAAAAACAACAACAAAATTCAAGTGTGAAACTATATCTGCCGCCTCTGTTGTATTGCATTCTCATTTTATTGCATTATTATCATTATTAACATAATAATAATTATTATTGTATTGCATTAGAGAAGCAGCTCGGCTCAGTGGAAAGAGCCTGGGCTTTGGAGTCAGAGGTCATGGGTTCAAATTCCAACTCCGCCAACTGTCAGCTGTGTGACTTTGGGGAAGTCACTTCACTTCTCTGGGCCTCAGTTCCCTCATCTGTAAAATGGGGATGAAGACTGTGAGCCCCCTGTGGGACAACCTGATCACCTTGTAACTTCCCCAGCACTTAGAACAGTGCTTTGCACATAGTAAGCACTTAATAAATGCCATCATTATTATTATTATTATTATTATTCTCCCAAGTGCTTAGTAAAGTGCTTAGTAAAGTTCACACAGTAAATGCTCAATAAACGCCATCGATTGATAGATTGGTAAAAGAAGCAATAAAAAATGACATGTGGTTTGTAATTCCACTTGTGTTTTTCGTGTCAATGAACCTCTCGAAATATGACTAATATATTGTTTTCATACCACGAAACTAAAGAGATTCTCGGTAGAAATCAAAGCAGGTCAAAATAGTTCACACTACAGAGATTAGCCCAAGAGCAGTATTATGTTCTGATTTCTTCAGTTGAAAAAAAAAAAAGAAGCAAATCTTGATATTACAAAAACAGTATAGAAAGCATATTCAGCTGAAGTGTGGGAACATATGTGACTTCAGTATTCTTTTGCACATCAAAAATAAGTTCATGTAAATGTTTCATTTTAGGTTAAAATATGAGTTTACGTGCCATGTGATTTCTTTGTAATGTATCTGAAGGGGTCAAGTTTTGAAAACTTAGCGGTGCCAGAAGTTTAGTGAATTAGTAAGCTACACAATGAATTGCCGGAATCAAGTGAAATCTATGTAAAATGAGATTTTGTAAGAAAGGAATTTTATGCAAAACATTTTCTAGTAGTTAAAAGTTCCTTATTGCTTTCTGCGAGTGACAGTAAAATCTCTTTTGTATTGATAGCTCTCTACCCATCAATTACCCAAATAACTGAAGTCTAAAAATGCTCTCTGACCTGAATTACTAAAATATTTTAGGCTAAAAAGCCCCGTATGCCTGACATATCTGATTGATTCTGGCAGAAGGTTATTTTTGCATTTGAATTTTCCAGATTAACTTCCATGCAGAATCGAAACCATAATTATGTTCATGAGTCCTTTCAAATCTCATATTGCTTTTCTGCTTTTTGTGTGGCTGTCTGAGCTCCCAAAAGCGGGGATTATATTGTTTGTGAGCAATCCCAATAGTCCCTTCCTAAAATGCTAGTACAGAAGACACTAACAACCCCATTATCGGGTCCAAGAATTGCAGTTAAGGATGTTTGGAAGGCCAGTATTGGATTGCCTTCCTTAGTATCCATCCTCAGGGTTAGGGATTTGCCATTTTACATCCGTAACTAAAGGAATGAAAAATTAATTATGGTATTAGTTAAGCGCTTACTATGTGCCAAGCACTGTTGTAAGCACTGGGGTAGATACAAATCAATCAGATTGGACACAGTCCCTGTCCCACATGGGGCTCACAGTCTTAATCCCATTTTACAGATGAGGGATCTGAAGTGCAGAGAAGTGAAGTGACTTACCCACGGTCACACAGCAGATAAGTGGCAGAACTGGGATTAGAACCCAAGTCCTTTCGAATCCCAGGCCCTTGCTCTATCCACTAGCCCACGTTGCTTCTCTGGTTGATAATGAAGTTTAAATAATGTTAAAGTGTTGGCTGTTCTGTTTTCACCCCTCTCTCCTCAAGAAAAATGTGTAGTAGAGGGAAAAATGAAGAAATAAAAGGTGTACTTCTTTTTTGCAGGAAACCAGTTCCGAGCAAGTTATTTCCTACAACCCGAATTGAGCCCTTCACAACTGGCTTTTAGAGATCTGGTGTGGAACTCTGAAAAAGGCTCTGTAAGTCATCATTATGTGTAAAAATGGAAATATTTCATTCAGTAGTAATTATTGTGTTCCTGTTGTGCAGAGGCATACAATGGCTGTGTAATTTAGGAACGGTTTCTGGTTTTAAGTATGCGCAGCCCACGATAGTGTGGCTTTTATCTTGGACTCCTTCTTCGTGATTCACAATCCCTTTGGCATTCGATAGAGAGAACAGTCTGTTTTGGCTTTCTTAATTGCGTAGGAGTGAGGAAGCTTGGCTTTGGAAGCCCCAGTTTTGTGATCTTGTTGTTTCAAAGAAACTAAGGACAGAGGGCTGGCTACCAGGGTTCGTTCAATTTCATTCATTTAATTGTATTTATTGAGCGCTTACTGTGTGCAGAGCACTGTACTAAGCGCTTGGGAAGTACAAGTTGGCAACATATAGAGACGGTCCCTACCCAACAACGGGCTCACAGTCTAGAAGGGGGAGGACAGACAACAAAACAAAACATGTGGACAGGTGTCAAGTCATCAGAATAAATAGAGGTAAAGCTAGATGCACATCATTAACAAAATCAATCAATCAATCGTATTTATTGAGTGCTTACTGTGTGCAGAGCACTGTACTAAGCGCTTGGGAAGTCCAGGTTGGCAACATATAGAGACAGTCCCTACCCAACAGTGGGCTCACAGTCGAAAATAAATAGAATAGTCAATATGTACAAGTAAAATAAATAGAGTAATAAATATCTGTACAAACATATATACAGGTGATAATGTTAGCAAGGGAAACCCACCCTCCGTATTCATTCATTCATTCAATTGTATTTATTGAGCGCTTACTGTATGCAGGTTACTGTAATAAGTGCTTGGGAGAGTACAATATAAAAATATACAGACACATGCCCTGCCCACAACGAGCTTACAGTCTAGAGGGAGATAAATGGCCTGTCTCCATCCCCCCCACCTTACCTCCTTCCCTTCCCCACAGCACCTGTATATATGTATATATGTTTGTACATATTTATTACTCTATTTATTTATTGATTTATTTTACTTGTACATATCTATTCTATTTATTTTATTTTGTTAGTATGTTTGGTTTTGTTCTCTGTCTCCCCCTTTTAGACTGTGAGCCCACTGTTGGGTAGGGGCTGTCTCTATATGTTGCCAACTTGTACTTCCCAAGCGCTTAGTACAGTGCTCTGCACACAGTAGGCGCTCAATAAATGCGATTGATGATGATATACAGACACATGCCCTGCCCACAACGAGCTTACAGTCTAGAGGGAGATAAATGGCCCGTACTGGGATCCAACCTGTGAGCTTGGCGTTATTAGCACCACGCTCTAACCAACGGAGCTAACCAGCTGATCCCGATGGCCGACTTCCTTAGATGGCAGGGCACAGTCCTTTTAGTAGGCTGGTATTTGTCGGCATTCGATTCCGTCCATCTTTTAATTCAGGAACGTTTCGGGGAGAGAGGCACCTGGGACCTTTGCTTTGATCATGAGCTAGATTTCATGGTAAGCCCTATGGAACCCACTTCAGAGTCACAAAACAAGCTTCTTTCATCTCCCTCTAGATCCTGAGGAAGAGGCGATGCCTGAATTGTATTTCTGACTGGGAGAGTACAATATATAACAGAGTTGGTAGAGATGTTCCCTTCCCACAAGAAGCTTACAATCTAGAGAGGGAGACAGGCATGAAAATTAATTATGGATATGTATGAAAGTGCTGTGAGTCTGAGTTGAGGGTCCCCAATCAGTGGCATTTAATCAGCGTCTAATAGGTGTGAAGCATTCATTCATTCATTCAATCGTATTTATTGAGCGCTTACTGTGTGCAGAGCACTGTACTAAGCGCTTGGGAAGTACAAGTTGGCAACATATAGAGACGGTCCCTACCCAACAGTGGGCTCACAGTCTAGAAGGGGGAGACAGAGAACAAAACAAAACGTACTAACAAAATAAAATAAATAGAATAAATATGTACGAATAAAATAGCGCTTACTGTGTGTAGAGCACTGTACTAAGCGCTTGGGAAGTACAAGTTGGCAACATATACAGACAGTCCCTACCCAACAGCGGGTTCATAGTCTAGAAGGGGGAGACAGACAACAAAAGCACAGTACTAAGTGCCTGGAAGAATACAAGAGAAGCAAAACGTGTTACCTCCCTCAAGCGGCTTATAGTTTAAAAGGTGAGATAGGCAGATAAAAGCTCTTTGCCAAGAGTGTGTATGGGGGATATGATAGGAAGTGGTTTAATTTTATCAGGATGTAATAGAATAAGCAATTGAGTATACAAATGAAAATCCAAATAAAAATAGGCAAGTGGACATAATCCGATTAAAAATAGATTCATATACATAGGAAGTAAGAACAAGACATAAAACAAAATGCTTAAGTGCTAAGGATAGCGTCAGGGTTTCCAAGATGAGGGTATTGTGAGTTATTCGGTGGGATTTTGGGAGGACCTTGAAGATGGGGAGGTCAGTCGTCTGATGGATTTGGGTGGGGAGGATGAGTTTCAGGCAAGTTCATGACTCTGCCACTTACAATAAGAATAATAATAATAATAATGGCATTTGTTAAGCGCTTACTATGTGCAAAGCACTGTTCTAAGCGCTGGGGAGGTTACAAGGTGATCAGGTTGTCCCACGGGGGGCTCACAGTTTTAATCCCAATTTTACAGATGAGGGAACTGATGTCCAGAGAAGTGAAGTGACTTGCTCAAAGTTACACAGCTGACAGTTGGTAGAGCCGGTATTTGAACCCGTGACCTCTGACTCCAAAGCCCGGGCTCTTCCACTAAGCCACACTGCTTCTCCTGTCACACTTATCTGCTGTGTGACCTTGGGCAAGTCACTTCACTTCTGTGTGCCTCAGTTATTCCACCTGTAAAATGGGGATTGAGACTGTGAGCCCATCGTGGGTTAGGGACTGTGTTCTCCCCGATTTTCTTGTATCCACCCCAGCGCTTAGAACAGTGCCTGGCACATAGTAAGCGCTTAACAGATACCAAAATTATTATCATTATTAATGGGAGCAGTGTGAGGAAGGGGACAGAGTGAAGAGTTGGAGCAAGGTATTCATTCATTCAATCGTATTTAATAATGATGGTATTTGTTAAGTGCTTACTATGTGCCAAGCACTGTTCTAAGCGCTGGGGAAGATACAAGGTCATCAGGTTGTCCCACTCGCAGTCTTAATCCCCGTTTTACACATGAGGTAACTGAGGCACAGAGCAGTGAAGTGGCTTGCTCAAGGTCACACAGCAGGCAAGTTAGAGAAGCAGCGTGGCTCAGCGGAAAGAGCCCGGGCTTTGGAGTCAGAGGTCATGGGTTCAAATCCCGGCTCCTCCAATTGTCAGCTGGGTGACTTCGGGCGAGTCACCTCACTTCTCTGGGCCTCAGTTCCCTCATCTGGAAAATGGGGATTAAAGACTGTGAGCCCCCCGTGGGACAACCTGATCACCTTGTAACCTCCGCAGCGCTTTGAACAGTGCTTTGCACATAGTAAGCACTTAATAAATTCCAATCATTATTATTATTTTTATTATAAGTGGCGGAGGCGGGATTAGAACTCATGTCCTCTGGCTCCAGAGCCCTTCTTCTTGCCACCAGCCACGCTGCTTGAGCACTTACTTTGTGCAAAGCATTCATTCAGTCGTATTGATTGAATGCTTACTGTGTACAGCGTCATCAGTCGTATTTATTGAGCGCTTACTGTGTGCAGAGCACTGTACTAAGCGCTTGGGAAGTACAAATTGGCAACATATAGAGACAGTCTCTACCCAACAGTGGGCTCACAGTCTAAAAGCACTATACTATTTATTTGGAATATATTTTATTTGGAATATTTTTTATTTTTATATTTATATTTAAATGGAATTTATATTTATATCCATTTATATTTAAATGGAATATATTTTATTTGGAATATTTATTAGCGTTTGGAAGAGTACAAAATAACCACAGACAGAAACATTTCTGCCCTACAGTGCGCTCACAGCACGGAACCAAGTGCTTTGGAGAGTAGAGTATAACTAATGAGCAGACACATTCCCTGTCCACAACGAGCTTACAATCTAGAGGGGTACAGGCAGAGCTAACAAGGCACAGTTAGGCAGTTAGTAGGTGAGCTTGGGAGAAACAAAAAGTGTGAACTGGGGAAGTAGCATTCATTTGTTCATTCAGTCGTATTTATTGAGCGCTTGATGGGGTGCAGAGCAGGTGAGTGGGTGCTAATAGGAAGAATGAGGAGGTGGTTCACAGCTTTGGAGCAACTGTGAGGAATTTTTGACTGGAGTGGAGGGAAATGAGAAGTCACTGGAACTCCCTGGGGGAATCGAGTGATGAATGCCGAGCGATACTTCAGGGAGATGATTTGTGTGAGCGCATAGATTGTCCCGGAGTGTCCAGTACTCTTCTCCACTACGGAAGGGAGAGTCAAGCAGAGGCCATCCCAATCCATTTCCAGCTTGGGCAGGGGCTAAAGTGTGGCAGGCAATCTGCCACAAGTCAAAACTCAATCAATCAATCAATCAATCAATCGTATTTATTGAGCGCTTACTATGTGCAGAGCACTGTACTAAGCGCTTGGGAAGTACAAATTGGCAACACATAGAGACAGTCCCTACCCAACAGTGGGCTCACAGTCTAAAAGGGGGAGACAGAGAACAGAACCAAACATACCAACAAAATAAAAGAAATAGGATAGAAATGTACAACTCACCCGTGCCAGGCAGCTGCGGTGTAGGAGACAGTCCTTCATTCATTCATTCAGTCATATTTATTGAGCGCTTACTGTGTGCGGAGCACTGGACAGGACAAGTTGCCAACTTCTACTTCCCAAGCGCTTAGTACAGTGCTCTGCACACAGTAAGTGCTCAATAAATGCGATTGAAGGAAGAAGCGCTTGGGAAGTCCAAGTTGGCAACATAGAGAGACGGGCCCTCCCCAGCAGCAGGCTCACGGTCTAGAAGGGGGAGCCAGAGAACAAAACACAACATATTAGCAAAAATAAAATAAGTAGAATAAATATGTACAAATAAAATAAATAAATACATAGAGGAATAATAAGTGGAGTCGAGGGCGGAGACTCAAGTTGACTGTGCGGAAGGGGGCAATGATAAACCGCTTCTGGATTTTTACCAATCTGGATCCACTACCAGAACGACTCCAGCTTGTACTTCCCAAGCGCTTAGTACAGTGCTCTGCACACAGGAAGCGCTCAATAAATACGACTGAACGAATGACTGCAGGTGGAGAGCGGGGCATTCTGAGAAAGACGTGTCCGTGGTGCTGCTGTAGGTCGGAGACGACTCAACGCCATAAGACAAGTGTATAGATTGAAGTGGGGAGAGGAATGGATAACCACTGGAGGATTTTAAGAAGTGGGGAGATGTGTGCACCGCAGTGTTTTAGAAAAATGATCCCCGCAGCGGAGTAAAGCGTGGAATAAGAGGGGAGAGATTGGAGCCAGATAGAAAAATCAATCAATCAATCAGTCGTATTTATTGAGTTCTTACTGTGTGCAGAGCACTGTACTTAGCGCTTGGGAAAAATGAGGTTGATGCGATAGTGTAACTGTGATTCAATAAGCTACAATGGTCTGCTTTCTGGACTGGAAGTTTAGTACACAAACTAGCAAATATAAACGACAGATCCCAAAAGGACGGCGCTTCTATGTCAACTCTCCCACCCAGTGCTTAGAACGGTGCTTTGCCCATAGTAAGCGCTTAATAAATGCCATTATTATTATTATTATTATAATTATTATTATTATTATTATTATTATCATATGTGTTCAATTTAATTTTTGCCATTCTTACTCTTCACCCGAGTGGAGACAAATGGGATGGATTTTAGGACAAAGAAGAAAAAATAGTAAATTGCAACCGGAAGCCAAATGACACATAAAATGGATTGTAATATATAGGAATTAACGTTTCAAATCGACAGTCGTGTCGATTTTTGCCATCGTTTTTTCTTCGATATTTAGTGAATTTCCTTTCCCAGATGCTTATGGCAAGCGTAGACGGTTTATTTACGTGTTGGTGATTTGCAACTCCGAAACATCAATTCTTTTCATCCATAATTTTCTCTTTCAGATTAGACCCAGACCAAGTCGGGTATCCCTGATTCTAACCTTGTGGAGCTGTAAAATGATTCCTCTTCCAGGAGTCAGCATACAGGTCCTCAGCAGACACGTTCGCCTCTGTCTATTTGATGGTAATAGGGTGAGTCATTATGTGATGCATTTTACGCAAGGAGGACAGAAAGAAAGAAAAATAATTTGATTTTCTTAGTCCTGCTCCTTCAAAATATTCCACGTGGTGTCAGCTTTTAAAAATGACTTTCCTCTCATTGCACATTTCTCTCGCTGTTCCCCCCCCCCCCCGTTAATCTCTTCCCTCCTTATTCTTTCCTTAATATTGCTTAATAACGATGGCATTTATTACATGCTAAATGTATTCCAAGTACTGGCCTAAAATCTGGACTAGATACGAAATAATCAGATTGGACACAGCCCCTGTCCCACCCCAGGTTTACAGTCACTGGGCTGCTGAGGGGCAGCGTGGCCGAGTGGAAAGAGCCCGGGCTTGAGAGTCAGAGGTCCTGGGTTCTAATCCTGCCTCCGCCACTTGTCCGCTGTGCGGCTTTGGGCAAGTCACTTCGCTTCCCTGTGCCTCAATTACCTCATCTGGAAAATGGGGATTAAAATTGTGAGCCTCACGTGGGACAAACTGATCACCTTGTATCCCCCAGCGCTTAGAACAGTGCTTTGCACATAGTAAGCACTTAACACCTATTATTAGCATCATCATTATCATCAATATTATCTTCAATATCATCATTAATAACTAACATTAATAATTAACATTAATAATTAACATTAATAAATACTTAATATTATTAACATAATATAATATATCATATAGAATATGACATTATTAATATAATTAATATATTATATGATTAGTGCATGTGATAATAATACTTAATTATATGTAATTAATATAATAGTATTAATATTACTTATATTATTATCTGTGCCTCAGTTTCCTCAACTGCAGAATGGGGATCCCTGTTCTCCCTCCTACTTAAAATTGTTGAGCCCCACGTGGGAAAGGAACTGTGACTTGATTAGCTTGTATCTACCCAGTGCTTGAAACATAGTAAGCCCTTAATAAATGACATTTTAAAAAAACGGGTGAGGCAGAACAGGTATTTGATCTCCATTTCACCTATGAAGAAGCTGAGGTCCAGAGCAGATAAGTGACTTGCACAGGGACACTAAGTGGAGTCAGAGCGGGGACTCGAACGGGGTCTCTTGATTTCCAGTCCTTGTGTTTTGTCCCCAAATAATAATAATCAATCAATCAATCATATTTATTGAGTGCTTACTGTGTGCAGAACACTGTACTAAGCGCTGGGGGGATACAAGGTAATAATAATGATGGTATTTATGAAGCATTTACTATGTGCAAAGCCCTGTTCTAAGTGCTGGGGAGGTTACAAGGTGATCAGGTTGTCCCACGGGGGGCTCACAGTCAATCCCCATTTTACAGATGAGGTAACTGAGGCGCAGAGAAGTTAAGTGACTTGCCCAAAGCCTTCACTGGGGCTTTATTTTTGTTTTTGTGGCTATTTTTAAAAGCATGGTGTCATTAGGGAAGCAGCGTGGTTCAGTGGAAAGAGCCCGGGCTTGGGAGCCAGAGGTCAGGGGTTCTAATCCCGGCTCCACCACTTGTCAGCTGGGTGACTTTGGACAAGTCGCTTTACTTCTCTGGGCCTCAGTTACCTCATCTGTAAAATGGGGATTAAGACTGTGAGCCCCACGTGGGACAACCTGATCACCTTATATCCTCCCCCAGTGCTTAGAACAGTGCTTTGCACATAGTAAGGGCTTAACAAATGCTGTTATTATTAGGGCACCCACTAATTCAATCTAACATGTCTATTTCCAAGAAAAAGCTGGGCTCAAGCATTCAGAAACCTTGAACAACAAATTTAGTATATATTTAGTTTTTTTTAGCTCTGTATAAAGCTTCAAGTCTATACAAAGCTACCTTCATTTCAAGCAATAACTCCTCACTATAATACTAATAATAATGATGGTATTTAAGCACTGTTCTAAGCGCTGGGGAGGATACAAGGCCACCAGGCTGTCCCACGTGGGGCTCCCAGTCTTAATCCCCATTTTACATATGAGGTAACTGAGGCACAGAGAAGTTAAGTGGCTTGCCCAAGGTCACACAGCTAACAAGTGGCAGAGCCGGGATTCAATCCCATGACCTCGGACTCCCAAGCCCGGGCTCTTTCCACTGAGCCGCGCTAATGGCTACAAAGCTCTTCATCCCCTCGCCCCCTCCTACCTCTCCTCCCTTCTCTCCTTCTCCAGCCCAGCCCGCACCCTCCGCTCCTCTGCCGCTGCTCATCTCCTCACCGGGCCTCGTTTTCGCCCCTCCCGCCATCGACCCCCAGCCTACATCCTCCCCCTGGCCTGGAATGCCCTCCCTCCGCACATCTGCCAAGCTAGCTCTCTTTCTCCCTTCAAAGCCCTACTGAGAGCTCACCTCCTCCAGGAGGCCTTCCCAGACTGAGCCCCCCTTTTCCTCTCCTCCTCCTCCCCTCCCTATCGCCCCAACTCCCTCCCTCTGCTCTACCCCCCTCACTACCCGACAGCACATGTGTAAATATGTACATATTTACTATTCTCTTTATATTATTAATGATGTATATATATATATATATATAATTCTATTTATTTATATTGATGCTATCGATGCCTGTGTACTTGGTTTGTTTTGTTTTGTTGTCTGTCTCCCCCCTTCTAGACTGTCAAGCCCATTGTTGGGTAGGGATTGTCTCTTTTTGTTGCCGAACTGTACTTTCCAAGAGCTTAATATAGTGCTCTGCACACAGTAAGCGCTCAATAACAACGATTGAATGAATGAATGAATAATATTAGGGAATTAGGGAAGCAGCGTGGCTCAATGGAAAGAGCCCGGGCTTTGGAGTCAGAGGTCATGGGTTCAAATCCCGGCTCCGCCAATTGTCAGCTGTGTGACTTTGGGCAGGTCACTTCACTTCTCTGGGCCTCAGTTACCTCATCTGGAAAATGGGGATTAAGACTGTGAGCCCCCGGTGGGACAACCTGATCACCTTGTAACCTCCCCAGCGCTTAGAACAGTGCTTTGCACATAGTAAGCGCTTAATAAATGCCATTATTATTAATAATATCAATGTTTTAAGTTGTACCTCTAGTAGTTCTCTCCCCCCTTGCCTTTCGTCCTGGGTTTTCACAAGAATCTTGTCATGACCTCTTGACTTGCTGTGGGGAGAGGGAGCAGAGGGTGTGGGTGAGCGTGTGTGCATACCAGCCACAGGAGCTGAGTTGGGATGAAATTAGGCCAAAATTCAGGTTTTTTTTCCGAGTAGCCAGGAAGGGGCACCATTGAACAGCCTCAGATGAATTCACTTTCTTGCTGGATTTGATAGATCTTTTCTGTAGCTCTCTTCTCTTTTTCCTTATGTAGGTACTTTGTAATGATCTCCTAAGTAGGCAACTTTTGTCATTTAAAATCAAGAGAAAAATGATTTTCTCCGCAAACACAAAACAGAGGTTGGAATTTCTGATTTTGCACACTGACTTGTTGGAAAGGGAAGCGAGGCAGTGTGACTTAGTGAAGCAGTGTGGCTCAGTGGTAAAGGGCACGGGCTTTGGAGTCAGAAGTCATGGGTTCAAATCCCACTCCACTGTCAGCTGTGTGACTTTGGGCAAGTCACTTCACTTCTCTTTGCCTCAGTTACCTCATCTGTAAAATGGGGATTAAGACTGTGAGCCACTGTGGGACAACCTGACCCCCTTGTAACCTCCCCAGTGCTTAGAACAATGCTTTGCACATAGTAAGTGCTTAATAAATGCCATTATTATTATTATTAGTGGAAAAGAGGCAGGACTTGGGAGTCAGAAGACCTGCTGTGTGGCCTTGGGCAAGTCATATAACTTCTCTAGGCCTCAGTTTCCTCAACTGTAAAATGGAGATAAGATAGATTGTCAACCTGTGTGCGACAGGGATTTTGCCCATTCTCAATCAATCAGTGGTATCTGAGCACTTCATTCATTCATTCAATCGTATTGAGTGCTTGCTGTGTGCAGAGCACTGTACTAAGCACTTGGGAAGTACAAGTTGGCAACATATAGAGACGGTCCCTACCCAACAACGGGCTCACAGTCTAGAAGGGGGAGACAGACAACAAAACATGTAGACAGGTGAGCACTTTGCAAATACCGCAATTAGTATTATTATTATTACTCTATGGTGGCTTTTCCTTAAGGGAAATGTGACCCCTGCATTCGGGAAGAATGAGTGCAGAGCACTGTACTAAGCACTTTATAACAGAGTGCTTAGTACACATTAGTACACTAAGGATACATTCCCTGCCCTCAGCAAGCTTACAGTCTAAAGGGGAAGACAGACATTAATATAAATGCATAAATTATGGGTATGTATGCAAGTGCTGTGCCTTGTATCTCAACCTTGTCTACTGCAGCACTTTGCACATAGTAAGTGCTTAATAAATGCCATAACAATGATTATTATAATAAAACAAATGAAAGAGAAATTGGAAATGATTGTTCACATATTGGGCGCCTCGGAGGGGATGAGGGGTAGGGTGGGAGTATGCTAAATACTTATGAGCACAACTATACAATTTTTACCTAAATTTTGCGATCAGAAATAGAACTCAAATAATATCTTGTTTTTTGGCTGTTTTTAGAGTTTGCAATTTGCCCATGAAGACAGAAATGCAAAATATTTTCCAAAGAAATGATGCCCTGACCATTTTAAAACAGTTACCTGTCTGTCTGGCATTATTTTGTTGCTGTAAGGGGGGAACAGCATGGAGTAGTGGATAAAGCATGGACCTGGGACCCAGAAAGTCATGGGTTCTAATCCTAACTCCGCCACATGTCAGCTGTGTGACCTTGGGCAAGTCACTTCACTCCTCTGTGCCCAGGTACCTCATCTGTAAAATGGGGATTAAAACTTTGAGCCCCATGTGGGACAATGTCCAACCCGATTTTCTTGTATCCATCCCAAGTGCTTAGTACAGTGCCTGGCACATAGTAAGCGCTTAACAAATACCACAGTTATTATTAAGTCTTCCTTTGTAGATCAGCCCCTGGCCAACACATTATTTGGCCAGGACTTGTTAAATGTCTTTTTTTCTTTTTATTCTTTTTGATTTTACATTTTTTTAGGTAGAGAAAACTGACCATAGGTTTGGGAAAGAGAACAGGTTACTGAGGAGCCCTGGGCATCTCTGAGGCGCAAAAAATAGACATCCATCTACCTGGGGTGAAGATGCAGTCCTTTTAGTCACTGCGGAAGGAAATGGTTTGACTCCTGGTGGTCCTTTCTCTGCTGAGCCTATGAATGTATTTTTAATGACTTGTTTTAATGTTTACTATGTGTCAAGCACTGTTCTAAGTGCTGGGGTAGGTACAGGTAAATCAGGTTGGACACAGTCCCTGTCCCACGTGAGACTCAGTGACTAGGAGGGAGAATCCCCATTTTACTCATGAGGAAACTGAGGCACAGAGAAGTTAAGTGACTTACCCAAGGTCACGCAGCAGGCGAGTGGCAGAGCCGGGATCAGAACCCAGGCCCGTGCTCTTTTCACCAGGCCACACTGCTGCCCAACATATTCCATAACCACTCATCTTTTTGCGTGCCAGCCAATCCTAATTATCCCACAGTTCAGCCGCTTGTACATGGGTGGATGGTAAGCCTAGATTGACTATGGGAATAGGCTAATTCCGTTTAATTTAATGTTAGTGAGTTGTGTGATTTTGCTGTAACGGTGGAAGTGTTTGTTGTCTCTTTTTCTCATCCCCCGAGTTCAGTCAAAATAAAATCTCATTTCAGGTTCTGAGCAACATTCACACAGTCAGAGCCAGCTGGCAACCCAAAAAACCCAAAACGTGGACCTTTTCTCCTCGAGTGAGTATTCAGAGTACTTACCGTGTCTGATAGCTGTTAAATAAAATGTGCTAAATTTCTGTGTTTGGGTGGGCAAGAGATTCTTCTTGGCTATTTTTAGAGGCGATTTGTTAAGGATGAATTAGCAAGATAAGTCATTTCAGTGCTGAAGCCAAAATATTATTGTAACAGGCACACTAGCAGGGCATTATTTTAGCGAATGGACTTCCAGAACATGAACTATAAATGAAAACCAGGATTCAAGTCTAACTAGAAATGGGTTAAGAAGTTGGGTAGCTAAGCCACCTTGAACTGTGATCTCTTCAGCCCTGATTAGATAAGTTGGACATTGGCTCAAAATGGAAAGGAATTCATCTAAATAAAACTCATGTCTCGTAGAGGTGGAGTTTATGGTTTGTACGTGTGAGTCATCGATGAACTGAGGGTCCTGACTTTCTGTCGCTACAGCACTTCAGGACCCAGGTGAAACAGCCTCTCTGTTCTTTTTATTGTTTTAATAAGCACTTGTTTTGGCTTCCTATCTGAACTGCACTGAAATGTTGCTCTGTCATAGGAGTTCACATCAACAGGTGCTTATTATAAGAGAACCATTTGGAATATGAAATTGTCTAGGTTGGCCTCAGTAAAAATGTAATAAAGTATGGCCTCTTTTTGTAGAAAAGTGATAATTTATAGTGGGAGAAATGTTAAGCGTGAAAAATGGCAATCCAGCTTTGACTTACTTTGAGCCTTAGAAAGAGTTAGAGTACGTGGCAACAATTTAGTTATAAACTTAAGGTCCTGCGAAACATACTCATTGTATCAATAAATACGATTGAATGAATAATAATAATAATAATGGCATTTATTAAGTGCTTACTATGTGCAAAGCACTGTTCTAAGCGCTGGGGAGGTTACAAGGTGATCAGTTTGTCCCACGGGGGGCTCATAGTCTTCATCTCCATTTTACAGGGGAGGTAACTGAGCCCCAGAGAAGTCAAGTGACTTGCCCAAAGTCACACAGCTGACAATTGGCAGTCCAGGATTTGAACCATGACCTCTGACTCCAAAGCCCGGGCTGTTTTCCACTGAGCCACGCTGCTTCTCAAAAATAATAATGATGGCATTTGTTGAGCACTAACTTTGTACAAACCACTGTTCTAAGTGCTGGGGAGGATATAAGGCGATCATGTTGTCCGCAGTCTTAATCCCCATTGTACAGATGAGGTAATTGAGGCACAGAGAAGTTAAGTGACATGCTCAAAGTCACACAGCTGACAAGCGGCGGAGCGGGATTAGAACCCATGACCTCTGACTCTCAAGCCCAGGCTCTTTCCACTGAGCCATGCTGCTTCCCAATGAATGAACCCCCTAATCCATGAAGTAGATATTAGGCGTGAAATCAGAGAATAACCCTGGCCTAGTGGAAAGAGCAGTCTTGATGTGGATTAAAACTGTGAGCCACAGGTGGGGACATGGACTGTGTCCAACCTGATTCGCTTGTATCTACCCCAGAGTTTAGCACAGTGCCTGGCACATAATAAGTGCATAACAAATACCTTAAAAAAAAGACAGAGAGAGGAGCAGTTCAGAGAAGTTGTCTGATTTACTGAAGAAGTTGTATGATTTAAGACAGGAATCAGCATCTTCTGCCTCCCCATCTGATGGTTTTTCCTGAGCCCAGTTAGGGAACCTGTACCCAGAGGCATTTAGTGGGAATCCGAGATCCCAAATGATAATTCCCTTTTTACGGAGTGCACATTTTTCTGTTTCCTCTTTTAGGTAACTGGCATCTTGCCGAACTTGCTGGATGGGGATTGTTTCGTGCGGTCCAATTCCCCGTGCTCAGACCTCGGGATATTATTTGAACTTGGAGTCACTTACATTCGCAATGTAAGAGCTGGGAAATTCGTAATCACTTCCAGGGAGTCCGCTGGATGAGAATTGTAGTGCCCACGTGAATTTAAAAATGAGCAGCATCTGTGAGAAATGATGTCATGAACCCTTCAAGGAACTAGGAGAGTAAAACTCCTGGTTGCAGTGGTTTGTTTCGAATACAGAATGTAGAAGTCCAGAGTGTAGTCAGTTCTGTCATCTAGAATATCATCATTTCATTCGGGTTCTTATTTCTGACATTGGCTTGGCTTAGCATTCAGGGTGGAAATGACTTGCAGTCCCTTAGATTGTAAGCTTGTCGTGGGCAGGGAACCTGTTTACCGACTCTGTTGTATTCTCCCAAATGCTTAGTATACGTTCTGCACACAGTAAGTGCTGAACAAATGCAATTGATTGATTGATGAATTAGCAGGGTGGAGTCTTCAAACTCTGTTTACACCTAGAAGGAACGCAGACTCCCCTACAGTACGATCTCTACTTTCCTCTCCTCTTTTTTCTGAGGGGGATAGACTCCTAAATCCTGTTAAGTTTTGAATATTTAATCTTGGTCTTCTGTGAATGCTGAGTATGGTGCTCTGCATATAGTAAGTGCTCAATAAATACCATCGATGGATTGATTTGGTGATTTGGTGCCAGTTAAAAAAAATTTTCATGAGATGGACATCGGGAACTGGGATGGGCATCCAACATGGGATACACAAGCCAGTCAGTCAGTCATATTTATTGAGCGCTTACTGTATGCAGAGCACTGTCCTGAGTGCTTGGGAGAGTGCATTATAGCAGTAAACAGACACATTCCCTCCCCACAACGAGCACCCAGTCTAGACACAGTCAGGTTAAGAACCTAGCATAGCGGAAGGATCCAGAGCCTCAAGAGTTCAAATATGCTTTCATTTTCTTGGTGAGGATATTTCATTTCATTTGTGATACCAAAGAAGTGCTAACATTTTTAGCACTCAAAAAACCCCAGTGGTTGCCCATCCACCGTTGCATCCTCACCATTGGCTTTGAAACAGTGCATCCCCTTGCCCCCCTCCTATCTCACCTTGCTATTCTCCTACTAAAACCCAGCCCTCACACTTCATTTCTCTGGCGCTAAGCTTCTCACTGTGCCTCGATCTCACCTGTCTCGCCACCGACCCCACGCCCTCGTCTTGCCTCTGTCCTAGAACACCCTCCCTCCTTATTGTCCATAGCTGACAGACAATTACTCTCTTCAAAGCCTTATTGAAGGCGTAGCTCCCTCCCCCAGGAGGCCTTCCCTGACTAAATCCTCCTTTCCTCTTCGCCCACTTCCTTCTGCGTCACCCTGACTTGCTCCCTTTGTTCTCTCCCCCCACCAGCCCCACATAAATCTGTAATTTATTTACTTATATTAACGTCTGTCTCCCCCATCCTAGACTATAAACTCACTGTGGGTGGGGAATGTTTATTATCATATTGTACTCTCACAGTGCTCCGCACAGAGTGCTCAATAAACATGACCGACTGAATGAATTTTTTTTTGGCTGCTTAGAACTACTCCGGCACCAACCTTTCTAAACCTTTGTATTTTCCAGTCAACCGGTGAAAGAGGAGAGCTGAGTTGCGGTTGGGGGTTTCTCAAACTTTTCGACTCCAGTGGAATTCCTGTCCCCCCTAAGTAAGTTAGTCGGGTTTTCTTTTCAGGAGGAAATGGGTTTAGTGCTTTGCACGTTAAGAGTAATCACATACAGAAATTTATAATCTACTTGTGTGCCGAGCCAACATAAGTCACGGTTTCCACCGAAGCTCCGTTAGCCTACAAATAGTTCCTTTTGGTCCAAGAGAGGAAAGGCTGATGGAATTAAGGAGGTTAGGGATGTCTGACTTCCATCACATCGGGTGAAATTCAAGAAGGGCAGCTTCTTTCAGGCCAGGTGAACCAAAGCTGGCAGAATCACTTTACTCCAAGAATCACAACATTAGTAAATTTGCAGTCTTAGTGACCTTTAAAGAGTTATAATTAATTTCTGCATAGTATTAATGAACTACAGATGCAGGTATAGGAAAATCTAATGTGCGATCCCTGACAGCTTGAAACAACAAGGCGTATTATCCACTTCAAATGAAAATGGTGGTTGCTTAAAGCTGCACTCAGGTAGTCAAAATGGTACAGAGCAGCATGGCTCAGTGGAAAGAGCCCGGGCTTGGAAGTCAGAGGTCATGGGTTCTAATTCCGGCTTCGCCACGTGTCTGCTGGGTGACCTTGGGCGAGTCACTTAACTTCTCTGAGCCTCAATTACCTCATCCGTAAAATGGGGATTAAGATTGTGAGCCCCATGTGGGACAATCCAATCACCTTATATCCCCCCCATGCTTAGAACAGTGCTTTGCCCATAGTAAGCGCTTAACAAATGCCAGCATTATTATTATTGTTACAGAGAAAACTGAGTGTGGATTGGAAAATCCATGATTGGCTAAAAGAGCCTATACTAATGATTTTGATTTTAGTACTATATCAAGTATCTAAATTAACTTCGTCCTCTGGACTGTAAGCTTGTTGTGGGCAGGGAATTTGTCTGTTTATTTTAATATTGTACTCTCCCAAGTGCGTAGTACAGTGTTCTGAACACAGTAAGTGCTCAAAAAATACTATTATAATGAATCGAATGAATGAATCATGTTAAAGAGCCGCAGATCAAGGGCAGTAAAGTTTATATTTATAAAAAGTTGAGGAATCAATTGATAATATTTATTAATGTTTGCTATGTTCAGAGCACTGTACTAAGCACTTGGAAGAGTATAATACAACAGAATTAGCAGATCCGTTCCCTGAAGGGAGGAGATTGGTTTACCCCTGTTTTCCCTTTACTTTTAGGTGACTTTTTGCAAAACGACCTCACCAGCTCTATTATCAGTTGTCACTCAGGAGCTGTTCCCTAAAATGGTCCTCCCTTCTCTTTCCTCTTCCTTGTCTAGAGGGGTGTGCTCTCCTAACATTTGTTGAGCACCTGTTTTGTCTTTTTCACACCCTGTCCCTCCCTCTCTCTCCCCCATTAAAGAGAAATTAGAGAGAGAGAGCATAGAAAAATTCTCTTCTCTATTTGCTTGTGGAAAATTTCCTCTCATCAACAACATAGCGCTTACTATGTGCAAAGCACTGTTCTAAGCGCTGGGGAGGTTGCAATCAATCAATCGTATTCATTGAGCACTTACTGTGTGCAGAGCACTATACTAAGTGCTTGGGAAGTACAAGTTGGCAACATATAGAGACGGTCCCTACCCAACAGTGGGTTACAGGGTGATCAGGTTGTCCCACGGGGGGCTCACAGTCTTCATCCCCATTTTCCAGATGAGGTCACTGAGGCCCCGGCTTTTCTTCTTGGCAGATGGGAAATTTCATCCCAGACCGAGCCCGCTCCTTCCTCTCCCTCTCCCCACCCCCCCCCTTACCTCCTTCCCCTCCCCATAGCACCTGTATATATGTCTATATGTTTGTATGGATTTATTACTCTATTTTTTATTTTATTTGTACATATTTATTCTGTTTCTTTTATTTTGTTAATATGTTTTGTTTCATTCTCTGTCTCCCCCCCTTCTAGACTGTGAGCCCACTGTTGGGTAGGGACCGTCTCTAGATGTTGCCAACTTGTCCTTCCCATGCGCTTGGTAAAGTGCTCTGCACACAGTAAGTGCTCAATAAATACGATTGAATGGATGACTTGCCCATAGTCACACAGCTGACAATTGGCGGAGCTGGGATTTGAACCCATGACCTTTGACTCCAAAGCCCGGGCTCTTTCCACTGAGCCACGCTGTTTTTCCTGAAGGAGACTGGGGGGGTCACGGTGGCCCCGCTCGCCCGATGCGGAAAATGTTGGCCGCCCTGAGCTGCGTCCTGCCCGGCACCGGCTGGAAGGGTGCCAGTAGCATCTAGAAACTTGGCCAACGATGCCACATTCGATATAAAGCCCAGCCCGCACCCTCCGCTCCTCTGCCTCTGCTCACCTCCTCACTGTACCTCATTCTCGCCCGTCCCGCCGTCGACCCCCAGCCCACGTCCTTCCCCTGGCCCGGAATGTTCTCCTTCCGCACATCCGCCAAGCTAGCTCTCTTCCTAGACTGTGAGCCCACTGTTGGGTAGGGACCGTCTCTGTGTGTTGCCAACTTGTACTTCCCAAGCGCTTAGTACAGTGCTCTGCACACAGTAAGCGCTCAATAAATACAATTGATTGATTGATTGATCTTCAAACCAAAAGGCAACTCTGGACGACTCCTTTATCTAAGGATACCTTAGATAAGGTATCTAAGGATACCTACATCCCAGACTGAGCCCCCTTTTTCCTCTCCTCCTCCCCATCCCCCCTCACCCTACCTCCTTCCCCTCCCCACAGCACCTGTATATATGTTTGTACAGATTTATCACTCTGTTTATTTTACTTGTACATATTTACTATTCTATGTATTTTGTTAATGACGTGCATTTAGCTGTAATTCTATCTGTTCTGACGTCTTGACACCTGTCCACATGTTTTGTTTTGTTGTCCGTCTCCCCCTTCCAGGCTGTGAGCCCGTTGTTGGGTAGGGACCGTCTCTATATGTTGCCAACTTGTACTTCCCAAGCACTTAGTACAGTGCTCTGCACACAGTAAGCGCTCAATAAATACGATTGAATGAATGAATGAATGTTTGTATACATGAGGGCATGAATACATACACACACACAAATGCACTCACACTCTGCATCTTTCTCTCTCTCTCTCCCTCTTTGCATCCCTCTATTATTTCTTCTTTCCTTCTCTCCCGTGGTTGTAAAGTGTTTTGAGGTCATTACTCTTCCCTACAGAACCTACGAGCTTTTCCTGAATGGTGGCACCCCGTATGAAAAAGGCGTTGATGTCGATCCATCGATATCAAGAAGAGGTAAAAGTTTTCCATTTTGCTTTCCCGTTCTCGGTGAAGCTTAAGTCTCAGTGAAGAGCAGGCACACTGGGGAAAACAACAAAACTCTAATTACATTGAAGACATTTTCAAGGAGTATTTTCTGTGTGGAGCATTATATTCGGCACAAGTTAATTAAACTGTGGAACTGGCTAGGATCTTAAACTCCTTCTCTACCCACCAGGACCCATTTCCTTCTTGAGAGCTTTGTGGGAGCATCAGATACTGGGGAAGCCATTTGGTCAGATGCTTGGTTTTTTTTTTAATGGTATTTGCTAAGCGCTTATGATGTGCTAGGCACTGTTCCAAGTGCTAGGGGAAGATTCATTCATTCATCCAATCGTATTTATTGAGCAAAGTATTTATTTATTCATTTATTTATTAAGTATTTATTGTGTGCAAAGCACTGTACTAAGCGCTTGGGAAGTACAAGTTGGCAACCTTATACTCAGTGGAATTTATTCAAAGAACACATATTAGCCTCAAAATGCACACAAGGAAATGAAGTGACCACAAGAACCTCAGTTCTGTTCATTTACGACTTAGCAGCGTGGCTCAGTGGATAGAGCCCGGGCTTTGGAGTCAGAGGTCAGGGGTTCAAGTCCCGGCTCTGCCAATAGTCAGCTGGGTGACTTTGGACAAGTCACTTCACTTCTCTGTGCCTCAGTTCCCTCATCTGTAAAATGGGGATGAAGACTGTGAGCCCCCCGTGGGACAACCTGATCACCTTGTAACCTCCCCAGCGCTTAGAACAGTGCTTTGCACATAGTAAGCGCTTAAATAAATGCCATCATTATTATACAAAGTAATCCATGTCCCACCTGGGACTCACAGTCTTCATCCCCATTTTACAGCCGAGGTAACTGAGACACAAAGAAGTTAAGGGACTTGCCCAAAGTCACACAGGATAAAAGGGGCAGAGAGGGGATTCGAACCCATGTCCTTCGGACTCCCAGGCCTATACTCTATAGACGAGGCCATGCTGCTTCATGTGTTGGTTTAAATCCTTTTTTATAATAACCCCCCCTGCCGAAATGTATTCAATTTTGAGATTAATGTGGAATTCCTCTTTCAAAGCAAGCAGCAGTGTTTTCCACCAGATGATGACGATGAGGAAACAGCCTCAACTTCTAGTGAAGCTAAGATCGCTAAACCAAAGGTCAAGAGGCATATTAAAGTAGGTACTGGTTTTTATCAGTCTGATAAAATTTGCAATTTACTCTAATGGATTAATTCTATGTCCCTGAAGAAGAAAGTGGAAAATAGTAATGTCTCCATTTGACAAAGGTAGGCTGGCCATGGTTATGTCCTGTTATTATAATAATAATAATAATGGCATTTATTAAGTGCTTACTATGTGCAAAGCACTGTTCTAGGCGCTGGAGAGGTTACAAGGTGATCAGGTTGTCCCATGGGGGGCTCACAGTCTTCATCCCCATTTTACAGATGAGGTAACTGAGGCACAGAAAAGTTAAGTTCATTCATTCATTCAATTGTATTTATTGAGCGCTTACTGTGTGCAGAGCACTGTACTAAGCGCTTGGGAAGTACATGTTGGCAACATATAGAGACGGTCCCTACCCAACAGTGGGCTCACAGTCTAGAAGGGGGAGCTGATGGAAAGCCTTGAAGCCGAGGGTGAGAAGTTTTTGCCTGATGTGTAGGTTGATTGGTAGCCACTGGAGATTTTTGAGGAGGGGAGTAACATGCCCAGAGCGTTTCTGCACAAAGATGATCCGGGAAAAGTTAAGTGACTTGCCCAAAGGCACACAGCTGACAGTTGGCAGAGCCGGGATTTGAACCCATGACCTCTGACTCCAAAGCCCGGGCTCTTTCCACTGAGCCCCGCTACCTCTCTGCTTCTCTGCTATATTAATACAGCTGTAACCACCACAATACATTTATAAACTCTTTAAACTCTTTGGGCCTACTTTGAACAGAAGGCATTTTGCAGTAATTCTTCACTGTAGCTACATTAACCCAGCGTTCTAAAAAGCAAGTGTAAGACCAAATATCGTGCATTGTGGTTGGCTTGGTTTTAAGTCAGTGTGTAGTGGATTAATTAAAAGCAATTAGAAGTACAGTACCGTATTTCTCAGAGACCTGTGCCCTGTGGTGGGATTGCTTTGAAAATGCTTGACACTGTCCCTGATGAATCAATCAGTTGTATTTATTGAGCACCTACTGTGTGCCAAGCACTGTACTAAGTGTTTGGGAACGTACAGCGGAACGGTGTTGGTAGACTCTATCCCTGCCCAGAAGACGCTTACCTGATTCATTCATTCATTCAATCGTATCTATTGAGCACTTATTGTGTGCAGAGCACTGTACTAAGCGCTTGGGAAGTACAAGTTGGCAACATATAGAGACGGTCCCTACCCAACAACGGGCTCACAGTCGAGATGTGAACGGAGCCATTTATTGGAATAAATGTAATGTGTGAGCACTGTTGAAATGGGACGTTTGCCGTGGACAGCTAAAAACATTTTTTTTCATTTTTTAAAAGTCTGCTTCCAGAAACATTGATTGGCAGCAGGTGCTACATCCACCTGTTGATCTTTTATCGACAAATTCTTGGTGACGTGCTCCTGAAAGAAAGAGTAAGCATGCAGAATGCAGGTAAGAGCTATTTTGAATTCCCTCATTCTCTTTGATTACAATTCTTCTAGCAAATGCCTCCTTCAGAGGTTGTGCAGTTTTACGGCCGACACAACATTCAGTCTCTTCAAATAAGGTTTTTTTTAGTGGCTTTTTCAAATAGCCGCTGTCTCAGCTGATAGGGAAGGCGGTTTCCCATTGACACCGCTCCCCGTATCCTCCAACGGTCCCCCAGGAGCTGGAGAGAGAGTGGCCTAGAGCCGGGAGGAGAAGAACGTAATAATAATAATAATAATAATGATGGTATTTGTTAAGTGCTTACTACGTGCCAAGCACTGTTCTAAGCACTGGGGTAGATACAAGTTGATCAGATTGGACACAGTTCCTGTCCCACGTGGGGCTCACACTCTTATCACCATTTTACAGATGAGGGAACCGAGGCCCAGCGAAGTGAAGTGACTTGCCTAAGGTCACTCAGCCGACACGTGGTGGAGCTGGGTTTAGAACCCAAGTCCTTCTGATTCCCAGGCCCGTGCGCTGCCCACTGAGCCACGCTGCTTCTGTCTAGGAGGAGGGGTGGCTGGACTGGGAGGGGTGCTAGGGAGAGGAAGAGTGGTTGCCAGTCACCCCTTCAAGGCCCTACTGAGAGCTCACCTCCTCCAGGAGGCCTTCCCAGACTGAGCCCCTTCCTTCCTCTCTCCCTCGTCCCCCCTCTATCCCCCCCCATCTTACCTCCTTCCCTTCCCCACAGCACCTGTATATATGTATATATGTTTGTACATATTTGTTACTCTATTTATTTATTTATTTTACTTGTACATATCTATTCTACTTTATTTTGTTAGTATGTATGGTTTTGTTCTCTGTCTCCCCCTTTTAGACTGTGAGCCCACTCTTGGGTAGGGACTGTCTCTATATGTTGCCAACTTGGACTTCCCAAGCGCTTAGTACAGTGCTCTGCACACAGTAAGCGCTCAATAAATACGATTGGTGATGATGATGATGAAAGGAGACTGGGGTCCCGTGGGGAAAAGACAGTTCAGGAGTCTCCAGGCAGAAGAGCCACCAGTGAGAAAATTTATAGCAGGACATGCACCAGGGAACAGAGGGAAGAATAAGTTAGGACAAGGAGAAAGGAGAAAGAAAGAAACAAGGAGGAGAGCAGCAGTAAGGGAATAATAATAATGATGATGGTATTTGTTAGCGCTTACTATGTGCCAAGCACTGTTCTAAGCACTGGGGTAGATGCAGTTGTCCCATGGGGGGCTCACAGTCTTAGTCCCCATTTTACAGATGAGGTCGCTGAGGCCCGGAGAAGTGAAGTGGCTTGCCCAAGGTCACACAGCAGGCCAGTGGCGGAGCCGGGATTGGAACCCACGTCCTCTGACTCCGAAGGCCGGGCACTTTCCACTGAGCCACGCTGCTTCTCACACTAAGCCACGCTGCTTCGCTCATCAATCAAGCAGTCAGTCAATCAGTGGTATTTATTGAGCACTTATTCTGTGCAGAGCACTGTGCTAAGCACTCAGGCAGGGAATATGTCTGTTTATTGTTGTAGTCTCCGAAGTGCTCTGCAGACAGTAAGCGCTCAATAAATCCGATTGACCGACTGACACTTGGGAGAGTATAATCCAACCAAATTAACAGAGATGTTCCCTGCCCATATTGAGATGGGAAGGAAGAGGTTACAAGTCGGGGGGATAAACAGGAGAGGGAAACAGAACAGGTATTTTCACTAGCCTCCTTAATTAAGCCAATAATAATAATAATAATAATAATAATAATAATAATAATAATGTTGGTATTTGTTAAGCGTTTACTAGCCTCCTTAATTAAGCCTATAATAGTAATAATAATAATAATGTTGGTATTTGTTAAGCGTTTACTATGTGCCGTGCACTGTTCTAAAGGCTGGGGTAGATACAAGGTAATCGGGTCATCCCACGTGGGGCTCACGATCTTCACCCCCATTTTACAGATGAGGGAACTGAGGCCCAGAGAAGTTAAGTGACTTGTCCAAGCTCACACAGCTGACAAGTAGCAGAGCTGGGATTAGAACCCATGACCAATGACTTGGAGACACTATTGGCCTTCTAACATTCAGTTTTGAAGGCAGGATCCTGAAAAGAATACATTCTGTAGGCGGTGGCAAACAAGCATCCCAGTTCATTGTTACTGCTTGGAAATTGTTTGAGCATCAGATTCATTCATTCATTCATTCAGTCGTATTTATTGAGCGCTTACTGTGTGCAGAGCACTGGACTAAGCGCTTGGGAAGTACAAGTTGGCAACATGTAGAGACGGTCCCTACCCAACAGCGGGCTCACAGTCTAGAAGGGGGAGACAGAGAACAAAACAAAGCATATTAACAAAATAAAATAAATAGAATAAATATGTACAAATAAATAAATTTTCCCACGGGAGGCTCACAGTCTTCACCCCCATTGTACAGCTGAGGGAACTGAGGCCCAGAGAAGTGAAGTGACTTGCCCAAAGTCACACAGCTGACAAGCGGCAGATGCATGTGAGATCTGTGTAAAGGTCATATAGGTAAACCACATCACAAACACAAAAGAGAGACAGAAATACACTCGAGGAAGAGAGGCGGGGGAGAAGACAAACAGCTCAGAGGGCCGTTGGTTGTCATTAGGTGAGTTACGCTGAATTTGCGAAAGGGACATGGAATTATGCTTTAGGGGATGGAGTGGAAGGGAAGGAACTTATTTTGTCATCGAAGGAAAGGTTGTGTAGGGCCAAAGGTATCCAGAGGGAAGACGCTCGAAGCTAGAGAATTTCTGGCCCTTTTGGATTCCTCAGAATTCTAGCCTAACTGCTTTTAATCTGTCGTTATTGCCATGATATTATCTGCTGTCATTGGAAATCTTCCTCATAATCACTGCATTAACAATTTTTCATTTGACCAGAGAATATTGTTATACTACACTGTGGAGCCTGAAGTGTGCCTGAAATTGATTCAGTTCCTTTCCATTTCAGATTTAATTAGTAACCCAATCCTGGCCACGTTTCCCCGGCTCCTGGAACAACCGGACCTTATGGATGCGCTCAGGGTATAGGATTTGCATCATTACGTTAGTTGTTATCTTGCCGCGTTCTTACTGCTCTCGCAGTTCAATACCGCACGCTACAGTTGTGTGTTTGGGAAGTACAGGTTGGCAACATATAGAGACGCTCCCTACCCAACAGTGGGCTCACAGTCTAGAAGGGGGAAACAGATGCCATCATTATTGTTAATATTATTAATAGTGCTTGTAATAGCCAAGAAGTTGTTTCTGTGTATTTATTAGTTGCCGTTTTTCCAGTCAGCCTTGAGCCGTTAAGAGTAAGAAACCCAAATCCAGAGATGGAGTGTGAGGAAAATCCCTTAGGTTTCTAGGGGAGAGCTAAATGGATAGGCCCATCTGTAATGCAGCGCTTAGTACAGTGCTTGGCACACAGTAAGTGCTTAAACAATCAATCAATCATATTTATTGAGCGCTTAACAAATTCATTCATTCGTTCAATCGTGTTCACTGAGCGCTTACTGTGGGCAGAGCACTGTACTAAGCACTCGGAAAGTACGATTTGGCAACATTCATTCAATCAAAATGATTGAATGAATGAATGAATCATATTTATTGAGCACTTACTGTGTGCAGAGCACTGTACTAAGCACTTGGGAAGTACAAGTTGGCAACATATAGGGACGGTCCCTACCCAACAGTGGGCTCACAGTCTAGAGGGAACAGATGCCATCATTATTATTAATATTATTAATAGTGCTTGTAATAGCCAAGAAGTTGACAACTGTGTCAGTTGCTCGTTCTCCAGAGAGTTGAAGCAGGTGAAGAGTTTTATTTTCCTCCTTTTCTCAGAAAGCTTAATACGTTTAGCCTTTATTCAAGGGAGCGTTTCTTTAACCGTTACTATTCGAGCTACAGGTTCTGTTGGCCCCAGTGAGAACTTTTGTCAAGAGCCTCTTTCTTCCCCTCACTGCCTCGCCATCACACAAGGCCTGCCCTGACCTGTGCTGGAGCCCAAGCTTTGGAAATCCTAGTCTGTGTGGCTATAACTGCGTCCTTCCCATAGTCTGGAATACCCCCTTCCCCCCCGCCTTGCCCCCGTATGTGCCAGCCCACCCCTCTCCCCACCTTTAAAGCATTAATTCATTTAATCGTGGTCACTGAGCACTTACTGTGGGCAGAGCACTGCACTAAGCTTTCAGAAAGTACAATTCGGCAACATCCATTCAATCAAAATGCATGAAATGGCCTCCTCCAAGAGGCCTTCCCTGCTTAAGCCCTCCCTCTCCCTTCTGCGTCGTCCTTGCATTTGGATCTGCGGCCTTTGGGCATTGCTGTTTCTGTGTATTGATTAGCTGCCGTTTTTCCAGTCAGCCTTGAGCCGTTAAGAGTAAAAAACCCAAATCCAGAGAGGGAGTGTGAGGAAAATCCCTTACGTTCCTAGGGGAGAGCTAAATGGATAGGCCTATCTGTAATGCAGCGCTTAGTACAGTGCTTGGCACACAGTAACACAACCCCACAGCACTTCTGTGCGTAATTTTAAATTATATATTAGAAAGTATTTACGTATATTAATGTCTGGCTCCGCCTCTAGACTGTAAATTTGTTACAGGTCTGCCAACTCAGTTGTATTGGACTCTCCCACGTGCTCAGTTCCGTGCCCCACACATACTAAGCGCTCAGTAAATACCTTTCATTGATTGATTGATTGATTGATTGATTAATAAAGACGGCAGTTGAGCGTAATAACTGAAGCACTCCCAGGTTCAGGAGGAATAAATAGCCCACAGGAGTTTCCCTACTAAAAATCTATAGTCTCTTGCCAGTGACATTTATGAAGGCTTTCAGAAACTGAAATGAGCCCACCCTGCCCCTTGTACGCACACACTTAAAATAATAATAATAATAATAAAAATAAAATAATAATAATAATAATAATATTTAGACTGTGAGCCCACTGTTGGGTAGGGACTGTCTCTATATGTTGCCAACTTGTACTTCCCAAGCACTTAGTACAGTGCTCTGCACACAGTAAGCACTCAATAAATACGATTGATTGATTGATAATAATGATGGTATTTGTTAAGCACTTACTACGTGCTAAGCGCTGGGGAGGTTACAAGGTGATCTGGTTGTCCCATGGGGGGCTCACAGTTTTAATCCCCATTTTGCAGATGAGAAACTGAGGCACAGAGAAGTTAAGCGACTTGCCCAAAGTCACACAGCTGACACTTGGCGGAGCCGGGATTTGAACCCATGACCTCTGACTCCAAAACCCGGGCTCTTTCCACTGAGCCAAGCTGCTTATCTCCTTTTCTACCCAGTTAATTGTACCTGAATTTATTTTCTTTAGACTCTTGCAGCAAGGTTAATTAAAAGTAATCTAGTTGCCCTAAAGCTTTTCTTTGAACTTTCCTGAACTACTAATGTCACAGTGATGAAGCATTCATCCCGGCTCTGCCAATTGTCAGCTGTGTGACTTTGGGCAAGTCAGTTAACTTCTCTGTGCCTCAGTTCCCTCATCTGTAAAATGGGGATGAAGACTGTGAGCCCCCCGTGGGACAACCTGATCACCTTGTAACCTCCCCAGCGCTTAGAACAGTGCTTTGCACATAGTAAGTGCTTAATAAATAATAATAATTATTTATAATACTATTATGTCATATAATTATTAATTATATTTTATATATTTTGCTTTGGATATATTTAATTATATTATAATATAATTATCATTTATAATAATACTGATGGTTGTCTCACAGGGGGCTCACAGTCTTAATCCCCATTTTATAGATGAGGTAACTGAGGCACAAAGAAGTTAAGTGACTTGCCCAAAGTCACACAGCAGACATGTGGTGGAGCCGGGATTTGAACCCATGACCTCTGACTCCAAAGCCTGTGCTCTTTCCACTGAGCCACGCTGCTTCATTATTATTATTCGTGGCAGTGAACAAAGGCAACCACAGAAATCTTTTGGCACTAAAGGCTCGCTGATCCATATTTACTGTAAGGCTTGCTCTTAACCTCATTTTCTAATTTCTCTCCGGCTCTGGGCTTGTGCTAATGTGCATGATTGTATTTGTGGTTCATTTCATGTGCTTTCATCGTATGTATTTTATTCTTTGGTCTACTAAATTACAGCTCGTAAGCTTTCCTATTATGCCTTATTCTTTAAAGTTTGTAAAAGCCTAGGAGGAGTCTTCCAAAACTCCTAATTACAGATTTGCTTCCTGTATACAGAGATTACCTGTTACGGCTGCTGTTGGATTGTACTCTGCTTAACAGAGAAGCAGCGTGGCTCAGTGGAAAGAGCCTGGGCTTTGGAGTCAGTGGTCAGGGGTTCAAATCCCGGCTCCGCCAGTTGTCAGCCGTGTGACTTTGGGCAAGTCACTTCACTTCTCTGGGCCTCAGTTACCTCATCTGTAAAATGGGGATTAAAACTGTGAGCCCCCTGCGGGACAACCTGATCACCTTGTAACCTCCCCAGCGCTTAGAACAGTGCTTTGCACATAATAAGCGCTTAACAGATGCCATCATTATTGCATTATTGGGATGCTCATCGTATCCCAACTGGATTACTGCATCAGCCTCCTTTCTGATCGGCCAACCTCCTTCAGTCCGTACTTCACTCTGCTGCCCTGCTTATCTTTCTACAGAAACGCTCTGGGCGTGTCACTCCTCTCCTCAAAAATCTCCAGTGGTTGCCTATCAACCTTCGTAAGAAGCAAAAAAAACACCTTACTGTTGGCTTCAAAGCTCTCCATCCCCTGGCCCCCTCCTACCTCACCTCCCTTCTCTCCTTCTCCAGCCCGGCCCACGCACTCCGCTCCTCTGCCACCGCTCACCTCCTCACTGTGACTTGTTCTCTCCTGTCCCACCGTCGACTCCTGGCCCGCATCCTACTTCTGGCCCGGAATTCCCTCCTTCCTCACATCTGCCAAACTAGCTCTCTTCCCCCCTTCAAAGCCCTACTGAGAGCTCACCTCCTCCAGGAGGCCTTTCCAGACTGAGCCCCCCTTTCCTCTACTCTTCCTCCCCTCCCCATCACCCCGATTCCCTCCTTCTGCTCTACCCCCCTCCCCACCCCACAGCACTTGTGTATATCTGTACATGTTATTTTATTCTATTTATTTTATTAATGATGTGTATATATCAATCAACCAATCAATCGTATTTATTGAGTGCTTACTGTGTGCAGAGCACTGTACTAAGCGCTTGGGAAGTACAAGTTGGCACCATACCGTCTCTAGATGGTCCCTACCCAACAGTGGGCTCACAGTCTAGAAGGGGGAGACAGAGAACAAAACAAAACATATTAACAAAGTAAAATAAATAGAATTCTTTCTATTTATTTATACTGACGCTATTAAGGCCTGTCCACTTGTTTTGTTTTGTGGTCTTTCTCCCCACTTCTAGACAGTGAGCCCATTGTTCGGTAATATTTGTCTCTATTTGTTGCCAAATTGTACTTTCCAAGCGCTTAGTACAGTGCTGTGCATACAGTAAGTGCTCAATGACTACGATTGAATGAATGAACGAATGAATAGCTTTGTAGTAGCCCATTACTCAGTAGGCACTCAATAAATACCATTAATTGATTATAGTTATTTGATTCTTGATTATATAGGCACAGGCATTCCAAGATTTTATATGCTCAAAAATTGTTTTAGACTCTCTCCCGTGAGTTTGTATATAGTGCATATGTAAATAGTAAGAGTAGTAGTAGTATTTATTACTGACTAAGAGCAAAACCTTGTGCTAAGTGTTGGGAGAGAATACACAGTTGGGAGACAGACACATTCCCTCTCCAAGCACTTAGTACAGTGCTCTGCACACAGTAAGTGCTCAATAAATACAATTGAATGACTAAATGGGGCTCACGGTCTAGCATCTTCATCGATTACTCCTCAGGCTAATGGGAAATCTTAAATTTTATTTTTAGAGCTCTTGGGCAGAAAAAGAAAGAACTTTAAAGAGAGCAGAAAAGGTAATACGCTTTTTTTCCTACTAAAAATATGAAAGCTGGCAAGTGAGATTACTGAGCTGCACGTATCCTGAAGGTGTTTGCAAAACCATTAGCACTTTGCCCAAATAAATGTGGCCACCATTTCTCCTAGTTTGATGGACATTTTCGTGATACTTGCTGTGCAGAATTGTTGTGGTATGTGATATGCTGAACCGTATGTTATTTATGTGATTAATGAACCTGTCAGCTATGAGGGAAGTCTGCAGTGGGTGTAGAGGAAACCAGGACAGGGGAAAGAAGAACATTAGGATGGAAAGCTTTGACTTTATCATCATCAATCATATTTATTGAGCACTTACTATGTGCAGAGCACTGTACTAAGCGCTTGGGAAGTACAAACTGGCAACATATAGAGACAGTCCCTACCCAACAGTGGGCTCACAGTCTATTTATCGGGCCCTTATGTTAGCTGTATTTGGTTTTTGCCGGAATTAATTGGTGTGATTTTTCAGGGTGTACTGAAATGCCTTTAATCAATCAATCAATCAATCGTATTTTTTGAACGCTTACTGTGTGCAGAGCACTGTACTAAGCGCTTGGGAAGTACAAGTTGGCAACATATAGAGACAGTCCCTACCCAACAGTGGGCTCACAGTGGGCCTTTACATTTATTTATCCTTTGTCCCTGAAGAAGGTGGGACTGACAGTGCAATTCATCTTTGGGTGCGTGTGGAATTTAAAAGTACCGAACGCTGGGCAGGCAAAGATTCCTTGCCTTTGAGCCTTCTAGCCAACAAGGTTTAGACTTTCCGAATGGCATAAAGAATGTTTTGTTGTTGCTTTCAGAGAGACAGAGAGTTTCTGAAGTCCACGTTTACCCTGGTGTACCTCGACTGTGTGTACCCCCTCCTCCATTCCACCCTCCTCTCCCCATTCAAATGGGCAGAAGAAGAATCAGAATCCTCTCGTTGGAAGGTGATCGATGACTTCCTGAAGCAAAACCAAGAGAACGGTGGGTCCCTGCACGCTTTGCTCGCCCCAGAAAGCGCGCACGACCCTTTTGACATTGCAGAGCAGGCGTATGACTTCCTAGAGGAAGCCAGGACAAATGTGGCTTTGGTATGATTCATCCCCAGAGCCAGCGGTTGAGTGGACTGACCGCAGGGCTCAGCGACCCAGATTAACTTGCTTTGGAGCAAAAAAGAGAGAGGAAAAACGGTTGGCTTTGGCATTCTGTACGGAAACTCTCTTGTGAGAAAATCATATGTACGATCCCGGCCACGGGAGCAGGCTTTAAGTAACAATAAAAGGTCATTTGAAATGTGGAATGCTGTGTGTCTAAAAGTAGATTTGAAGAGAAATTCCTGAAAATCTGGAAAGCGGAAGGTAAAGATTGCGTCGACCAACAATCGAATGTGCTGTCTCCTTTCTGTAAAGAGAAGCCTGGAGAGGAAGGGCTCAAAACATATGAGATCAGAGAAGCAGCGTGGCTCAGTGGAAAGAGCACAGGCTTTGGAGTCAGAGGTCATGGGTTCAAATGCCGGCTCCGCCACTTGTCAGCTGTGTGACTTTGGGCAAGTCACTCAACTTCTCTGGGCCTCAGTTCCCTCATCTGTAAAATGGCGATTAAGACTGTGAGCCCCCCATGGGACAAACTGATCACGTTGTAACCTCTCCAGAGCTTAGAACAGTGCTTTGCAAATAGCAAGCGCTTAATAAATGCCATTATTATTATTATTATTATCAGGTTTTATTTTTATCTTTTTAACCAGCTTGTCTTTCTCTCTAGGGGTCCACAGACAATAAGTGAAAGGAAACCAACTCTCTTTACTAGTTGCTTGGCATGAAAGGTAATAGATTGGGAAATGTTCATCTCTGTCCCTTCAGTTTAATGGAGGTGCTTGCTGCGCAAAGCAAGAAATTTTTCCACTGACTGCCACTGCAAAGCCAACAGAGCAGGCTCATTCATTCTTCATCAGTATTTACTGAGTACATACTGTGAGCATACAGTAGTTGTGAAAGATGCTGCCCTTACCCACAAGCTGTTTATCGTCTAATGCGAGAGACACAAGAAGCTACAAATTGTATCAAGTGGCAACAACCACAGTAAGCGAAACCTGAATAAATGGAGTAAATACACCCAAGAGCGAAGGGTGGCTGATGGGATGATAACACCAGGAAGTAGGGATTAGTTGAGGAAAGGCGGGAATGTCTTCTGGAAGAAGTAGCATGTAAGAAGAGGTTTTGAGGGTGGGAAAGAACATAGTCTGGTGGTCTTGAGAGAGGAGGGAGTTCCAGGAACGGAAAGGATGTGCACAGTAAGTCAGAGTAGGGACAGTTGAGAGTGAAGTCCACACAGGTTAGCTTACAATAATAATAATAATGATAATAATATTTGCTGTGCTTGTTAAGCACTTAGAACAGTGCTTTGCCCATAGTAAGCGCTTAATAAATGCCATTATTATTATTATTATTAAGCACTATGTGCCAAGCACTGTACTAAGCCCAGGGGTAGATAACAAATACAGACTAATTAGTTTGGACATAGTTCCTGCCCCACTTGGGGTGTACAGGTTTTTGTTTTGTTTTGTTTTTTTATTTGTTAAGTGCCTACTCTATGCCAGGCCCTGTACTAAGTGCTGGGGTAGATACAAACTAATCAGGTTGGACAGAGTGCATGTCCTACTTGGGACTCACAGTCTTAATCCCCATTTTACAGATGAGATCATTGAGGCACAGAGAAACTAAGTGACTTGCCCAAGGTCACACAGCAGACAAGTGGTGGATTGATATTATTTATTGAGGGATTACTGTGTGCAGAGCACCGTACTAAGCGCTTGGGAGGGCACAACAGAGCCGGCAGACAAGTTCCCTGTCCACAATGAGCTTACAGTCCAGAGGGTGAGACAGACATTAATATAAATTCATTACAGAAGCAGCATGGCTCAAAGAAAAGAGCACAGGCTTGGGAGTCAGAGGTCTTGGGTTCTAATCCCGGCTTTCCCACTTGTCAGCTGTGTGACTTTGGGCAAGTCACTTCACTTCTCTGTGCCTCAATTACCTCATCTGTAAAATGGGGATTAAGACTGTGAGCACCACGTGGGACAACCTGATTACCTTGTATCCCCCCAGTGCTTAGAACAGTGTTTGGCACATAGTAAGCGCTTAACAAATGCCATTATTATTATTATTATTGATAAATAAATTACAGATATGCACATAAAAGCTGTGGAGCTGAGGGAGGGGTGAATAAAGGGAGTAAATCCAAGCGCAAGGGTGATTTAGAAGGGAATGGGAGGAAAGGAAAGGAGGGCTTAGTCTTGGAAGGCCTCTTGGAGGAGATGGGCCTTCAATAAGGCTTTGAAGGTGGAGAGAGTGGTTGTCGAATATGAAGAGGCATTCCAGGCCAGAGGCAGGATGTGGTCGAGGGTTCGGCAGTGAGATAGATGAGATCGAAGTACAGTGAGTAGGTTGGCATTAAAGGAGAAAAGTATGACAGGAGACACTAGACAGGATAGAAAACAGGAATTGAATCCCCATTTTACAAATTGGAAAACTGTAGTGCAGGAAAGGTAAGTGACGCACTCGAGGTCACACAGCGTGCAAGTGGCGGAATTAGGATTAGAATCCCAGTTCTTTGATTCCCAATCAATCAATCAATCATATTTATTGAGCACTTACTGTGTGCAGAGCACTGTACTAATCGCTTGGGAAGTACAAGTTGGCAACAGACCCGTGATCTTCCCACTAGGCCAAGCAGTTTACCTAAGTGAATAGCGAAGAGTGTGAGCTGGAGTGTGAGGGCGAAGAGAGAGTGGAAAGTTTAAAAGGATCTGGAAAATGGGTGGAGAGGGAGAGGAGGAAGGTGGGGGAGAAGGTCTGAGACAGTCAAGCGCATAATCGATGGAGAGTGGAGGGCGAGTAGGGGAAATGAGGGCTGCCAGGGAAGGCCTCTTGGAGGAGGTGGGATTTTAGGGGCATTTTGAAGGTGGGGAGAGTGGTGAACTGTCGAATGTGAAGGAGGAAGGAGTTCCAGCCTGAGGGAGGAAGTGGGCAAGGGGTTGGCAATGGGATAGACAAGACGGAGGAACAGAGTACGTGTTACAGGAATGGAGTGGGCAGATTGGACTGTAGTAGGTTAGTGAGGTAAGATAGTTGGGAACAAGGTCATTGAGTTCATTGTGGGCAGGGAATGTGTCTTTATTGTACTGTAATAATAATAATGATGATGGCATTTATTAAGCGCTTACTATGTGTAAAGCACTGTTCTAAGCCCTGGGGAGGTTACAAGGTGATCAGGTTGTCCCACGGGGGGCTCACACTCTTCATCCCCATTTTACAGATGAGGGAACTGAGGCCCAGAGAAGTGAAGTGACTTGCTCAAAGTCACACAGCTGACAAGTGGCAGAGCCGGCATTTGAACCCATGACCTCTGACTCCAAAGCCCAGGCTCTTTCCACTGAGCCACGCTGCACTAAGTGCAGTGCTGTGCACACAGTGAGCACTTGATAAATAATAATAATGGCATTTATTAAGCTCTTACTATGTGCAAAGCACTGTTCTAAGCCCTGGGGAGGTTACAAGGTGATCAGGTTGTCCCATTGGGGGGCTCACAGTCTTCATCCCCATTTTACAGATGAGGTAACTGAGGCCCAGAGAAATTAAGTGACTTGCCCAAAGTCACATAGCTGACAATTGGCGGAGCCGGGATTTGAACCCATGACCTCTGACTCCAAAGCCCGGGCTCTTTTCTACTGAGCCATGCTGCTTCTCAAAGATAAATACAATTGCCTGACTGACTGAGAGCCTTAAAGCCAGTAGAAAGGAGTTTCGGTTTGATGCCGAGGTGGATGGGCAACCATTGGCGCTCTTCCTGGCTAATTTAGCCTTTTTTCAGACTTCTAGGGGTGCAATGACTTTGAGACGATATCTGACCTCCCTCCTTATGACAAAGACGAATAGATCTAGCAGTGTGGCTCAGTGGAAAGAGCCCGGGCTTTGGAGTCAGAGGTCATGGGTTCAAATCCCGGCTCCGCCAATTGTCAGCTGTGTAACTTTGGGCAAGTCACTTTACTTCTTTGTGCCTCAGTTACCTCATCTGTAAAATGGGGATTAAGACTGTGAGCCCCCCGTGGGACAACCTGATCACCTTGTAACCTCCCCAGGGCTTAGAACACTGCTTGCACATAGTAAGCGCTTAATAAATGCCATCATTATTATTATCTACTTAAAACAGGCAACCCAAATGCTAATACTAGTTCAGGGTCAGGATGAACTATCTACTCATCAGGGTTAAAAAAGGAGCTGGGATTTTGGAACTATCCGTCAGTCTTAATCAGTTAATACTTTCTCCTTTTATTAAAAGATCATTCACTCTTCCAAATACTGACTTTTTATCATTCATCATACGATACTACGTAGCTCCAAGTTATGCCATTGAAAAGTGAAGTTTCACAGAAGAGACGTTTCAAGAAGTCTTCCACCGTGAATGCTTAAATGAATACTTTTGGAGGATGATCTTAAAATATACAGCGCTCCTTGATGTTCAAAGAAGTTTCTACCAGTGATGGAATCCCATCCATTTTGGGGGAGTGCAGGGTGGTGACGGATACCCAGTGTTGTTTCTCTGCTGCTGTGCAGCCCATGCCAGGTGTCGGCCAGGTTATGTAGTTTAACAGATGAATGGTCCAGGCAGGATTCCTAGAGGGAAAGGTAGGGATGTCAGGCTTCCATGAGGATGGAAGTCTAAGAGATTCCTCCGTTTCCACGGTCAGAGGCAGAATCCTGGGTTTGACTGAACTCCATCATTCTTGCCAGGCCAAACAACAGTCGGAAGTGATGAATCCCCCATTTTCTGAAGGCAACCAAGTTCGATCCTTAGAGCAGCTGTGCTAGAGCGTCTGGATTTTGGTTAAAGTATCATATAAGCCTTGTCATCCGAGAAGATTAGAAATAACAACTGAGCGAAGCACCGTACGTTTTCAGTCCGACGAACCCGGAGAGCTGCCCGGTAGGTACTGGGAGGCTAGTGTTAATTAAGCGGTGAAGCCGGCTTGGATTTGCGCTGTCGGTTCTCCTGATATTTGGTCGTGTGAGTTCTGGCCTGTGAGAGGGATCGATCTTTCTTTTCCACATTTGGCTGAAATGATGATGTAAATACTTCTCCCTAAGAAAATTCCAGCTACGACTGCAAAGTAGCCGCCGTAAACTAGAAACTGAGAAAACACAAGTGCAATTAAGCAACAACCTGAATTGCGTGCATTTCGTTCCCTGCTCCTCCCCCACCACGAAGATAGTATAAGGTTGATATCATTTCATTAAGCAATTGACAAATCATTCATTTAAAAAATGACGAATACTGCTGCCCTCATTATATATCGTGAAATTCCCCTCGTTCAGCATTTCCGTCTAGAAAACAGAACAAAAGCAGGAACTAGCAGCATCAGACAAGAAAGAAAGGTTTCCAAGGGAGTAGATTTACATTTTGTCTCCTTTAGCTCCCAAGTTCAACACACTAGGCCAAGTCTTTTTTGAGGGGGCTTTGTCAATGTAAATTAATTTTCCTCCCACTTTTCTCCCACGGATTTTACAAACCATCAAATCTTGCTAATTTTCCCAAACAGAAAACATTAAAAACCCAACTATCTGAAGCATCAGAAGCTCTACTGCCAGAGGTATTATGCATAGATAGGTCTTTGCCATCTTTAACTCTCATTTTGTAATTTCTCAACCCTGGTTGGAAACCCGGGCACCTATTATACAGGAAGAAAATGGAAAGAAGGAGAATCCCAAGCAGTTTTCATTTATTTAGGTTGCTGTGGTTTTCCTTCCATTGGCCTGATCCTTCCTTTTCTCTGCTGGAGATGTAAAGTACGTCTTCAGCAGAGAACAATTTAACCCAAGCCCTCCCTGGATCCGCCTCTGGAACTAGGCATAGGAAATCATTCATCATCATCATCATCAATCGTATTTATTGAGCGCTTACTGTGTGCAGAGCACTGTACTAAGCGCTTGGGAAGTACAATTTGGCAACGTATAGAGACAGTCCCTACCCGACAGTGGGCTCACAGTCTAAAAGGGGGAGACAGAGAACAAAACCAAACATACTAACAAAATAAAATAAATAGAATAGATATGTACAAGTAAAATAGATAGAGTAATAAATATGTACAAACATATATACATATATACATTCCCTTGAAGCTGGTTAAACTCTTTCCCCTCAAGTGCAAAAGCAACCAACGAGGCAGCCCTGCCAGCCCCAGGTTTGGTAGAATGAGTTGACTAGGCATTGGAGAGGGCAGTTCCTGCCCAGGGCACTCTGAGTGCCAGGGGGTAAAGCTGGAGAAGAATCTTTAGTACTTTCCAAGCGCTCAGTACAGTGCTTTGCACACAGTAAGCTGATGGTTACTGCATTATGACTGTTTTGACACCTGTCTACATGTTTTGTTGTCCGTCTCCCTCTTCTAGACAGTGAGCCCGTTGTTGGGTAGGGACCGTCTCTATATGTTGCTGACATACTTCCCAAGTGCTTAGTACAGTGCTCTGCACACGGTAAGTGATCAATAAATATGATTGAATGAATAAGCGCTCAATAAATGCGATTGAATAAGCGCCCAATAAATAGAGTTGAATGAATCTTTCATCCCTCAGAAATCTGTGCTGAGGCCAGACGACTACCTTCCTGAAATTTCAATTAGGTCTGGCATATTAGCCACATTTGCTAACGGTGGGGAATGTAGTAGATTGAATAGAGAAGCAGCGTGGCTTAGTGGAAAGAGCATGGGCTTTGGAGTCAGAGGTCATGGGTTCAAATTCCGGCTCCACCACATGTCTGCTGTGTGACCTTGGGCAAGTCACTTCTCTGAGCCTCAGCTACCTCATCTGTAAAATGGGGATTGACTGTGAGCCCCACGTGGGACAACCTGATCACCTTATATCCCCCCCAGCACTTAGAACAGTGCTTTGCACATAGTAAGCGCTTAACAAATACCATAAAAGAAAGAAAGAAAGCCTTACAAAAGCAATTCCTTTGGCCCAGTATTCAGTGACAACTGCAAATTTAATCGGAAGAAAATGCAAACTCATTTTCCCCACGGTTAACTCATTTCAGAAACCTGGATACAATCATGTACGAAAAGATCAACTTCATGTCGTTCATCCAGAAATACTGGGTAATACCACTGGCTGCAAATCAGTCTTAATCTTTGTGAGTTCAGCTTTGACTAAGCTATTTTCCCACCCTATCTGGGAGTAGAAATTGTTTCGCTTCACTTTCCATTTTTGAGTATATTCTCTGGAGAGGAACAGAGGGTGGGCATTTGCAAATATCCTTGCCAAGAGGAAATCACCTGAAAATGGACTGTCTGGTATAAACCTGGTGACTGCCCCCCTAGCTATTTAGACAGGATGCTGCTGCAATTTCAATGAATGACAATACCTTTTAAGAAGGTATTTTTTTTTTCCAAACAAAAACCTGCCCAACCATAAAACCATTTGCCATCAGTATTTCTGGATGAATGAGATGAAATCAATCTTTTCTTACATGATCTAGGTTTGTGAAATGAGTTACCTGTGGGAAAATGAGGCCGCATTTTCCTCTGATTTCATTTGTAACTGTCACTGAGTAATGGGCAAAAGAAATTGCTTTTCTCCGACTGTTCTGAGCATAGTTTCTTCTCAAACTTTTTAACAGGCTTCCTTTCTTTTCCTACTTCCCAAAAGCTTAGTACAGTGCACTGCACACAGTAAGTGCTCAATAAATATGATTGAATGAATGAATGAATGTTCTTTAAAATGTTTCTTTTCTTAGCCGAGAGGCTTCCATTCATTCATTCATTCAATCATATTTATTGAGCACTTACTGTGTGCAGAGCACTGTACTAAGCGCTTGGGAAGTACAAGTTGGCAACACATAGCCAGCCTCATTTAGAACCCGCACCCTTACAGTTTCAATCAATCGGATGTATTTATTGAGCACCTACTTTCATTCATTCATTCCTTCAATCGTATTTATTGAGCGCTTACTGTGTGCAGAGCACTGTACTAAGCGCTTGGGAAGTCCAAGTTGGCAACATGTAGAGACGGTCCCTACCCAACAGCGGGCTCACAGTCTAGAAGGGGGAGACCGACAACAAAACAAAACGTATTAACAAAATAAAATAAATAGAATAAATTTGTACAAGTAAAATAGAGTAATAATAAATATACAAACGTATATACAGGTGCTGTGGGGAGGGGAAGGAGGTAAGGCTGGGAGATGAGGAGGGGGAGAGGAAGGAGGGGGCTCAGTCTGGGAAGGCCTCCTGGAGGAGGTGAGCTCTCAGTAGGGCCTTGAAGGGAAAGTCCTTCTGTGTGCAGAAGCCCTTCTGTGTGCAGAGCACCATACTAAGTACTTGGGAGAGTGCAATATAAAAAAAAATTGTGGTATTCATTAAGCACTTACTATGTGCCAGGCACTGTACTAAGCACTGGGGTAGATACAAGATAATCGTCTGGACAGTTTTCACTTTAATTCTTTCCCCTGCCCTTTCCACTCCTTCAATGATTGCCACTCATCAGAGTTAGAGATGAGCAAATTCATTCATTCATTCATTCAATCGTATTTATTGAGCGCTTACTGTGTGCAGGGCACCATACTAAGCGCTTGGGAAGTCCAAGTTGGCAACATATAGATATGGTCTCTACCCAACAGTGGGCTCACAGTCTAGAAGGGGGAGACAGAGAACAAAACAAAACATATTAACAAAATAAAATAAATAGAATAAATATGTACAAGTAAAATAAATAGAGTAATAAATAAGTAAATAGAGTAATAGAGCAAGTGGTACAGCAGCTGGAGCAGGCGAGAAGAGGGATTACTGCTGCTGTCGCCATTGGTGCTGATCACCTGGGGTCCATGTGATCCATGTATTACAGTGGTTACCGGGCCGCTTCTTGCTGAGGTCAGGACTTGGAGGAATAGTCTGCAGGTTTTTTTTTTTTTATTTAATGGCATTTATTAAGCGCTTACTATGTGCAAAGCACTGTTCTAAGCACTGAGGAGGTTACAAGGTGATCAGGTTGTCCCACGGGGGGGCTCACAGTCTTAATTCCCATTTTACAGATGAGGTAACTGAGGCACAGAGAAGTGAAGTGACTTGCCCAAAATCACACAGCCGACAATTGGCGGAGCCGGGACTTGAACCCCTGACCTCTGACTCCAAAGCCCGGGCTCTTTCCACTGAGCCACGCTGCAGTTGCTCTCACTCCTACCGTCTCTGCTTCTTGCTGAGCACTCACCATCCGTAGCGAGAGACCGGAAACTCGTCTCTAGACTGTAAGCTCATTATGGGCAAAGAACGTGCCTACCTACTCTGATTTTTTTTTATGGTATTTGTTAAGCCCTTTCTAAAATGGTATCAAGTGCTTACTCTGGGCCAGGCACTGTACTAAGCGCTGGGGTAGATACAAGATCATCTTCTAGATTGTGAGCTCATTGGGTAGGGATTGTCTCTGTTGCCGACTTGTAATAATAATAATAATAATAATGTTGGCATTTGTTAAGCGCTTACTATGTGCAAAGCACTGTTCTAAGCCCTGGGGGGGGGGGGGGGTAACAAAGTGATCAGGTTGTCCCACGTGGGGCTCACAGTCTTAATCCCCATTTTACAGATGAGGTAACTGAGGCTCAGTGAAGTTAAGTGACTTGCCCAAGGTCACACAGCAGACATGTGTGGAGCCGGGATTCGAACCCATGACCTCTGACTCCAAAGCCCGTGCTCTTTCCACCGAGCCACGCTGCTTCTCCTCAAGCAAGGGACTTGTACTTCCCCAAGCGCTTAATGCAGTGCTCTGCACACAGTAAGCACTCATTAAATACGATTGAATGAATGAATTGGATTGGACATAGTCTATGTCCCACATGGGGCTCACAGTCTTCATTCCCATTTTACAGATGGGGTAACTGAGGCCCAGAGAAGTGAAGTGACTCACCCAAGGTCACCCAGCAGACAGGTGGCGGAGCTGGGATTAGAACCCAGGTCCTTCTGACTTCCAGTCTACCAACCCTGTTGTATTTTCCCAAGTGCTCAGCATACAATGTGCTCAATAAATTAATTAATGATGGTATTGTTAAGTGCTTACTATGTGCCAAGCATTGATTGATTGTAAGGGCTGCTATTCCTGCAGCTACTCCCCTTCAACACTTGCTCCATCCTTGAAAACCTCTGTTGCAAAGACTCAGCTACTGAAATAGATACTTCAAGTGGTTCTTAATATACTTGACCATATTTTTAGTCTGTACTTTACAGAGGTTTCCCTTTAAGTTTATCCTTTCCTGCTTAACTCTGCCCTCTCCTCTGCCAGGCAAAACTATTTCTCCTCCCTTGTTGATACCAGTGCCCATCATCCCCGTCAGCTGTTCCGCACATTTAACTCCCTTCTCAGGCCCCCTGTTCCTGCCCCTCCTCCTCCCCTCACCCCCAACGATTTGGCCTCCTACTTCATTAGTAAAATTAACACTATCAGGTCTGAGCTCCCCAAAGCCACCCCTCCCCCTTCTCCATCCCCCCCCCCCCCCCCCCCCCCCAGCTTTCAACCCTCTCCGCTAGTCTCCCATCCTGACTTTGGGCAAGTCACTTCTCTTCTGTGTGCCTCAGTTCCCTCATCTGTAAAATGGGGATTAAGACTGTGAGCCCCAAGTGGGACAACCTGATCACCTTGTATCCCCCCAGTGCTTAGAACAGTGCTTTGCACATAGTAAGCGCTTAACAAATACCATCATTATTATTATTATTATTATTATTATTATCCTTCCCAGCAATATCTTCAGATGAGATCTCCTCCCTCCTCTCAAGTGCTTCTCCGGCCACCTGTGCTTCTGACCCCATTTCCTTTCATTTTATGAATTCTCTCGCTCTGTCCCTCCTCCCCTCCTTCACTTCCATCTTCAACTGCTCACTCTCCACTGGTTCCTTCCCCTCTGCCTTCAAACATGCCCATGTCTCCCCCATCCTAAAAAGACCCTCTCTTGACCCCACCTCCCCTTCTAGTTACCGCACTATCTGCCTCCTACCCTTCCTTTCCAAACTCCTAGAACGAGTCGTCTACACTCGCTGCCTCAAATTCCTCAATGCCAACTCTCTCCTTGACCCCCTCTAATCTGGCTTCTATCCCCTACACTCCACCAAAACTGCCCTCTCAAAGGTCACCAGTGACCTCCTTCTTGCCAAATCCAACGGTTCCTACTCTATCCTAATCCTCCTCGACCTCTCAGCTGCCTTCGACACTGTGGATCACCCCCTTCTCCTCAACACGCTATCCAACCTTGGCTTCACAGACTCCATCCTCTCCTGGTTCTCCTCTTATCTCTGGCCGTTCATTCTCAGTCTCCTTTGCGGGCTCCTCCTCCCCCTCCCATCCCCTTACTGTAGGAGTTCCCCAAGGTTCAGTGCTTGGTCCCCTTCTGTTCTCAATCTACACTCACTCCCTTGGTGAACTCATTCACTCCCATGGCTTCAACTATCATCCCTATGCTGGTGACACCCAAATCTACATCTCTGCCCCTGGCTGTCGACCTCTGGCCCACATCCTTCCCCTGGCCTGGAATGCCCTCCCTCCACACATCTGCCAAGCAAGCTCTCTTCCTTCCTTCAAAGCCCTACTGAGAGCTCACCTCCTCCAGGAAGCCTTCCCAGACTGAGCCCCCCTTTTCCTCTCCTCCTCCCCATCCCCCCCGCCCTACCTCCTTTCCCTCCCCACAGCACTTGTATATATTGTACAGATTTATTACTCTATTTTATGTGTACATATTTACTATTCTATTTATTTTGTTAATGATGTCAATCTAGCTTTAATTCTATTTGTTCTGACAATTTTGACACCTGTCTACATGTTTTGTTTTGTTGTCTGTCTCCCCCTTCTAAACTGTGAGCCCGTTGTTGTGTAAGGACTATCTCTATATATTGCCAACTTGTACTTCTCAAGTGCTTAGTACAGTGCTCTGTACACAGTAAGCGCTCAATAAATATGATTGAATGAATGAATGAATGAATAACCCAGCCATGAACAGGTACAATAGGAGAACAAGAGAAAAGAAACTTACCTGAAGGTTAATATCAAGGCCCAGGCCTTTGGGGTCAACTATAATCACCGTTATAATAGTCTGGATCACCAAGGCAGCAAAGGTGTTGACTCCAAACACTAGTGCGTAGCGTTCCATGCTTAGATTGACCGCGATCTGAAACCTAATATTGAACACTAGATGAAAATGGCAAAAGATGAATAAAAAGATAATATTCTACTCACATAATCCCATGTGGGAAAGTGACTGTGTTTGAACTAAGTAACTTGTATCTACCCCAGTGCTTAGTGTTTGACACATAGTAAGCACTTTGCAAATACCATAAATAAGGGCTTTGCACCATAAAAAAAGATAACCATGGAAATGAAAATGGATACATAAAAATTTGCACCTAAAGTCAACACTGTATTTCCTAATGATTTGCCTTTGTTAGTCTGAGTTGGGTGTTTTCCTTTGGAAGTTCCGTTTTTCACTACTAAGTATGATGTCTTCTAAACTGTGAGCCCGTTGTTGGGCAGGGACCGTCTCTATATGTTGCCGACTTGTACTTCCCAAGCGCTTGGTACAGTGCTCTGCACACAGAAAGCGCTCAATAAATACGATTGAATGAATGAATGTCTGTTAATTTTCCCATTTCCTGAATTTCTTCCAGCTGCCTAAAGGCAATCGGGTGTAGGAAAATCAGAAAACTTAAACTGGTGAGAGTTCTATTTAGAAATACCCTGGAGGTAGGAGGAAATGCTTAGTACAGTGCTCTGCACACAGTAAGCGCTCAATAAATATGACTCAGTGAATGAAACGCAAGATTGCAGAGACAGAGAAAGTTTGGGGCTGGTGAGGTAGTTTTGGGAGAAGGAGCGGGGCTCAGTGGAAAGAGACCGGGCTTTAGAGTCAGAGGTCATGGGTTCAAATCCCAGCTCCGCCAACTGTCAGCTGTGTGATTTTAGGCAGGTCACTACACTTCTCTGGGCCTCAGTTCCCTCATCTGTAAAATGGGGATTAAAACTGTGAGCCCCCAGTGGGACAACCTGATCACCTTGTAATCTCCCCAGTGCTTAGAACAGTGCTTTGCACATAGTAAGTGCTTAACAAATACCATTATTATTAATATTATTCTGCAGAGGTGATCACTGAAGCCTTAAGAGCCGATGAGTTCACAAGGGAGTGAAAAGAGAAAGAGGCCCAGAACAGAGCCCTGAGGGGACTAACGGTTTTTAAGGAGTGAGAGGCAGAGAAAGAACATGTTGAAAGAAACAGAGAAGGGATGGCCAGCGTAAAAGGTGGTAGAACCAGGAGTGAACTATCAAAAAAACTAAGGTTACGTGGTTTTTTCAGGAGAAGGGAGTGGTCTGCCGTGTCTGAAGTAGCCAAAGAGCCTGTTAAATTCAGTGGGGAGAGGGTCATTGATAATCTAGCCCCTTGTGGGCAGGGATAGTCTCTATTTGTTGCTGAATTGTATTTTCCAAGCGCTTAGTACAGTGCTTTGCACACAATAAGCACTCAATAAATACGAGTGAATGAGTGAATCTTGGAAAGTGCAGTCTGTGGAGTGCTCTCTATTCACCCATTTTTTTTTTTTTTACCTCTATTCACCTTTCTTTACCCTTTATTGCCCCATTTATTCCCCACACCCTCAGCCCCACACCACAAGCGCATATCCATAATTTTTAATTTATATCAACGTCAGTCTCCTCCCCTAGACTGCAAGGTGGTTGTAGACAAGGAAAATATCTACTAACTGTTATATTGCACTCTCCCATGTGCTTTATACAGTGTTCTGCACACAGTAAGTGCTCAATAAATACCATCAATTGATCAATTGGAGCGAAGGGGCGAAAGACAGAGGATAACGGCTGAAGAAGGGAGTTGGAGAGGGAATGGAAGCAGCAGAGGTATACGACCCATTTGAGGAGTTTGGACAGGAATGGGATGAGGGAAATGGGGTCATAGTTGGAGGGAGCAACTTTGCGGGGATAGGGGAAATGTGAGCATGCTTGAGTGCAGTGGGGAAAAAAATCAACAGAGTAGTGGTTGAAGATATCAGGAAGGGAAGGAGAGGTGTTTAAGGGTTGTAGAAGGTGAGGAGGGATGAGTTTAGGGGCACAGGTGGAGAGAGGGTAGCTATACTGACCATTTGTCTGGGACACCTCAAAATTTGCTGGAAAATTTTCTTTCCCGTGCCATTTTTTGGTTTAATATGTGTAGGCTGGTAGCATAAATAGGTTTTAATTAGCACCTCCGATAAGAAAAGCTGAAGTTACAGTGGATCATACAGAGGAATAAAGAAACTGAGGGAATATAGGGAAGGGTGTTTTATTCAGTCAATCAGTCAATGTATTGAACACTTACTGCATGCAGAGCACTGTACTAAGTGCTTGGGAGTGTACAATATATGTATATATGTTTGTACGTATTTATTACTCTATTTTACGTGTACATATCTATTCTATTTATTTTATTTTGTTAATATGTTTTGTTTTGTTCCCTGTCTCCCCCTTCTAGACAGTGAGCCCACTGTTGGGTAGGGACTGTCTCTATATGTTGCCAACTTGGACTTCCCAAGCACTTAGTACAGTGCTCTGCACACAGTAAGCACTCAATAAATACGATTGATTGATTGATACAATATAACAAAGTTGGTAGACTATTCCCTGCCCTCAGGGAACTTCTAGACTGTGAGCCCGTTGATGGGTAGGGACCGTCTCTACATGTTGCCAACTTGTACTTCCCAAGAGCTTAGTACAGTGCTCTGTACACAGTAAGTGCTCACTAAATATGATTGAATGAATGAATGAACGAATGAACTTACAGCATAGGGGGGTTGACAGACATTAATATAAATATGTATTATTGAATTGGAATTAGGCAGAGTTGATTTAGAATTAAAAATAAAAAATAAATACTACTTACACGGCTATTGTTATCAGAAGGGTATAACCTGACTTGAAAATCAAGTACCCAGCATAGCATTCCCAGATGTTTTTAGTGAAATGCATGAGAAATAGGGCACCGGCATTTATTGCGGAGAAGATTCCCAAGGCCAGCTCTCCCAAAAGATCCCAGTTGACATGCACATATCCTACTGCAAAGGCTGCCAAAGCACCTGGAAGAACAAGGAAATAAATATCTGGTGATATTATGTCTGGCTGTAGGCAGTCTTCTCACCAGCCACAAGCCCAGTAGTCAGTCAGCGATTGTATTTACTGAGCGCTTACTGTGTGCAGAGCAGTGTACTAAGCACTTGGGAGAGAACAATACAACCATAAAGGATAGTAATTCTATTACTATAGAACTCCGACCACACGGGCTCCTCCTCCCCCTCCTATCCCTGTACTGTAGGGGTTCCTTAAGGGTCAGTTCTTGGTCCCCTTATGTTCTCCATCTATACTCACTCCCTTGGTGACCTCATTCGCTCCCACGGTTTCAACTATCACCTCTACGCTGATGACACCCAAATCTACATCTCTGCCCCTGCTCTCTCTCCCTCCCTCCAGGTCCGTATCTCCATTTGGATGTCTGCCCGTCATCTAAAACTCAATATGTCCAAGACTGAGCTCCTTATCTTCCTTCCCATACCCTGTCCTCTCCCTGACTTTCCCGCCACTGTAGACGGCACTACCATCCTTCCCGTCTCATAAGCCTGCAACTTTGGTGTCATTGTCATCCTCGACTCCGCTCTCTCATTCACCCCACACATCCAATCCGTCACTGAAACCTGCCGGTCTCGCCTCCACAACATCGCCAAGATCTGCCCTTTCCTCTCCATCCACACCGCTACCCTGCTTCTTCAATCTCTCATCCTTTCCCGACTGGATTACTGCATCGGCCTCCTTTCTGATCTCCCATCCTCCTGTTTCTCCTCGCTTCATTCTATTCTTCACTTTGCTGCCCGGATTATCTTTCTACAGAAACTCTCTGGGCATGTCACTCCCCTCCTCAAAAATCTCCAGTGGTTGCCTATCAACCTTCAAATGAAGCAAAAACTCCTCACTCTAGGCCTCAAAGCTCTCCATCACCTTGCCCCCTCCTACCTCACCTCCCTTCTCTCCTTCTCCAGCCCAGCCCGCACACTCCACTCCTCTGCCACTAGCCTCCTCACTGTGCCTCATTCTCGCCTGTCCCGCCGTCGACCCCTGGCCCACGTCCTACTTCTGGCCAGAATGCCCTCCCTCCTCACATCTGCCAAACTAGCTCTCTTCTCCCCTTCAAAGCTGTACTGAAAGCTCACCTTCTCCAGGAGGCCTCCCCAGACTGAGCCACCCCCTTATCCTCTCCTCCTCCTCCCTCCTTCTGCCCTCTCCCTTCCCCTCCCCACAGCACTAGTGTATATTTGTACATATTTATTACTCTATTTTATTAATGATGTGTATATAGCTATATTTCTATTTATTCTGATGGTATTGACACCAGTGTACTTGTTTTGTTTAGTTGTCTGTCTCCCCTTCTAGACTGTGATCCTGTTGTTGGGTAGGGACCGTCTCTATATGTTGCTGATTTTTACTTCCCAAGAGCGTAGTACAGTGCTCTGCTCACAGTAAGCGCTCAAAAAATACGACTGAGTGAATGAATGACCGCAGAGTGATCCCCTTAGATTTGAATTTATCTTCCAGATTTTTTCTAAAATGTAAAATATTACATTGGCCCCACATAAAATTATTCTTTAAAATAGCTCCAAGTTCACCCAAACCTTACTGATTTTGTCGGCACTGAGTTCTTTGTGAGCAGCGATCATACATATTCTAATGATTTCATCAGTCAAATCCTTCCATTTTATAATCTACTCTCTCTCATCACTCACTCATCTTCAAGGTCCTGTTCAAATCACAACTCCTCCAAGAAGCCATCCCTGACTAACTTCTCATTTCTGGATCCTACTCACCCTCTTCTCCGTTTTGCCTAAGCACTTGGAATCTGTACCTCCTTGGAATCTGTACCTTTTAAGCCATTTGATATTCACCCACTCCCAGCTCCCCATCACTTTTGTCTTGTGCCTTTGAGTCGTCTCCGGCCCGTAGCAATACCATGGACACATCTCTGGGCACTTCTCCTATCTGCAATTTAATGATGATATTTGTTAAGCCTTTGCTATGTGCAAAGCACTGCTCTAAGCACTGGGGAGGTAATAAGGTGATCAGGTTGTCCCACAGAGGGCTCACAGTTTTAATCCTCATTTTACAGATGAGGTAACTGAGGCACAGAGAAGTTAAATGACTTGCCCAAAGTCACCCAGCTGGCAGGTGGCGGAGCTGGGATTTGAACCCACGACCTCTGACTCCAAAGCCCGGGCTCTTTCCACTGAGACACGCTGCTTCTGCAAAATTAATTAATTACTTTTAATTTATTTTAATGTCCATCTCCCCCTCTAGATTGCAAACCCTTTGTGGGCAGGAATCATGTCTACCAACTGTAGTTTCTCAAGCACATAGTACAGTGCTCTGCATACAGTAAATGCTCAATAAATACCACTGATTAGCTGATTATATACTGAGCATAAAATACCAAACTTCTTCTGAAAGTAGTCTCCATTTTCTGCCTCTACTTTGTCTTCTCCAATTTTCTCCTTGACCCCTCGACCCCCAAATCTAATTTCCACCCCCTTTACTCCACAGAAGCTGTTCTCATTAGGGTCAATAATGACTTCCTTCTTGCCAAATCCAATAGCCTCTATTCTATCATAAACCTCCTCAACCTCTTAGCTGCCTACAGCATTGTAGACCCCTCTCTTCCCCTGGAATCACTATCTAACCTTGGTTTCACTGGCATTGTCCTCTCCTGGTTCTCCTCTTATCTCTCCGGCCATTCATTCTCAGTCTCCTTTGCGGGCTCCTCCTCCTCCTCCCATCCCCTTACTGTAGGGGTACCTCAAGTTTCAGTTCTGGGTGACCATCTGTTCTCCATCTACACTCACTCCCTTGGAGAACTCAATTCACTCCCGTGGCTTCAAGTACCATCTCTACATGGATGATTCCCAATTCTACCTCTCCAGTTCTGACCTTTCTCTTTCTTGGCAGTCTTGCATTTCCTTCTGCCTTAAGGGCATCTCTGCTCAGATGTCCCGTCGACACCTCAAACTTGAAGAGGTCGAAACGGAACCCCTCATCTTCCCTCCCAAACCCTCTCCTCCCCGTGTCTTTCCCATCACCTTCACCTTCTCCACTGTACTCAACTCCCTCGCTCCTCTGTCCCTTCTCCAATCTCATATCACTAACATGCCCCCCGGATCACCTCCATAGTACACCTCCTCTGCTCCTGTGCTTGAGCTGCAGAGGATGGTTAGTGGAGGTCCAGACATCAGTCTGATCTTGTCCACCTTAAATTCATTCTTGTCTTATGCCGTCGAGTCGTTTCCGACCCTTAGCAACACCACAGACACATCCCTTCCGGAAAGCCCCGCTCTCCATCTGCGATCGTTCTGGTAGTGGATCCGTAAGACTTTTCTTGGTAAAAATACAGAAGTGGTTTACCATTGCTGCCTTCCACGCAGTAAACTCGAGTCTCCGCCCTCGACTCTCTCCCAGGCCACTGCTGCTCAGCATGGGTGAGTTTTGACTTGTAGCAGATTGCCTTCCACTCACTAGCCACTGGCCACTGGCGCTTAGTACAGTGCTCTGCACATAGCAAGCGCTCAATAAATACGATTGATGATGGCCAAGCTAGGAATGGAATGGGTAGGCCTCTGCTTGACTCTCTCTCCCATAGCCTGGACTGGTAGAGGAGTCACGGTCTAAATTTGTACTGAAAAACCAAGATTAAGTGAGCTTTTGCCCTTCTATTCCATGGGAGGATTCGGCCCTCCCTGAGCTCACCTTAGCATTCATTCATTCTTACCTCCTTCCAATTCTGCCCTCTCTTCTCCCTGACAATACTTCTTCCTAATTCACTCCCATACCTACTGCCCCCACCAGCTGTTCCAGACATTTAATTCCCTCTTCAAACCTTCTGTCCTACTGCCCCCTTTTCTGCCAATTGTCAGCTGTGTGACTTTGGGCAAGCCACTTAACTTCTCTGTGCCTCAGTTACCTCATCTGTAAAATGGGGATTGACTGTGAGCCCCCGTGGGACAACCTGATCACCTTGCAACCTCCCCAGTGCTTAGAACAGTGCTTTGCACATAGTAAGCGCTTAATAAATGCCATTATTATTATTATTATTATTATTATTATCTCATTCCCCTAATGAACTGGCCACACATTTCATTAAGAAAATCGAAACCATCAAGCATGATCTCCTTAAAATATCTCCTGATTATCTTGTGCCCGCCCCCCCCCCCCCCCACCTTTGACTTTCCCTATTTCAGTCAATGGTATTTATTGAGTCCTTACTATTTGCAGAGCACTGTACTGGGTGCTTAGGAGAGGATCACAGCAGGATTAGCAGACATGTTCCCTGCCCATAAGGAGTTTACAGTCTAGAGGGGAAGACAAACATTAATATAAACAAATAAGTAATTTATAACGTAACTTAAAGGTATGAACGTAAGTGCTATGCTTCCTGCAGTATCTCAAGAACACATCTCTTGCCTCCTCTCAAAACCTACCTCCTCCGCCTGTGCTTCTGACCCATTCCTTCATGTCTTATTAAAACAATCTCCCACTCCCTTCTTCGCTCCCTGACTGCTGTCTTCAACCATTCTCTCTCCAGTGGCTTCTTCCCCGCTGCTTTCAAACACGCTCATGTCTCCCTTATCCTAAAAAAACCCTCCCTTGACCCCACGGCTCCCTCCAGTTTTCGCTCCCATCTTCCTCCTACCATTCCTCTCTAAACTTTAGAGAGTTATTTACATTTACTGTCTCTACTTCCTCTCCTCCAATTCTCTCCTTGATCCCCTCCAATCTGGTCTCCAACCCCTTCACCTCCCTCTCGAACGTCACCAATGACCTTCTTCTTGCCAAATCTACTCTATCTTAATCCTCCTCGACTTCTCAGCTACCTTTGATGCTGCGGACCACCTCCTTCTCCTGTAAACTTCATCCAACCCTGCCTCCACTGATACCGTCCCCTCTTGGTTCTCCTCCTGGCTCTCTGACTGCTTCTCCTCAGTCTCTTTTGCAGGCTCCTGTTCTTCCTTCCACCCTTTGACAGTGGGTGGTCCCTCTTGAAGAACTAAATCGATCCCGAGCCTTCAACTATCATTTCTACACAGATGATTCCCAAATCTACAACTCCAGCCCTGACCTCGCTCTTTCTCTGAAGCCTCACATTTCCTCCTCCTTAAACTAAACAATAATAATAATAATGGCATTTATTAAGCGTTTACTATGTGCAAAGCACTGGGGAGGTTACAAAGTGATCAGGTTGTCCCACGGGGGGCTCACAGTCAATCCCCATTTTACAGATGAGGTAACTGAGGCCCAGAGAAGTGAAGTGACTTGTCCAAAGCCACACAGCCAGCATTTGGTGGAGTCAGGATTAGAACCCATGACCTCCGACTCCAAAGCCTGTGCTCTTTCCACTGAGCCATGCTGCTTCTCTAAACTAAACACGCTTCTAGGCTCTAAACTGTTTCTCTTAACTAGTGTCCAAGACAAAACTCCTTATCTTCCCAACCAGTGTCCTCCCTGTCTTTTCCTGTCTTTCCAGGCCTTTCCAGACTGAGCCCCTTCCTTCCTCTCCCCCTTGTCTCCCTCTCCATCCCCCCATCTTACCTCCTTCCCTTCCCCACAGCACCTGTATATATGTATATGTTTGTACATATTTATTACCCTATTTATTTATTTATTTATCTTACCTGTACATATCTATTCTATTTATTTTACTTTGTTAGTATGTTTGGTTTCATTCTCTGTCTCCCCCTTCTAAACCGTGAGCCCGCTGTTGGGTAGGGACCGTCTCTATATGTTGCCGACTTGTACTTCCCAAGTGCTTAGTAGAGTGATTTGCACACAGTAAGCACTCAATAAATACGATTGATTGATTTCCCATCGCTGTAGACAATATCACTATCCTCCCTATCTCATGGGACTGTAACCTTGGCGTGTCCTCGACTCATCTCTCTCATGCAACCCACATACTCCATCTGTCCCCAAATCCTGCAGCATTACTAAAACCTACCCTTTCGTCTCCATCCAAACCGCTACTACACTGATCCAAACATCCTATCTCACCTTGATTCTTGCATCAGCCTTCTGGCTCACCTCCCTGCCTCCTGTCTCTCCCCACTCCAGTCCATACTTTGCTCTGTTCTTGGAATCATTTTTCAAAAAAACAGTCTAATCGATGCCTCCCCTTTCCTCAAGAACCTCTAGCAGAGCCCATCCACCTCCGCATCAAACAGAAACTCCTTACCATCGGCTTTCAAACACTGTCAGCTCATCCCCCTCATCCTTTTCGTCATGTATTTCCTACAATAAGCTTGCCGGTATCCTTCACTCCACTAATGCCAATCTATTCACTGTACCTCAATCTTGACTATCTCATTCACAACCCCTGGCTCCCTCCCGCTTCATATAAGCCACCACTTTCTCCACCTTCAAAGCCTAATTAACATCAAATCTCCTCCAAGACTAAACCCTCATTGCCCCTACTCCTTCTTCCTTCTGCATCGCCCTTGCATTTGGATCTGTACCCTTTAAACACTTGATATTAGCCCCTCCTTTGGCCCCACATAAATTACGTTCCTACCTGTGATTTATTTTATTAATAATAATAATAATGATAATGGCATTTATTAAGCACTTACTACATGCAAAGCACTGTTCTGTATCTGTCCCTCTAGACTATAAACTCCTTGCGGTCAGGGATCGTGACCACGAGATTGTACTCTCCTAAGTTCTTAGTACAGTGCTCTCCACACAGTAAGTACCACTGCCTGATTGTTGGAGCACTATGTGCAAATCACTGTACTAAGCACTTTGGGAGTACAGTAGAGTTAGAAATGGGAATCAGCATGGCCTAGTGAAAAGGGTCATGGGAGTCAAAAGGCCAGCTCTACCACTTGTCTGCTGTGTGACTTTGGGCAAATCAATTGCCTTCTCTGGGACTCAGTTTCCTCAATTGTAAAATGGGGATTCAATACCCGTTTTCTCTCCCACTTAGATCATGAGCCCCAGGAGGGACAGGGATGATGTTTAATTCCCTCCTGCGTATTTTCTCCCAGCACTTAATAGAGTTCTCTAAACCCTCTAAGTGCTTAATAGATACTTATTATTGCCATCTGATTAACTTGTATCTACTCCAGGGCTTAAAACAGTGCTTGACACATAATAAATGATTAGCAAATAGCATAGAAAAAATGATCCCTGCCCCTAAGGAGTTTACAAACTTGCTCTTAGTACAGTGCTCTGCATACAGTTGCTTGGAGCTGTACTCAGGTAGCCAAAATGGCACAGAGAAAACTGAGCCCATTATTGGGTAGGGACCGTCTCTATATGCTGCCGACTTGTACTTCCCAAGCACTTAGTACAGTGCTCTGCGCACAGTAAACGCTCAATAAATATGATTGAATGAATGAATGAGTGTGGATTGGAAAAACCATGATTAGCTAGAAGGCATGTATTAGTCATTTTGATTTTAGTACTATATCAACTATCTAAATTAACTTCATCCTCTAGACTGCAAGTCATTGTGGGCAGGGAATGTATCTGTTGTTATACTCTCCCAAGTGCTTAGTGCAGTGCTCTGCACGTAGTAAGCGCTTACTAAATGTGATTGAATGAATTGAATGATTGAATCATGAAGAGCCGCAAAAGTTTGACTGCTTCATGTCTACAAAAGGCTGAGGAGTCAATATTGATGTGCATATAGCCATAATTCTATTTATTCTGATGATTTTGACACCTGTCTACATGTTTGGTTTTGTTGTCTGTCTCGCCCTTCTAGAATGTGAGCCCGTTGTTGGGTACCGTCTCTATATGTTGCCGACTTGTATTTCCCAAGTGCTTAGTACAGTGCTCTGCACACCGTAAGCGCTCAATAAATACGATTGAATGAATGAATGAATATTTATCAGCTCTTACTGTGTACAGAGCACTGTACTAAGTGCTTGGGAGAGAACAATACAACAGAATTAGCAGACCCGTTCCCTGAAGGGAGGAGATTGGTTTACTCCTGTTTTCCCTTTACTTTTAGGTGGAGTTTTACAAAAAGACCTCACCAGTTCCCAGTTCCCAGTTGTAAATCAGGAGCTGTTCCCCAAAATGGTTCTCCCTTCACCTTCCTCTTGCTTGCCTAGGGGTGTGCTCTTCTATCATTTGTTGAGCACCTGTTCTGTCTTTTTCACACCCTTTCCTTCCCCCTTGGCCTCCCCATTATAGAGAAATTTGAAAGAGAGGGAATAGAAAAACAATTTCCTCTCATAGTCAGCAACATCATCTTCAAACCAAAGGGAAATTCCAGACAACTCCTTTCCTTAAGGGCCACCTACATGTATGTATACATGCGGGCATGAACACACACACACTTTGTTTTTCTGTCTCCATATGAAAAAGATGCCGATGAGCATCCATCAATATCAAGAAGTAGAAGTTTTACATTTCGCTTTCCGTTTCTGCATGTCTCAGTGAAGAACAGGCACATTGGGGAAAACAACAAAACTCTAATTACAACGAAGACATTTTCAAGGAGTATTTTCTGTGCGTAACATTATATCTGGCAAAAGTTAAGTAAAATATGCAACTGGCTAGGATCTTAAATAATAACAATAATAATGATGATGATACTAATTGTTAAGTGCTTACTATGTGCCGAGCATTGTTCTAAGTGCTGGGCCCACTGTTGAGTAGGGACCGTCTCTATATTTTGCCAACTTGTACTTCCCAACCGCTTAGTACAGTGCTCTGCACACAGTAAGTGCTCAATAAATACAATTGAATGAATGAATGAACAAGGTGATCAGATTGTCCCACATGGGGCTCACAGTCTTCACCCCCATTTTACAGATGAGGTAACTGAGGCCCAGAGAAGTGAAGTGACTTGCCCAAAGTCACGCGGCGGATAAGTGGCGGAGCCGGGATTAGAACTCATGACCTCTGACACCCAAGCCCGGGGTTTTTCCACTGAGCCATGCTGTAAAGCCCTTCTCCAACCCCTTACAGTACTTCAAGATGCATTTCCTTCTTGAGAGTTTTGTGGGAGGGTCAGATATGGGGGTAGCCATTTGGCCAGATGCTGGGGGTTTTTTTTTATGGTATTTGTTAAGCGCTTACCATGTGCCAGGCACTGTTTGAAGTGCTAGGGGAAAAATATAAAGTAATAAGATTGGGCACAGTCCATATCCCACAGTCATTCATTCTTCTGCACATTAGAGAAGCAGCGTGGCTCAGTGGAAAGAGCCCGGCCTTTGGAGTCTCAGGTCGTGGGTTCGAAACCTTCCAGACTGTGAGCCCACTGTTGGGTAGGGACCGTCTCTATATGTTGCCAACTTGTACTTCCCAAGCACTTAGTACAGTGCTCTGCACACAGTAAGCGCTCAATAAATACGATTGATTGAATCATGGCTCTGCCAATTGTCAGCTGTGTGACTTTGGGCAAGTTACTTCACTTCTCTGTGCCTCAGTTCCCTCATCTGTACAATGTGAGCCCTCCATGGGACAACGTGATCACCTTGTAACCTCCTCAGCGCTTAGAACAATGCTTTGAAAATAGTAAGCACTTAATAAATGCCACTATTATTATTATTATTCAGTCGTATTTATTGAACGCTTACTGTTTACAGAGCACTGACTCACAGTCTTAATCCCCATTTTACAGCTGAGGTAACTGAGACACAGAGAAGTTAAGTGACTTGCCCAGGGTCACACGGCAGAAGAGTGGTAGAGTGGGGATTTGAATCCAGGTCCTTCTGACTCTGATTACTAGGCCATGCTGCTTCATGTGCTGGGTTAACTCCTTTTTTATAATAACCCCCTCTGCTAAAACGTATTCAGTTTCGAGATTAATTTGAAATTCATCTTTCAAAGCAAGCCGCAGTGTTTTCTACCAGATGACGACAATGAGGAAACAGCCTCAACTTCTACTGAAACAAATCGCTAAACCAAAGGTCGAGGCATTTTCTAGACTGTGAGCCCACTGTTGGGTAGGGACCGTCTCTATATGCTGCCAACTTGTACTTCCCAAGCGCTTAGTACAGTGCTCTGCACACAGTAAGTGCTCAATAAATACCATTGAATGAATATTCAAGTAGTTACTGATTTTTATTAGTCTGATAATATTTGCCATTTACTCTAACGGATTAATTCAGTGCCTCTGAAGAGGACAGTGGGAAATAGCAATGTCACTCTGGGCAGGGAATGTTACTGTTTATTGTTGTACTATACTTTCCCAAGTGCTTAGTACAGTGCTCTGCACAGGGTAAGTGTTCAATAAATACAATTGAATTAATGAATGAATGAATAATGTCTCCATTTTGCAAGGATTGTGGTTGGCTTGGTTTTAAGTCAGTGTGTAGCGGGCATGCACACACGTACATAAACCCACACAAATGCACTTTCTCTCTCTCTCTCTGTCTCTGCATCCTTCTGTTATTTCTATAACTTTTATTTCAATGAATGAATGAATGTATTCATTCAATTGAATGAATACAATTCATTCAATTGTATTTATTGAGCGCTTACTTGGGATTTTCTTTCATTCATTCATTCATTCAATCGTATTTATTGAGCGCTTACTGTGTGCAGAACACTGTACTAAGCGCTTGGGAAGTACAAGTTGGCAACATATAGAGATGGTCCCTACCCAACGGCGGGCTCACAGTCAAGAAGTCATCTTTCCAACGAGCACCGCCTCAGCTCCACGCCGAAAGCGTCGAGAAGTGCCCGGGGAGGGTGTTCTGTCATCCTCTAGGCAAAGAAAGGAAAAACCGCGTGCACCTACTGCAAAATGTTGCAATGGCTTCCACTGCTCCGTTATAGACGGCGGCGTTTTGAGACGGTGCCTTGTGATCCCACAAAAGCTGCACGTAATTCACCACTTGATTGTAGCCCGCGGTGGCTGCTGCCCACCACAAAGACCAGAAAAAAAGATGCTTCGTGCAGTAGCATTCCTTTATATCTTGGCACCAATGTAGAAACACTCTCAACACAGGGCCCCGTCTCCGGGAGTCGTTCTCACACCCTTCTTGCCCACTCCCGTCCTGGGCGGGTGATCCAGAGGTGACTTTATCCCGTAGGCTCGGAGGCTGACCGCCAGAATCAGAGCCGCGTGATACTAGGTCGCTGACCGTTGGCAGCTCCTGGCAGATCTCTGGGGTGGATTTTCGATGGAAGAACATGCTTTTACTGGGCATCGGTAGAAACAACGAAAGAATAAATGCCACAGATACAGAGGCCAGGCTTATGGCGTTGAGGTAAAAGTAAGAGACGCCCGCTAAGGAGACCAACACCTGTCCCAGCACCGAACCCGTAGTGTAGGCAACCAAAGTGACGGTTCTACAGTAGCTAGTCACTTTCTGGTAATGGTCCGAGCTGACCACGCTATAAATGTAGGAATAGTAGGCCACTTCTGTGGCTGTGACCACGCCATAGAAAAACTCCACGGCTTGCATGGCCAGGACTCCTGGGGCCAACAGGAGCAGCAGCCAGGTGATTATGAAGCTGATTCCCTGCAAAACGATGACGGGCTTATAGCGCACGTAATCCGTGAGGACGAACACGGGGAGCAGCAGCAGCAGATAGGAGTATGTCCACACGGGGAAAACGTGATTGGTAAGCTGCAAGTTAAAACAGACGACAAACGGTGAGAGTGAATGAGCTGGAAGGGAAAGGAACCTTGTAACCTCCCCAGCGCTTACAACAGTGCTTTGCACATAGTAAGCGCTTAATAAATGCCATCCAAAAAAAAAAAAAAAGGAACGAGTCTGAGGATGCAGAAATCGAGGGAATTCTGAACAGGAAGATGCTGGAATGTGTCTGTTATAGTGTTCTATTGTATGCCCCCCATCTTACCTCCTTCCCTTCCCCACAGCACCTGTATATATGTATATATGTTTGTACATACTTTTTACTCTATTTATTTTATTTGTACATATCTATTCTATTTATTTTATTTTATTAGTATGTTTGGTTTTGTTCTCTGTCTCCCCCTTTTAGACTGTGAGCCCACTGTTGGGTAGGGACTGTCTCTATATGTTGCCAATTTGTATTTCCCAAGCGCTTAGTACAGTGCTCTGCACATAGTAAGCGCTCAATAAATATGATTGATGATGTTGATGATGATGATGCTCCCCAAGCACTTAGTACAGTGATGATGATGATGATGGCATTTATTAAGTGCTTACTATGTGCAAAGCACTGTTCTAAGCGCTGGGGAGGTTACAAGGTGATCAGGTTGTCCCACGGGGGGCTCACAGTCTTCATCCTCATTTTACAGATGAGGGAACTGAGGCCCAGTGAAGTGACTTGCCCAAAGTCATACAGCTGACAATTGGTGGAGGCTGGATTTGAACCCATGACCTCTGACTCTAAAGCCCGGGCTCTTTCCAGTGAGCCACGCTGCTCTGCACACGGTAAGCTGACTCACCGACTGACCGAAAAGCATGGGATTTTTGGTTCTGGAGAAGCGGCGTGGCCTAGTGAAACAAGCCTGGGGCCTGTACTTCAGGGGACCCGGATTCGGGCACTTGCCTGCTGTGATACTTTGGCAAGTCTCCCAACTTCTCTGTTCCTCAGTTACCTCATCTGTAAAATGGGGATTCAATACTTATTTTCCCTCCAATTTAGATAGCAAATCCAGTGTGTCTGATCTGATTATCTTCTATCTATCGTATTAGAGAAGCAACGTGGCTCAGTGCAAAGAGCCCGGGCTTTGGAGTCAGAGGTCATGGGTTCAAATCCCGACACCACCAATTGTCAGCTGTGTGACTTTGGGCAAATCACTTAACTTCTCTGGCCCTCAGTTCCCTTATCTGTAAAATGGGGATGAAGACTGTGAGCCCCCGTGGGACAACCTGATCACCTTGTAACCTCCCCAGCATTTAGAACAGTGCTTTGCACATAGTAAGCGCTTAATAAATGCCATTATTATTATTATTATTACTCAGTCCAGGGCTTGGCACGGGTACTTGCTTAACATTATTATAATATATTATATTATTATTATTAATATTGTTGTTCTTGTTGTTATTTCATTTGACACCAGCGCTTAGAACAGTGCTTTGCACATAGTAAGCATTAAATAAATGCCATTATTATTATTATTATTATTATTATACCTGACAGGAATGAAAGAAAGCTGATTTTCAAGGCTGTAAATCTGCTGTGCTGGGCAGCAGCGGCATGGGAGAGAACCAAGGACGGAGACTCAAGCTTACTGCGTGGAAGGAGGCAGTGGTAAACCGCTTCCATATTTTTTCCAAGAAAACTCAATGGATCCACTATCAGAACAATTATAGATGGAGGTGGGGCGTTCCGGGAGAGATGCGTCCATGCCACTGCTATGGGTCGGAATCGACTCGACGGCATAAGACAAGGCAAGGCAGTCTTATTGTTTGGAAAACAAAGGTTGGCGGTTATGCAAAGACAGCAATGCAGGAGGGGTTACTCTTCTAAAATATCTCTTCTTCCACCCATCCTGAATTCTCCGTAATCATTCTGGCTCTTAGCAGGTGTGGCGCCTAGTCCCCGAGCTGAGTTTCCTTATCCCTACTGTCTCATGTCTCTCCTGATCTTAACCTTCTCTAACTTCTCCTGTCTTCCCTGGTGTAGAGAGAGTAGAGAGCCAGCACTGACCCTGAGGATTCAGCCTCCCGGCAGTATCCAGGGATGGAGGGGCAGGGAGGCCTGTCCCTTACCCTCGTTAACCCAATCCTTAGCATCATCAACCCCCATGCTCCACCTTCAGCGAGACCAGAATCGACAACCCTCTGTCTCTGACGCTCCAAGCTGTGGGGAGATCGCAGTAACCAGAGCCTCTGGGGTTAGTCTGGAAAGGTTTCGCGGAGGACGAGGGGGCTTTTTGGGAAGGGAGCGATCAAACTCTGGGCAGGCAGCTGTGGGAGGTTATGGATTCACCGCCCTTAGAGGAAACGTTGAACCCCTGGGTGGAGTTTCCACTTATTATTATTACTGTGGTATTTGTTGAGCGCTTACTATGTGCCAAGCACTGTTCTAAGCACTGGGGTAGATACAAGGTAATCAGGTTGTCCCATGTCCCATGTGGGGCTCCCAGTCTTAATCCCCATTTTGCAGATGAGGTAACTGAGGCACAGAAAAGTTAAGTGGCTTGGCCAAGGTCACACGGCAGACAAGTGGCGGAGCCGGGTTTAGAACCCATGTCAGGAGGCCTTCCCAGACTGAGCCCCCTCCTTCCTCTCCCCATCACCCCCCTCTCCTTCCCCCCGTCTTACCTCCTTCCCTTCTCCACAACACCTGTATATATGTATATATGTTTGTATATATTTATTACTCTATTTATTTTACTTGTACATATCTATTCTATTTATCTTATTTTGTTAATATGTTTGGTTTTGTTCTCTGTCTCCCCCTTCTAGACTGGGAGCCCACTGTTGGGTAGGGAACTGTCTCTATATGTTGCCAACTTGTTCTTCCCAAGCGCTTAGTACAGTGCTCTGCACACAGTAAGCGCTCAATAAATACGATTGATTGATTGATTGATTGATTGTTCTCTGAGTTCCTAGCCCAGGTTCTTTCCACTAAGCCCCACTGCTTCTCTATGACTTTATCAGAAAGTCCTGGAGATGCACTCCTGGAGATAGGTGCTGAGGGGGAGCATTGTTACTGAAGATGCACATACTACATCAGCAACCAGAGGGTCTTTCCTTTCTAATAATAATAATCATGGTATTTGTTCAACACTTACTACGTGCCAAGCATGCACTAAGTGCTGGGGTAGATATAAGGTCAGACAGAGTCCCAGTCCCATAAGGGATTCACCAAGTAGGTGGGTGATCAGGAATTTAATCCCCATTTTACAGTTGAAGAAATCCAAGCCCAGAAAAGTCAAGTGACTTGCTCAAGGTCTCACGGCAGGTAAGTGGGAGAGCCGAGATCAGAACCTGGGACCTCTGACTCCCAGGTTCCCGCCTGCTTTCTGCTTCCAGCCTGGCAGAAGCTAGGTGGGATCGCAGCATCAACGAAGGAAATAGCTATGCTGCTCCTTAAGTTCCCCCGACAAATTCTTGTCCATTTGTGGGGGCCCACAGTTGGGGAAGTAGTGAATAAATAATAATAATAATGATGGCATTTGTTAAGCGCTTACCACGTGCGAAGCATTGTTCTAAGTGTTGGGGGGGATACAAGATAATAATAATAATGGCATTTATTAAGCGCTTACTATGTGCAAAGCACTGTTCTAAGAGCTGGGGAGATTACAATCAATCAATCAATCAATCAATTGTATTTATTGAGCGCTTACTGTGTGCAGAGCGCTTGGGAAGTACAAGTTGGGAACATATAGAGACAGTCCCTACCCAACAGTGGGCTCACAGTCTAGAAGGGGGAGACAGAGAACAAAACCAAACATATTAACAAAATAAAATAAATAAAATAGATACGTACAAGGTGATCATGTTGTCCCACCGGGGGATCACAGTCTTAAGCCCCATTTGACAGATGAGGTAACTGAGGCCCAGAGAAGTTAAGTGACCTGCCCAAAGTCACACAGCTGACAATTGGAGGAGCCGGGATTTGAACCCATGATCTCTGACTCCAAAGCCCAGGCTCTTTCCATTGAGCCACGCTGCTTCCCTAATTCCCTAATATTATTCATTCATTCAATCGTCATTATTGAGTGCTTACTGTGTGCAGAGCACTATATTATTACTATAATTACTATAATTATTATTATAATAATTATATTACTATATTATTATTTATTACTCTATTTATTTATTACTCTATTTATTTATTTATTACTCTATTTATTTATTTATTTTACTTGTACCTATCTATTCTATTTATTTTATTTTGTTAGTATGTTTGGTTTTGTTCTCTGTCTCCCCCTTCTAGACTGTGAGCCCACTGTTGGGTAGGGACTGTCTCTATATGTTGCCAGCTTGTACTTCCCAAGCACTTAGTACAGTGCTCTGTACACAGTAAGCGCTCAACAAATATGATTGATTGATTGATTGATATTAAGCGCTTGGAAAATACAGTTCGGTAACAAAAACAGACAATCCCTGCCCAACAATGGGCAAGATGATCAGGTTGTCCCACGTGGGGCTCACAGTCTCCATCCCCCTTTTACAGATGAGGTAACTGAGGCCCAGAGAAGTGAAGTGAGTTGCCCAAAGTCACACAGCTGACAAGTGGCAGAGCCGGGATTAGAACCCGTGACTTCTGACTCCCAAGCTTGATTGATCCAGACCCATAGCCTCATCCCACTCTTTAGGTGGGGTCCGGGTAGTGTTATAATAATGGTAACAGTTACAGGGCACGGTAGACCTGGGAACCTGGTCTGGGAACTTCACTGGGGTGACCCCTCAGGGCTGACCTGATGGGGAAAGCGGGTCAGGTCTCCCCAATCAATCAATCAATCAATCAATCCTATTTACTGAGTGCTTACAGTGTGCAGAGCACTGTACTATGCACTTGGGAGAGTTGGTAGTCACGTTCTCTGACCACAACGAGCTGACCCTCAGTGTTCCTCTCCTGTTAGACTCAAACCAACCCCTAGAACCCTCAAATATTGGATCCCGGGAGGGAGTTTGGAGACTCACATTTTCACGCTGGGACTGGAGGGGAGCCCCGGGAGATTCTCGGGATTGACCAGAGGCTATAGTCTGAGCGGGTCTTGGGACGGTCCCCTCTCCACAAGCACCCCGAGGCAAGTGGGTGCCAATGAGGTATCACCCTAGCCTATGAGGGGTGTCATCAGGAATGGGTGCCCGGAAATATGGAGGCTGCATAAGGGACCACTGAAAGAGGGCCACTTAATAATAATAATAATAATAATAATAATAATGGCATTTGTTAAGCGCTTACTATGTGCAGAGCACTGTTCTAAGTACCGGATAATAATAATAGTGGTAATAATTATGGTGTTTGTTTAGCACTTAGAATGTTCCAAGCACTGTTCTAAGTGCTGGGGTAGATAATAATAATAATAATAATAATGGCATTTATTAAACACTTACTATGTGTAAAGCACTGTTCTAAGCGCTGAGGAGGTTACAAGGTGATCAGGTTGTCCCACGGGGGGCTCACAGTCTTCATCCCCATTTTACAGATGAGGTCACTGAGGCCCAGAGAAGTGAAGTGACTTGCCCAAAGTCACACAGCTGACACCCTCCCCCCCCACCCCGCCCTTCTAGACTGTGAGCCCACTGTTGGGTAGGGACCGTCTCTATATGTTGCCAACTTGGACTTCCCAAGCGCTTAGTACAGTGCTCTGCACACAGTAAGCGCTCAATAAATATGATTGATTGATTGATTGATTGATAAGTGGCGGAGCCGGGATTTGAACCCCTGACCTCTGACTCTAAAGCCCGTGCTCTTTCCACTGAGCTACGCTGCTTCTCTATAATAATAATAATAATAATAGTAATAGTAATAATTATGGTGTTTGTTAAGCACTTAGTATGTTCCAAGCACCGCTCTATGTGCTGGGGTAGATGCAAGGTAATCATGTTGTCCCACATGGGGCTCACAGCCTTAATCCCCATTTTACAGATGAGGTAACTGAGGCACAGAGAAGTTAAGTGGCTTGCCCAAGGTCACAGACAACAGACAAGCGGTGAAGCCGGGATTAGAATCCACATCCTCTGATTCCCAAGCCCGTGCCCTTGCTAGACTGTGAGCCCGCTGTTGGGTAGGGACTGTCTCTATGTGTTGCCGACTTGTACTTCCCAAGCACTTAGTACAGTGCTCTGCACACAGTAAGCGCTCAATAAATACGATTGATTGATTGTTTGATTGCTGCTAAACCGCTTTGCTTCTTCTCCTGCTTGGTAACCAGTTCTATAATGGGGAAGGTTCTGCAAGTATATTAGGGCTGGAGTCAGTGACCTGACAAATGAAAATCAGGCCAATGTAGTTCCATATAAAAGAAATGGCTTAAAGGGATTATTTCCAAGCCTTTATCAAGATGTCTTTTGCATCCCTTGTAACTTGAGGACTCAGAACTTGGGGATGATTTTCTATTTGGCAAGGAGCAAATGAGAAAGACCTTATTCTCCCTCCCTTTCTCCTTGCCTACACATCTGGCTCCGCATCCCCTAAGTAATAATAATAATAATGATGGCATTCATTAAGCACTTATAATAATAATAATAATAATAATGGCATTTATTAAGCGCTTACTATGTGCAAAGCACTGTTCTAAGCTCTGGGGAGGTTACAAGGAGATCAGGTTGTCCCACAGTGGGCTCGCAGTCTTAATCCTCATTTTACAGATGAGGGAACTGAAGCACAGAGAAGTGAAGTGACTTGCCCAAAGTCACACAGCTGACAAGTGGCGGAGCCGGATTAGAACCCACGACCTCTGACCCTCAAGCCCGGGCTCTTTCCACTGATCCTCACCCCACCCCAATTCCTACAGTATTTATTGAGTGCTTATTATGTGCAGAGCACTGTACTAAGCATTTAGGAGAGTATAATAGAACAGAGTTAGTAGATATGTTTCCTGCCCACAGCGTGCTCACAGAACTTACATACAATCATATTTATTGAGCGCTTACTGTGTGCAGAGCATTATACTAAGCACGTGGGACAGTACAATATAAACTCTATTTTACTTGTACATATTTACTATTCTATTTATTTTGTTAATGATGTGCATCTAGCCTTATTTCTATTTGTTCTGACGACTTGACGCCTATCCACATGTTTTGTTGTCTGTCTCCCCCGTGGCTCAGTGGAAAGAGCCCGGGCTTTGGAGTCAGAGTTCATGGGTTCAAATCCTGACTCCGCCAACTGTCAGATGTGTGACTTTGGGCAAGTCACTTAACTTCTCTGGGCCTCAGTTACCTCATCTGTAAAATGGGGATTAAAACTGTGAGCCCCCCCGGGGACAACCTGATCACCTTGTAACCTCCCCAGCGCTTAGAACAGTGCTTTGCACATAGTAAGCACTTAACAAATACCATCATTATTATTATTATTCTAGACTGCGAGCACATTGTTGGGTAGGGACCGTCTCTATATGTTGCCAACTTGTACTTCGCAAGTGCTTAGTACAGTGCTCTGCACACAGTAAGCGCTCAATAAATGTGATTGAATGAATGAATGAACAACATAACAGATTCCCTGCCCACAGTGAAGGAGAGACAGACATTGATATAAATAATTACAGTAATGTACATAAATGCTGTGGGGCTGGGAAGGGGAATGAATAAAGGGAGCAAGTCAGGGTGATGCAGAAGGGAGTGGGAGAAGAGAAAAGGAGGGTTTAGTCAGGGAAGGTCTCTTGGAAGAGATGGGCCTTCAATAAGGCTTGGAAGGTGGGGAGAGTAATTGTCTGTCGGATATGAAGAGGGAGGGCATCCTAGGACAGAGGCAGGACTTGGGTGAGAGGTTGACAGCGAGATGGGGAAATCGAGGCACAGTGGGAAGGTTGGCCTTAGAGGAGGGAAGTGTGTGGGCTGGGTTGTAGTTGGAAAGTAACATGGTGAGGTAGAAGGGGGCAAGGTGATTGAGAACTTTAAAGCCAATGGTGATAAGTTTCTATTGGATGAGGAGGTGGATGGGCAACCACTGGAGGTTCTTGAGGAGTGGGGAGATGTGGACTGAACTTTTTTTAGAAAAATGATCCGGCTGGCAGAGTGAAGTATGGACTCTAGTGGGGAAGAGACAGGAGGCTGGGAGGTCAGCAAGGAGGCTGATACGGTAATCAAGGTGGACTAGGATAAATGCTTGGATTAAAGTGGTAGTAGTTTGGATGGAGAGGAGAGGATGGATTTTAGCAATGTCGTGGAGGTTAAAGCGACAGGATTTAGTGATCGATTGAATATGTGGGTTGAATGAGAGAGAAGAGTTAAGGATAATGCCAAGGTTATGGGCTTCTGAGACAGGAAGGATGGTGATGGTGAATGTCTATAGTGATGGGAAGGAATGGGTTTGGGTGGGAAGATAAGGAGTTTTGTTTTTGACATATTAAGTTGGAGGCGATGGCAGAACATCCAGGGAGAGATGTCCTGAAGGCAGAAGGAAATGTGAGATTGCAGAGAGGGAGAGAGATCGGGGCTGGAGATGTAGTTTGGGGAATCATCTACATCAAGGTGGAAGTTGAAGCCGAGTGAGCGAATGAGTTCTCCAAGGGAGTGGGTGTAGATGGAGAATAGAAGGAGACCCAGAACTGAACCCTGAGGGACGCCCACAGTTAGGGGGAGGGAGGCAGAGGAAGAGCCTGGGAAAGAGACTGAGAGTGAGTGTCCAGAGAGACAGGAGGAGAACCAGGAGAAGAAAGTGTCAGTGAAGACATACGTATCCTTAAATTCTGTTGCTTTCCCTACTGGTAATATTTTTAATGTCTGTATCCCTCGCTAGATTGTAATCTCCGTGAGGGCGAGGATGTATCTACCAACTCTATTGAACTCTCCTGTGTACATCAATCAATCAATGGTATGTATCGAGTACTTACTGTGTGCAGAGCGCTATACTAAGAGCTTGGGAGAGTACAAAACAACAGAGTTGGTAGACACGTTCCCTGCCCGCAAAGAGCTTCTAGTCTAGAGGGACATAGTACAGTGCTCTGTCCTCAGGAAGCGCTCCTGCAAACTGCTCCTGACCTAAAGGGCAAGTTGGGCAGAAAGGCAAGGTAAGCTCGTTGTGGGCAGGGAATGTGTCCTTTTATTGTTATAGTGTACTCTCCCAACCGCTTAATGTGGTGCTTTGCACACAGTAAGTGCTCAATAAATATGAATAAAGCACTCTCCCCACCGCTTAATATAATAACATTTATTAAGCGCTTACTATGTGCAAAGCACTGTTCGAAGCGCTGGGGAGGTTACAAGGTGATCAGGTTGTCCCACGGGGGGCTCACAGTCTTAATCCCCATTTTACAGATGAGGTAACTGAGGCCCAGAGAAGTTAAGTGACTTGCCCAAAGTCACACAGCTGACAAGTGGCAGAGCCGGGATTTGAACCCATGACCTCTGACTCCAAAGCGCATGCTCTTTCCACAGTGCTTTGCACACCCAATAAATATGAATGAAGCTATTTAAGAATGATATGGGAATTCTGGAAGGGGGGAAGCAGCTGGAGCAGGGTTTAGAACAGTGCTTTGCACATAGTAAGCACTCAGTAAATGCCATTATTATTATTATTATTATTATTATTATTATTATTATTATCTCACATAAAGATGGGTAAGGCCCCGTGACCTACTGATGTGTGGCCGGATGACCTGTTCATGTTTACTCACCTCACTGAGGGTCAGATTTTTATCTGGCCCGGTTAAATAAGGAGTGAGAAATGGCTCGGATGGTCTCATCATGGAGAAAAATCCAAATAAACAGAGGATGGTCGTGGGGAAAATCCAGCTGCTCCTCTGAACTCTCTTGCAGCAATCCATGTTTGGCCAAACTGAAACAAAACAAACGGGCATGAATGGCTAGTTGGGGTGGGACACACTTAAACAGGTTCACAAGTTCCTCCAGCCCCTGCCAGGCAAAATTTGATCTCCCTCTGGGCTGTGAGATCACTCTGGGCAGGGATTGTGTCTGTTTGTTGTTATATTGTCCTTTCCCAAGCGCTTAGTATAGTTGTACTTCCCAAGCGCTTAGTACAGTGCTCTTCACACAGTAAGTGCTCAATAAATACGATTGAATGAATGAATGAAAACAGATTTATTACTCTATTTTACGCGTACATATTTACTATTCTATTTATTTTATTTGGTTTATATGTTTTGTTTTCTTGTCTGTCTCCCCCTTCTAGACTGTGAGCCCGCTGTTGGGTAGGGACCGTCTCTAGATGTTGCCAACTTGGACTTCCCAAGCGTTTAGTACAGTGCTCTTCACACAGTAAGCGCTCAATAAATACGATTGAATGAATGAATGAATACAGAGTTATTACTCTATTTTACGCGTACATATTTACTATTCTATTTATTTTATTTGGTTTATGTGTTTTGTTTTCTTGTCTCTCTCCCCCTTCTAGCCTGTGAGCCCGCTGTTGGGTAGGGACTGTCTCTAGATGTTGCCAACTTGTACTTCCCAAGCGCTTTGTACAGTGCTCTGCACACAGTAAGTGCTCAATAAATACGATTGAATGAATGAATGAATGCTCTGCGCACACACACACACACACACACACACACACAAGTAAACGTTTGAGAAATAGGATTGACTGACTCCTCTGCCTTCTCTTCCCCTCTTCTGATGAAGGGTGTTCCCCACACCTCTCTCAGTCCCCCGTATCCTCAGCCGCGTCTGAAACTAATTCATTGTAATCTTCCGCTAAGGACTCACTATGAAACCCCAAGAAAATCCTTCTACCAGACACTTTTCTTAAAGATTCCATTTTTATATTTCTCTGTGTCTCCCCCATTACAGTATAAGTTCCTCGTGAGCAGGGAATGGGTCACTTTTTACTTATGTACTTCCCAAATGCTTATTATAGTGCACTAAATGAACAATACTATTACTCATAATAATTATTTCATTTCATTTTCTCTTATCCATCCTGTGCCTATATCACATAGTCATTCATTCATTCCTATTTATAGAGCGCTTACTGTGAGCCCATTGTTGCAGAGGGACCGGCCCTCTGTGTGGCCAACTTGGACTTCCCAAGCGCTCAGTACAGTGCTCTGCACACAGGAAGCGCTCAATAAATATGACCGTCGCTAGGTGTTACTGACTTGTACTTCCCAAGCGCTTAGTACAGTGCTGTGCACACAGTAAGCACTCAATAAATAATGATGATGGCATTTATTAAGTGCTTATTATGTGCAAAGCACTGTTCTAAGTGCTGGGGAGGTTACAAGGTGATCAGGTTGTCCGACGTGGGGCTCACAGTCTTAATCCCCATTTTACAGATGAGGTAACTGAGGCACAGAGAAGTTAAGTGACTTAATAATAATAATGATGATGATGGCATTTATTAAGCGATTACTACATGCAAAGCAGTGTTCTAAATGCTGGGGAGGTTACAAGGTGATCAGGTTATCCCACAGGGGGCTCACAGTCTTCATCCCCATTTTACAGATGAGGGAACTGAGGCACAGAGAAGTTAAGTGACATAATAATAATAATAATGGCATTTATTAAGCACTTACAATGTGCAAAAAAGTGTTCTAAGCACTGGGGAGGTTACAAGGTGATCAGGTTGTCCCACGTGGGGCTCACAGTCTTAATCCCCATTTTACAGATGAGGGAACTGAGCCACAGAGAAGTTTTGACTTAATGATAATAATAATGATGGCATTTATTAAGTGCTTACTATGTGCAAAGCACTGTTCTAAGCCCTGGGGAGGTTACAAGGTGATCAGGTTGTTCCATGGGGGGCTCACAGTCTTCATCCCCATTTTACAGATGAGGGAACTGAGACCCAGAGAAGTGAAGTGACTTGCCCAAAGTCACACAGCTGATAAGTGGCGGAGCCGGGATTTGAGCCCACAACCTCTGACTCCAAAGCCCGGGCTCTTTCCACTGAGCCACGCTGCTTCTCTACTACTACTACTGTTGTTACTATTATTCTTACTACTATTACTTCTACAACAAAAGCCCCCTCTGTCATATCTCCCTTTAACTCTTCCTCGTTTTTTTCCTCTGGCAATTTTGGGATAGCGACTCTCACATTAGTTCTCTCCCCCGCCCCTCGAATCCTGTCTTGTCTTATGCCGTCGAGTAGTCTCCAACCCATAGCGACGCCACGGACACATCTCTCCCGGAAGGCCCCACCTCCTTCAGCAATTGCTCTGGTAGTGGATCCAGAGGGTTTTCTTGGTAAAAATATGGAAGTGGTGTTACCATGGCCTCCTTCCGCGCAGTCAACTTGAGTCTCCGCCCTCGACTCTCTTCTGTGCTGTTGCTGCCCAGCACAGGGGAGTTTTGACTTGTAGCAGATTGCCTTCCAATCAATCAATCAATCAATCGTATTTATTGAGCGCTTACTATGTGCAGAGCACTGTACTAAGCGCTTGGGAAGTACAAATTGGCAACACATAGAGACAGTCCCTACCCAACAGTGGGCTCACAGTCTAAAAGGGGGAGACAGAGAACAGAACCAAACATACCAACAAAATAAAATAAATAGGATAGAAATGTACAAGCAAAATAAATAAACAAATAAGTAAATAAATAGAGTAATAAATATGTACAACCATATATACATATATACAGGTGCTGTGGGAAAGGGAAGGAGGTAAGATGGGGGGATGGAGAGGGGGACGAGGGGGAGAGGAAGGAAGGGGCTCAGTCTGGGAAGGCCTCCTGGAGAAGGTGAGCTCTCAGCAGGGCCTTGAAGGGAGGAAGAGAGGCTAGCATTCCACTCACTAGCCACTGCCCAAGCTAGGAATGGAATGGACGGGCCTCTGCTTTACTCTTCCTCCCCTAGTCAAGACTGGTAGAGGACTGGAAACTCGCCAGGTGTGACCCTGAGAGGGGCTCTAACCCTAGAAAAACCCAAGAATATTCTCATTTTTCCTCCAGAACAGCCTCTCTTTCCCTTCTGTCTTGCCCCTTTCTGCTTTAGGGTGTGGCCACCCCCTCTCAAAGAACTTCCCCTGGGTCCTAGGAAGAGGTGAGGTCTAGGGATGAATTTATGCTTACTCTCCCTCCCTTCCTCATTTTCCCCTCATCTGACTGATTACCCTCTATTTGCTCCCTTTCCCTGCCATCCTTTCTGCACAGGAAAAAGCTTTCTCCACAAGTCAATCAATCAATCAATCGTATTTATTGAGCGCTTACTGTGTGCAGAGCACTGTACTAAGCGCTTGGGAAGTACAAGTTGGCAACACATAGAGAGAGTCCCTACCCAACAGTGGGCTCACAGTCTAAAAGGGGACTTTTACAAGTCTACAAGTCCTCTTGGTTTCTTTCCCTGAAAATCCTCACCTCACCCCTTTCCTCCCCTTCTCTTTGAGATGTGCCTGAAGCCCTTGGCTTTCTGATTCTTTAGGTGACAAACATGACTTTGAATTATAGCAGTAAATATTAGTCAATCAATCAATCAATCGTATTTATTGAGCGCTTACTGTGTGCAGAGTGCACAGTCAATGATAATATAATAATCAAGAATCGAGAATAATAGAATGAATAGAAATCAAATCTTTAACTTATTTTATTTCCTCATTCCACATGTACTGGACTGGCCATCTACTCTGAGAAGAGCATTCAATCAATTATATTTATTGAGCGCTTACTGTGTGCAGAGCACTGTACTAAGCACTTGGGAGAGTACGGCATAACACAATTGTACTGGGCATCTACTGTGTGTAGAGTGCTGGACTGGGAATTTTTGCCAAGAAGAGAAGGGATGATTGGATAATATTACTGGTTATTAACTAAGAGTGGGACCATTGCCATAGATGGCAAGCTTGTTGTGAGCAGGGAACATCTACCAACTCTGTTATAATGTAATAATAATGGCATTTATTAAGCGCTTATCATGTGCAAAGCACTATTCTAAGCGCTGGGGAGGTTACAAGGTGATCAGGTTGTCCTACGGGGAGGCTTACAGTCTTAATCCCCATTTTCCAGATGAGGGAACTGAGGCACAGAGAAGTGAAGTGACTTGCTCAAAGTCACGCAGCTGACAATTGGGGGAGCCGGGATTTGAACCCCTGACCTCTGACTTCAAAGCCCGGGCTCTTTCCACTGAGCCACGCTGCTTCTCCATGGATGGAAAGGAGATGGGGAGGCAGAGGTGGGGCAAGGAGGAAGTGGGAGGAAGGGGCTAAGTGTAGAGGAGAAAAGAGATGGGGGAAAAGGAGGAGTACTTGCCCAAGCACTTAGTACAGTGCTCTGCGCACAGTAAATGCTCAATAAATACCACTGATTGATTGAGTAACCTGACCAGATGAAAGTCTGTTCCTGCACTGAGAAAACCTCTATCTCCAACGGACTCCAACCGAACCAGCAGTGTGCCCTAGGGCTTGGAAGTCAGAAGGACCTGGGTTCAAATCCTGGTTCCATCACTTGTCTTCTGTGCGACCTTGGGCAAGTCAGTTCACTTTTCTGTGCCTCAGTTCCCTCATCTGTAAAATGTGGATTAAGACTGTGAACACTATGTGGGACAGGGACTGTGGCCAACCCGATTACCTTGTATCCACCTCAGCGCATAGAAAAGAGCCTGGCATATAGTAAATGCTAAACAAATTCAATCATTCATTCAATTGTATTTATTGAGCACTTACAGTGTGCAGAGCACTGTACTAAGCGCTTGGGAAGTACAAGTTGGCAACATATAGAGACGGTCCCTACCCAACAATGGGCTCACAGTCTAGAAATGCCATAAATGCCATAGAGAAGCAGCATGGCTCAGTGGAAAGAACCCGGGCTTGGGAGCCAGAGGTCATGGGTTCTCATCCCGGCTCTGCCACTTGTCAGCTGTGTGACTTTGGGCAAGTCACTTCACTTCTCTGGGCCTCAGTTCCCTCATTTGTAAAAAGGGGATTAAGACTGTGAGCCCCACGAGGGACAACCTGATCACCTTGTATCCCCCCCCAGCACTTGGAACAGTGTTTTGCACATAGTAAGCGCTTAACAAATGCCATCATTATTATTAATACTACTACTAATAATAATAACACCCCTGGGAACATTTACCACCTTCGTATAGCAGCATCCAGTGCCCCGCTCTTCAATGCCTGTATAGATAGGGCAGCAGGGATTTAAGGAGGAGCATGTTGGGGCCGCTACCCACTCAAGAACGTGGGGAAGCTCTGATCATGACTGGAGCCAGGTGGGAGCATCCTAAAGGGCCCCTTTACCCCTGCCCTTGTTGGACTCTGTATTTTATACTTTCTTTCATATGTCATATATAATATTATTATCATGCATATTATCATAATTAGATATCATCATGTGTTATTACAATTATATCATATATTATTATGTATTATAATGTAATAATATAATATATTATAGTATACATTATATAATATATGCTACATATCAATATTATATTGTGCATTAATTATTATTGTGTTATGATTATATAAAAATAGAATTATATGTAATGATGATTAATATGTGATATAATTATAACATTACAATGAATAATATTAAAACACCATGTCAGTATTTATTATATGTTATTATGACATTATGATTGTATTATATATTGATTATTATATTATTATAAGCCTATGAATATATAATTATATGTATTGTATAATAATAATAGTAAAGCACATTTGTTAAGCGCTTACTATGTGCCAAGCACTGTTCTAAGCACTAGGGAGGATACAAGGTGATCAGATTGTCCCACGGGGCGCTCACAGTCTTCATCCCCATTTTACAGAGGAGGGAACTGAGGCCCAGAGAAGTGAAGTGACTTGCCCAAAGTCACATAGCTGACAATTGGAGGAGCCGGTATTTGAACCCATGACCTCTGACTTCCAAGCCTGGGCTCTTTCCATTGAGCCGCACTGCTTCCCTAATTTTATACTATGTACTATATTATATATAATAATTATATAATAATGACATTTGTTAAGCGCTTACTATGTGCAAAGCACTGTTCTATGAATTATGTCATCTTTCCTATCTGGTCTGCGGCCAAACCTTTCCCCATTTTATTCTTCAACTGCTAGGCCCTGGATGCCAGGCACCTAATCTTTTTGTCACTGGTCTGTTTATTCTCATCCCTTCATACTGTGTGGCATCATCATCATCATCAATCGTATTTATTGAGCGCTTACTATGTGCAGAGCACTGTACTAAGCGCTTGGGAAGTACAAATTGGCAACATATAGAGACAGTCCCTACCCAACAGTGGGCTCACAGTCTAAAAGGGGGAAGTACTGCATGCAGTGAGTCTTTGATGACCACTTTAAACACTTGATAAACATTTAACTTTGCCTTCTGTGTGACCTTGGACAAGTCACTTAACTCTTCTGTGCCTCAGTTACCTCATATGTTGCCAACTTGTACTTCCCAAGCGCTCAGTACAGTGCTCTGCACATAGTAAGCGCTCAATAAATACGATTGAATGAATGAACGAATGAATCTGTAAAATGGGGATTAAGACTGTGAGCCCCTTGTGGAATATGGTCTGTTTGATTAATTTATATCTTCTCCATCGCTCAATACTAACAATAATAATAATTCTGGTATTTGCTAAGAGCTTACTATGTGCCAGGCACTGTACTAAGCGCTGGGGTGGATCCAAGCAAATTAATTTGGAGAAGTAGTGTGGCTCAGTGGGAAAAGTGTGGGTTTGGGAGTCAGAGGTCATGGGTTCTAATGTCGGCTCTGCCACTTTGTCAGCTGTGTGACTCTGGGCAAGTCACTTCACTTCTCTTTGCCTCAGTGACCTCATCTGTAAAATGGGGATTAAGACTGTGAGCCCCACATCGGACAACCTGATTACCTTGTATTCCCCCCCGCCCCCCGCCAAGTGCTTAGAGCAGTGCTTGGCACATAGAGCTTAACAAATACCATTAAAAAAAAAGTTGGACACAATCCCTGTCCGAAACAGGGCTTACAGTCTTCATCCCCATTTTACAGCTGAGGTAACTGAGGCAGAGAGGAATAAAGTGAATTACCCAAGGCAGGCAAATTGCAATGTAGGGATTAGAACACATGACCTTCCGACTCCTACGCCTATGCTCTATCCACTATGCCATGCTGCTCCTCAGTATAGAACACACAGTAAGTGCTTAACAAATACCATTAAAAAATTATTATTATTATTATTATGGTATTTATTAAGTGCTTACTATGTGCCAAGCGCTGGGGTAGATACAGGGTAATCAGGTTGTCCCATGCTGGGCTCACACTTTTAATTCCCATTTTACAGATGAGGTCACTGTAAATGAGGTCAGATGAGGTCACAGCACTGTACTAAGCGCTTGGGAAAGAACAATACAACAATGAGCAGTGACAATCCCTTCCCACAAGGAGCTCACAGTCTTTGAGGGTGGAGTAATAATAATGATGATGGCATTTATTAAGCGCTTACTAGGTGGAAAGCACTGTTCTAAGCACTGGGGAGGATCCAAGGTGATCAGATTGTCCCACGGGGGGCTCACAGTCTTCATCCCCATTTTACGGATGAGGTTACTGAGGCACAGAGAAGTTAAGTGACTTGCCCAAGGTCACACAGCAGACAAGTGCGGAGCTGGGATTAGAACCCACTTCCTCTAACTCCCATGGTCTTTCCACTAAGCCATGCTGCTAAACAACACACACATACACACACACACACTAGGGTTAGGGTTAAGATTAGTTTAGGGATGAGGTAATAGGTAAAGATGGAGCTAAAGATTTGGTTTTAGGTTTGGGGTTAGGATTAGCTCTTGCAGGAGTGGAGAAGCCTCAGGGCTAAAATCTAAAACCTAGACCGTAAATTCGTTGTAGACACGGAATCTTTCTATTCATTGTTGTATTACACTCTCCCAAGAGTTTAGTACAGTGCTCTGAATAATAATAATAAATAATGATGGCATTTGTTAAGTGCTTACTATGTGCCAAGCACTGTTCTAAGCGCTGGGGTGGGGAGGGAAATAACAAGGTAATCAGGTTGTCCCACATGGGGCTCACAGTCTTAATCCCCATTTTACAGATGAGGTAACTGAGGCCAGAGAAGTGAAGTGACTTGCCCAAAGTCACACAGCTGACACGCGGCGGAGCCGGGATTAGAACCCATGACCTCTGACTCCTAAGCCCGTGCTCTTTCCAGTGAACCACGCTGCTTCTCTGAACACTGTAAGTGGTCAATAAATTCGATTGAAGGGATGAATTATTTATTCGTATTGATGTCCGTCTCCCCCTCTAGACTCCCTATGGGCAGCAAATGTGTCTGCTAAATCTGTTGTAATAATAATAATAGTGATGGAACTTATTAAACGCTTACTATGTGCAAAGCAGTGTTCTTCTAGACTGTGAGCCCACTGTTGGGTAGGGACCGTCTCTATATGTTGCCAACTTGTACTTCCCAAGCACTTAGTACAGTGCTCTGCACACAGTAAGTGCTCAATAAATATGATTGATTGATTGATTCTAAGCGCTGGGCCCACTGTTGGGTAAGGACTGTCTCTATATGTTCCCCCCCTTCTCCAACCCCCCGGCTCTCAACACTCTCTGCTACTCTCCCATCCTTCCCAGCAGTATCCTCAGAGGAGCTCTCCTCCCTGCTCTCAAGTGCTACTCCGGCCACCTGTGCTTCTGACCCCATTCCCTCTCATCTCATGAAATCTCTCGCTCCATCCCTTCTCCCCTCCTTAACTTCCATCTTCAACCACTCACTCTCCACTGGTTCCTTCCCCTCTGCCTTCAAACATGCCCATGTCTCTCTCATCCTAAAAAAACCCTCTCTTGACCCCACCTCACCTTCTAGTTATTGTCCCATATCCCTCCTACCATTCCTTTCCAAACTCCTTGAACGAGTGTCTACACGCGCTGCCTCGAATTCCTCAACAACACTCTCCTCGACCCCCTCCAGTCTGGCTTCCGTCTCCTACATTCCATGGAAACTGCCCTCTCAAAGGTCACCAATGACCTCCTGCTTGCAAAATCCAACGGCTGATACTCTATCCTAATCCTCCTCGACCTCTCAGCTGCCTTCGACACTGTGGACCACCCCCTTCTCCTCAATACGCTATCCGACCTTGGCTTCACAGACTCCGTCCTCTCCTGGTTCTCCTCTTATCTCTCCGGTCATTCTTTCTCAGTCTCTTTTGCAGGCTCCTCCTCCCCCTTCCAGCCCCTTACTGTGGGGGTTCCCCAAGGTTCAGTGCTTGGTCCCCTTCTGTTCTCGATCTACACGCACTCCCTTGCTGACCTCATTCGCTCCCACGGCTTCAACTATCATCTCTACGCTGATGACACCCAGATCTATATCTCTGCCCCTGCTCTCTCCCCCTCTCTCCAGGCTCACATCTCCTCCTGCCTTCGGGACATCTCCATCTGGATGTCTGCCCACCACCTAAAACTCAACATGTCCAAGACTGAATTCATCATCATCATCAATCATCAATCGTATTTATTGAGTGCTTACTATGTGCAGAGCACTGTACTAAGCGCTTGGGAAGTACAAATTGGCAACATATAGAGACAGTCCCTACCCAACAGTGGGCTCACAGTCTAAAAGGGGAGACAGAGAACAAAACAAAACATACTAACAAAATAAAATAAATAGAATAGATATGTACAAGTAAAATAAATAAATAAATAAATAGAGTAACAAATATGTACAAACATATATACATGTATACAGGTGCTGTGGGGAAGGGAAGGAGGTAAGATGGGGGGATGGAGAGGGGGACGAGGGGGAGAGGAAGGAAGGGGCTCAGTCTGGGAAGGCCTCCTGGAGGAGGTGAGCTCTCAGCAGGGCCTTGAAGGGAAGAAGAGAGCTAGCTTGGCGGATGGGCAGAGGGAGGGCATTCCACGCCAGGGGGATGACGTGGGCCGGGGGTCGATGGCGGGACAGGCGAGAATGAGGTACGGTGAGGAGATTAGCGGCGGAGGAGCGGAGGGTGCGGGCTGGGCTGGAGAAGGACAGAAGGGAGGGGAGGTAGGAGGGGGCCAGGGGATGGTCAGCCTTGAAGCCCAGGGTGAGGAGTTTCTGCCTGATGCCCAGATTGATTGGCAGCCACTGGAGATTTTTGAGGAGGGGAGTGATATGCCCAGAGCGTTTCTGGACAAAGATAATCCGGGCAGCAGCATGACATATGGATTGAAGTGGAGAGAGACACGAGGATGGGAGATCAGAGAGAAGGCTGATGCAGTAGTCCAGACGGGATAGGATGAGAGCTTGAATGAGCAGGGTAGCGGTTGGGATGGAGAGGAAAGGGCGGATCTTGGCAATGTTGCGGAGCTGAGACCGGCAGGTTTTGGTGACGGCTTGGATGTGAGGGGTGAACGAGAGAGCGGAGTCAAGGATGACACCAAAGTTGCGGGCTTGTGAGACGGGAAGGATGGTAGTGCCGTCAACAGAGATGGGAAAGTCAGGGAGAGGACAAGGTTTGGGAGGGAAGACAAGGAGTTCAGTCTTCGACATGTTGAGCTTTAGGTCTTTGTCTTCCCTCCCAAACCCTGCCCTTTCCCTGATTTTCCCATCTCTGTTGACGGCACTACCATCCTTCCCGTCTCACAAGCCCACAACCTTGGTGTCATCCTCGACTCCACTCTCTTGTTCACCCCTCACATCCAAGCCGTCACCAAAACCTGCCGGTCTCAGCTCCTCAACATTGCCTAGATCCGCCCTTTCCTCTCCATCCACACCGCTACCCTTCTCGTTAAAGTTCTCATCCTCTCCGCCACTCCTCCACCGCCAATCTCCTCACTGTACCTCGTTCTCGCCTGTCCCACCATCGACCCCCGGCCCATGTCCTCCCCCGAGCCCGGAATGCCCTCCCTCCCTCTGCCCATCCGCCAAGCTCGCTCTCTTCCTCCCTTCAAGGCCCTACTGAGAGCTCACCTCCTCCATGAGGCCTTCCCAGACTGAGCCCCTTCCTTCCTCTCCCCCTCGCCCCCCTCTCCATCCCCCCATCTTACCTCCTTCCCTTCCCCACTGCACCTGTATATATGTATATATGTTTGTACATATTTGTTACTCTATTTATTTATTTATTTATTTTACTTGTACATATCTATTCTATTTATTTTATTTTGTTAGTATGTTTGGTTTTGTTCTCTGTTTCCCCTTTTTAGACTGTGAGCCCACTGTTGGGTAGGGACTGTCTCTATATGTTGCCAACTTGTACTTCCCAAGCGCTTAGTAAAGTACTCTGCACACACTAAGCGCTCAATAAATACAATTGATGATGATGATGATGATGATGATATGTTGCCAACTTGTACTTCCCAAGTGCTTAGTACAGTGCTCTGCACACAGTAAGCGCTTAATAAATGCGATTGATTGATTGATTGATTACAAGGTGATCAGGTTGTCCCATGGGGGCTCACAGTCTTAATCCTCATTTTACAGATGAGGTAACTGAGGCCCAGAGAATAGTAATAATAATAATGGCACTTATTAAGCACTTACTATGTGCAAAGCACTGTTCTAAGCGCTAGGGAGGTTACAAGGTGATCAGGTTGTCCCCCGGGGGGCTCACAGTCTTAATCCCCATTTTCCAGATGAGGGAACTGAGGCCCAGAGAAGTGAAGTGATTTGCCCAAAGTCACACAGCTGACAATTGGCGGAGCTGGGATTTGAACCCCTGACCTCTGACTCCAAAGCCCGGGCTCTTTCCACTAAGCCACCCGGCTTGTACTCTCCCGAGTGCTTAGTAAGGTGCTCTGCACATCTTAAGTGCTCAAAAATACCATTGATTGATTGATAAAGTGAGAATTGGGTTTAGGGTCAGACCAGCTAAATAACCAAGATTAGTTTGATGCAAATAAGTCTCTCTTTGGAAGGGTCAGGCATTACCATTCCTATCAGATGACTATTAAGCTCTGCTCCTAAGGACCCTCAGGGCAAAATTCCTTCTTATGGGAATGGGGTGGGGAGCGCGCACCAGTGGGGGAGGGTAGTCATTCATTCTTTCACATCCAATCAATCGTATTTCTGAAGCGCTTACTATCAATCAATCAATCGTATTTAATGAGCGCTTACTGTGTGCAGAGCACTGTACTAAGCGCTTGGGAAGTACAAGTTGGCAACATGTAGAGACAGTCCCTACCCAACAGTGGGCTCACAGTCTAAAAGGGGGAGACAGAGAACAAAACCAAACATACTAACAAAATAAAATACATAGATCAATCAATCAGTCAATCAATCGTATTTATTGAGCGCTTACTGTGTGCAGAGCACTGTACTAAGCGCTTGGGAAGTACAAGTTGGCAACATAGAGAGACAGTCCCTACCCAACAGTGGGCTTACAGTCTAAAAGGGGGAGACAGAGAACAAAACCAAACATACTAACAAAATAAAATACATAGAATAGATATGTACAAGTAAAATAAATAAATACATAAATAGAGTAATAAATATGTACAAACATATATACATGTGCAGACCACTGTACTAAGCGCTTGGGAAAGAACAATACAACAATGAGCAGTGACAATCCCTGCCCACAAGGAGCTCACAGTCTGGAGGGTGGAATAATAATAATGATAATAACAATGATGGCATTTATTAAGCGCTTAGTATGTGCAAAGCATTGTTCTAAGCGCTGGGGAGGTTACAAGGTGATCAGGTTGCCCGGGGGGTGGGGACTCACAGTTTTAATCCCCATTTTTACAGATGAGGGAACTGAGGCACAGAGAAGTGAAGTGACTTGCCCAAAGTCACACAGCTGACAGTTGGCAGAGGCGGGATTTGAACCCATGACCTCTGACTCCAAAGCCCGGGCTCTTTCCACTGAGCCACGCTGCTTCTCCAATAATAATAATGATGGCATTTATTAAGCGCTTACTATGTGCAAAGCACTGTTCTAAGCGCTGGGGAGGATCCAAGGTGATCAGACTGTCCCACGTGGGGCTCACAGTCTTCATCCCCATTTTATTCATTCGTTCATTCATTCATTCAATTGTATTTATTGAGCGCTTACTGTGTGCAGAGCACTGTACTAAGCGCTTGGGAAGTACAAGTTGGTAACATACAGAGACGGTCCCTACCCAACAACGGGCTCACAGTCTAGAGGGGGAGACAGACAACAAAACAAAACATGGAGACGGGTGTCAAAATCGTCAGAACAAATAGAATTAAAGCCATATGCATATCATCAACAAAATAAATAGTAAATATGTACAAGTAATAAATAGAGTAATAAATCTGTGCAAACATATATACTGGTGCTGTGGGGAGGGGAAGGAGGTAGGGCGGGGGGGATGGGGAGGAGGAGAGGAAAAAGGGGGCTCAGTCTGGGAAAATCTTGGATCATCTTGGAGGACTTCACCAGATAACAGGGTCAGAGTTTGTGACGGTAATCCTTGGGGAGCGAAAATATTTCATAAATTATGTAACTGTCCTCTTTGTTACGATATTCGTCAAGCGTTTATTATGCTAGACTGTAAGCCCGGTGTGGGCAGGGATTATCTCTCTTTATTGCTGAATTGTACTTTCCAAGACCTTAGTACAGTGCTCTGCACACAGTGAGTGCTCAATAAATATGACTGACTGAATGAATGAATGTGCACGCACTGTACTAAGCACTGGGGTATGTACAAGATAACCAGATGGGACACAGTCCACGTCTTGCATGGGGTTCAGTCTTAATTTCCATTTTACAGATGAGGTAACTGAGGCATAGAGAAGTTAAGCAGCTTTGGGTGATGGGAATGTTGCTTGGTTAAACTGAGGTGGGAGAGCTTTACAGAGGAGAGAACTGAGGCCCTGAGAAGTGAAGTGACTCGCCCAAAGTCACACAGCTGACAAGTGGAGGGGTCGGGATTTGAACCCATGACCTCTGACTCCCGAGCCAGGGAGTCAACCAGCGCCCCCCAAACCCCAACTTGTCCCCAGCACTTTTTTGTGGTATTAAGCGCTTACAATGTGCCGGGCACTGTACCAGGCGCTAGGGAAAATACAAGCAAATCCAGTTGGACACAGTCCCTCTTTACGTAGGGCTCACAGTCTTCATCCCCATTTTATAGATGAGGGAACTGAGGCACAGAGAAGCGAAGTGACTTGAAGTTCGCACAACAGACATGTGCCCTCCTTCCCTCTTTCTGGGATTCATTCATTCAATCGTATTTATTGAGCGCTTCCAGACTAAGCGCTTGGGAAGTCCAAGTTGGCAACATATAGAGATGGTCCCTACCCAACAGTGGGTTCACAGTCTAGAATATTACTCTGTTTATTTATTTATCTTACTTGTACATATCTATTCTATTTATTTTATTTTGTTAGTATGTTTGGTTTTGTTCTCTGTCTCCCCCTTCTAGACTGTGAGCCCGCTGTTGGGTAGGGACCGTCTCTATGTGTTGCCGACTTGGACTTCCCAAGCGCTCTGCACACAGTAAGCGCTCAATAAATACGATTGATTGATTGATTGATTAGAAGATGAAACCATATAGCTCTCAGAGCCATTGGCCATTCAGAAGTGCATTTCACTCTGCCCTTGGGGACCCCAATGATAAATTCCTTCTGAGAGAAATGGGGTGTCCTCCTCCCCCGGCCTATCCAAGTTCAGGGGTCAACCAGGCCCCCAGGCCCCCAACTTACCTCCTTGTCTCCAGATCCTTCTTCTCTTTGTCTGGGAGGGATCAACAAACCACCCAAAGCCACTTGTTTTCCCATCAGGTGATCATTTCACCCCGCCCCTAGGCCCCCAAGCCAAAATGCCTTCTGAAAGAAATCGGGGGACGTGGGGTGAATGTAACCTCCAACTACTGTGAGCTTTTCATAACTGCCACTATGATAGATCTGAGTACAGAAGCTGTGTTGTGTGGCCCAGTGGAAAGAGCATCATCATCATCATCAATCGTATTTATTGAGCGCTTACTGTGTGCAGAGCACTGTACTAAGTGCTTGGGAAGTACAAGTTGGCAACATATAGAGGCAGTCCCTACCCAACAGTGGGCTCACAGTCTAAAAGGGGGAGACAGAGAACAAAACCAAACATACTAACAAAATAAAATAAATAGAATAGATATGTACAAGTAAAATAAATAGATAGAGTAATAAATATGTACAAACATATATACATATATACAGGTGCTGTGGGGAAGGGAAGGAGGTAAGATGGGGGGAAGGAGGAGGGAAGGAGGGAAGGAGGTAAGAGCACTCACCTGGGAATCGGATAATGTGGGTTCTTGTCTGCTGTGTGATCCTGGGCAAGTCACTTTGCTTCTCTGTGCCTTAATAATAATAATGATGGCATTTGGTAAGCGCTTACTATGAGCAAAGCACTGTTCTAAGCGCTGGGGGGATACAAGGTGATCAGGTTGTCCCCGGGGGGGCTCACAGTCTTAATCCCCATTGACAGATGAGGGAACGGAGGCTCAGAGAAGTGAAGTGACTTGCCCAAGGTCACACAGCAGGCATGTGGCGAAGCCTGGATTCAAACCCACGACCTCTGACTCCAAAGACCGTGCTCTTTCCACTGAGCCATGCTGCCTTAGTTCCCTCGTCTGCCAAATGGGGATTCAATACTTGGCTCAGTGGAAAGAGCCAGGTTTGGGAGCCAGAGGTCATGGGTTCTAATCCCAGCTCCGCCATGTGTCTGCTGTGTGACCTTTGGCAAGTCACTTAACTTCTCTGAGCCTCAGTTACCTCATCTGTAAAATGAGGTTGAAGACTGTGAGCCCCACGTGGTACAACTTGATCACCTTGTATCCCCCCCAGTGCTTAGAACAGTGCTTTGCACATAGTAAGCGCTTAACAAATGCCATTATTATTACTTAGCCTGTGGGCCCCATGTAGGACCTGATTGCCTTATGTCTACCCCAGCATTTAATACAGTGCTTGGCACATAGAAAATGATTAACAAATACCACAATTATTATTATTATTATATATTTCTCACTTTTGTCTCATCTTAGGGTTATGTTTCAAGATATTTTCTAGGCTGGTCACTAAGAGGGAAGGATATTTGTTAGCTGGTAATCCCTTGAGGTCAGGGATTTTGTGGTAGTCTTCCAATAAACTGCTTCCAAGAGAAGCAGCGTGGCTCAGTGGAAAGAGAATGGGCTTTGGAGTCAGAGGTCATGGGTTCAAATCCCAGCTCTGCCAATTGTCAGCTGTGTGACTGTGGGCAAGTCACTTAACTTCTCTGTGCCTCAGTGACTTCATCTGTAAAGTGGGGATTAAGACTGTGAGCCCCCCATGGGACAACCTGATCACCTTGTAACCTCCCCAGCACTTAGAGCAGTGCTTTGCACACAGTAAGCACTTAATAAATGCTAATATTATTATTAACAGCATGGCCTAGAGGATAGAGTATAGGCCTAGGAATCAGAAGGACCTGTGTTCTAATCCTGGTTCTGCCACTTAAAAAAAAAAAGTAGTATTATGGTATTCAGTACACGCTTACTATGTGCCACACTCTTTGATACAGGCTAATAAGGTTGGATATTCTGCTGTATTGCCTTAAATCACACAATAATAATGATAATAATAATAATTTTGGTATTTGTTAAGCACACACTATGTGTCTGGGAATTGTACTAAGCGCTGGGGTGGTTACAAGCAAAATTGAGTTGGACACAATCCCTTTCCTACGTGGGGCTCACAGTTTCAATCCCCATTTTGCAAATGAGGTAACTGAATCCCAAAGAAGTAAAAAGACTTGCCCAAGGTCACACAGCAGACAAGTGGTGGAGGAGGGATTAGAACCCATGACCTTTTGATTCCCAGGCTCAGCCTCTGTCCATTAGGCCATGCTGTTTCCAACACGGCATAACTTCTCTGTGTCTGTTGCCTCATCTATAAAATGGTGATTAATAATAATAATAATAAGGATGGCATTTGTTAAGTGTTTACTGTGTGCCAAGCACTGTTCTAAGCACTGGGATGATACAAGGTAATCAGGTTGTACCACATGGGGCTCACAGTCTTAACCCCCATTTTCCAGATGAGGTAACTGAGGCCCAGAGAAGTAAAGTGCCTTGCCCAAAGTCACACAGCTTACAAGATGCGGAGCCGGGATTTGAACCCGTGTCTCTATATGTTGCCAATTTGTACTTCCCAAGCGCTTAGTACAGTGCTCTGCACTCAGTAAGCGCTCAATAAATATGATTGATTGATTGATTGATTGATTGACTTCCAAGCCCGGGCTCTTTCCACTGAGCCACACTGCTTCTACTTCCCAAGCGCTTAGTACAGTGCTCTGCACACAGTAAGCGTTCAACAAATACGATTGATTGATTGATTGATTGACTGGATTAAGATTGTGAGGTCGCATGTGGGACATGGACTATGTCCAGCCTGATTAGCTTGCGTCTATTTCAGCACTTAATACAGTGCCTCGAACATAGCATTAAACAAATACAATAAAAAAGAGTTTTGCCCAGCACTTTGTACACAGTATGCACTCGATAAATTCTACAGAGTGATTGATTGTTGTCCAGACCCTGCCAATCCCAGGGCATTAATAAGAACTGTGTTATCAGCTAGGCACCCATTGTGTACCAAATTATGTGCTAATCACTGGGGTAGATACAATGCAAACAGTTAATGATAATAATAATTGTGGTATCTGTTATGTGCTTACTATGTGCCAGGCACTGTACTAAGCACTGGGGTGGATTCAAGCAAACCGGGTTGGACACACTCCCTGTCCCACATGGGGCTCACAGTCTCAATTCTCATTTTACAGATGAGGTAACCGAGGCACAGAGAATTAAAGACGGTGAGCCCACTCTTCTAGACTGTGAGCCCACTGTTGGGTAGGGACTGTCTCTCTATGTTGCCAACTTGTACTTCCCAAGCGCTTAGTACAGTGCTCTGCACACAGTAAGCGCTCAATAAATACAATTGATTGATTGATTGATAAAGTGACTTACTCAAGGTCACACAGCAGCCAAGAAGTAGAGTTGTATTTATTGAGCGCCTACTGTGTGCAGAGCACTGGACTAAGCGCTTGGAAAGTACAAATCGGCAACATATAGAGACGGTCCCTACCCAACAATGGGCTCACAGTCTAGAAGGGGGAGACAGAAAACAAAACAAGTAGATAGGTGTTAATACCATCAGAATAAATAGAATTATAGCTATATACACATCATTAATAATATAAATAGAGCAATAGGTATGTACAAATATATACAAGTGCTGTGGGGAGGGGAGAGGGGTAGGGCAGAGGGAGAGAGAGGGGCGACGGGGCGGGGAGGGGGAGGAGAGGAAAAAGGGGATTCAGTCTGGGAAGGCCTCCTGGAGGAGGTGAGCTCTCAGTAGGGCTTTGGAGGGAGGAAGAGAACTAGTTTGGCAGATGTTTGGAGGGAGGGCATTCCAGGCCAGGGGGAGGACATGGGCCAGGGATGGATGGCGGGACAGGAGAGAACGAGGCCCAGTGAGGAGGTTAGCCACAGAGGAGTGGAGTGTGCAGGCTGGGCTGTAGAAGGAGAAAAGGGAGGTGAGGTAGGAGGGGACGAGGGGATGGAGAGCTTTGAAGCCGAGAGTGAGGAGTTTTTGCTTGATTCGAAGACTGATAGGCAACCACTGGAGATTTTTGAAGAGGGGAGTGACATGCCCAGAGTTCTTCTGTGGAAAGAAGCGCTCCCCAATTCCCTAATTCCCTAAAAGCACATAATAAAGGCCTTAATGAACATAATGATTTAGTGTTTTCTTCAAAGTGCGTAGTAAAGCCCCATGCTATGAAGGAATCGGATGTAATATACATATAATATAATATATAATAATAGAATAATAATAGAATATAATATATATAGCCTCCTTTAAATATAATTTGTGTCTTATGCAAAACAAAAAGTAATATTCTCATAATCCATTAGGATATGGTTCCAATATTAATGAATAAAAACACCTCGGGTTAACATCTCAAATCTGTGCCCTGTCAGTTTTAAACACCTAGTCATCAGCACATGAGGAAATAATTTTCTGTGTTTCTATCTCAACAGAGCCTATTTACTTTAGAAGGAAAAAAATGATCCTAAATGGTTCAGATAATCCAGCTAGCAAGTACACAAATTAACATGTAATAAGAATCAATTCTCCAATCAGATTTTTCTCCCTGCTGGATGGAGTCCATTATTTTAGCCTCTTTGACTTCTGGTCTGACCATCTAATTTTAACCCAGTCTGAAGATGAGGAAATGGGCCATACCTATGGACTATCATTTTTCTTAAACTGAAACTAATATATACCTCTATAGATGGAGAGTCCAACCTTCGATGAATCCCATATGCACTACGGAGCTTTCTTAAATTTATTCAGTTACACTAGTCTACCATTCCATAACACTTTCCAAAAGATCTTCCAAAGAACAGCAAGGACTGTCCCCATAGAATGGAACTCATATTATGACACACATGAAGAAATCGATTTAAAAGTGTTATGTCCTGCTCAAGTCAAAATTGAGAAGTCAAGAGACTGACTTCGACTTCTACACTGATTCATGGTGATTGAGATGAGGACAATACTACCTAAACCCTTCTTTCCAGGAAATCGCTTCACTTATCTGTTTCTCAGTTTCCTCATCTGTAAAATGGGGGCTAAATACCTAGTATCACTTTTGTCTTAAATTGAGCCCCATTAGAGACAGGGACTATGTCCAATCTGGTTTTCTAGTAGCTAGCCCAGCAGTTAACAAATATCACAATTATGACTATTTTTATTATGGACGGATTGATGGGCTGACAACCAAAAGCCCCGGATTTCTAGTCTTGTCCTTGCTGCAGTTAACTGTATCACCTGAATTCTTGCAGTGATATACAGCAATGCTCTTCAGTTTGTGATTCTTGTATTATCTGGCCTACAGATAAACCACTATTTGTTTTCCTAGGGAGGATAGGGGATAGACTGCTAATTACTTATTCGCTTTAGATACTGAGGAACCTCCCTGTAAATGATGTTTACTGTTAAAATTTGCTATATTCCTGGAACTCTATCCATTCCCAACACTGGATTTCCCTACTGAGAATGGGAAGGAGGGGGTCTGCAATGACTTTATCTGGTGGTATGGAATGTAAGTGGTACCCTCCGAAAAAGAAAAGCACTTCTTCGCAGAAATGTATGCAATATAATCCTCTAGAGTGTTGTGAGGGTGAAAAAAAGGGTAGTTAAGAACTTAAGAAAAGCATTATATTCATTCATTCATTCAATCATATTTATTGAGCGCTTACTGTGTGCAGAGCACTGTACTAAGCACTTGGGATGTACACATTAGCAACATATAGAGATGGTCCCTACCCAACAGTGGGCTCACATTATACAACTATAACTACTGGTAAAAATGAACATTTTTCCCTCAGGGAACAATGGCCCTATTACAATTTCAGTCTTCTGTAGGCAAATCACTTAACAGTATACAGATGGATTCTCAAGCTCCTGTAGCTACATTCCCACACATCCCATTCCATTTCCACTGCTGAACAGAACTATTACAAGACACTCTGCACACCGAAACACTCAGAGAGATTTCTTGGCTGGTTAAGCAGTGTCCAATTTTCTCAGAACAATGAAGGCCTCATACCATTTTTTATGGTATTTTATCCACTGCTGAACAGAACTGTTATAAGACACTCTGCACACCGACACACTCAGATAGAGAGATTTCTTGGCTGGTTAAGCAGTGTCCAATTTTCTCAGAAAAATGAAGGCCTCATACCATTTTTTATGGTATTTTATCCACTGCTGAACAGAACTGTTATAAGACACTCTGCACACCGACACACTCAGATAGAGAGATTTCTTGGCTGGTTAAGCAGTGTCCAATTTTCTCAGAAAAATGAAGGCCTCATACCATTTTTTATGGTATTTTAAAGTGCTTACTGTGTATCAAGTACTATTCTAAGCGATGGGATAGATAGAATTAAATCAGGCCAGGCACAGTCCCTGTCCCACACAGGGCTCTCAGTCGAGTAGAAGGAATAACAGGTATTAAATCCCTGTGCTACAGTTGAGGAAACTGAGGCACAAAGAAATTAAGTGCCTTGCCCAAGGTCACCCAGCAGGTAAATGACAGAGGCAGGACTATTTTATTTAGCTCAGAACCTTTCCGAAACAGGGAAATTTGGGATGGTAAATATTAATGTGTCAGAGGCAGGATTAGAACCCAAGTCCTCTGGCTCCCAAGCCCATGCTTTATCCACTAGGCTGTGCTGCTTCTCACGAGTCGTGGAAATCGTCAATTCCTACATACGGAAACAAAGCTAAGAAGTCTATGGGAAGGGGAAAAGGAGCTGGAAGGCACACTTGGGGTTGTCAGCTCAGAAGGGAATTCACCCCTTGTCACTCTCTGTGTCCCTTGTTCCTTCCTTCAACAGCTCCAGTTCGGAAGACCATGTTTCCGACCATGGTTGCCAACCATCTACGAGTTCATGGGTGTCCTGTGAAAATGAACTACAATTGCACATGCCTGTACAACCCGCAAAAAAAGTGTCTGTGTCCGAGAAAGGGGAGGCTGCCATCCCAGGATAGCGGCAGGAGGGATCCCAGGACCATCACCGCTCCCGCCTCCACATCCCAATTGGCGGGTGTTCGAGGCCTTGCTACACTTCGCTGTGAGTTTGACTGGCTGCTCCCACGTGAACAGCCGTTCCCCCTTGCCCACCTGCTCTGCGCTGCTCATGATCTGTCAGCAAACGTGTTTGAGAGTCAGTAACATGAATTTGTACTGTACAGAAATTATTTTCAGCAGTTGGCATCCCTGTTACTTTTCAAAAGTACAGATTTATTACTCTTTATTTTGTACATATTTACTATTCTAATTTGTTAACGATGTGCATGTAGCTATAATTCTATTTATTCTGATGGATTTGACACCTGTCCCCATGTTTTGTTGTCCGTCTCCCAATTCTAGATTGTGAACCCGTTGTTGGGTAGGGACCGTCTCTATCTGTTGCCAACTTGTCCTTCCCAAACGCTTAGTACAGTGCTCTGCACACAGTAAGCGCTCAATAAATATGATTGAATGAATGAGTGAAAAGCCACGGTTTGATCTCAAAGCCAAAGTTTCTTTTCCCTTTTGCCACAGGTGAGTCTTGAAAACCCAGTGTAACTCTCATTTCCAAATCTCAATTTTTGATTGTAATTCAAGTAAACCCATGATCCCGGGCCCGTGCTCTAGTCACTGCACTGTGATGCTTCTCGTAATACATACTTTTCATTTTCGTTCATTCAATCGTATTTATTGAGCACTTTGTGCAGAGCACTGTACTAAGCACTTGGGAAGTACAAGTTGGCAACATGTAGTGATGGTCCCTACCCAACAGTGGGCTCACAGTCTAGAAGGGGGAGACAGACAACAAAATAAAACATATTAACAAAATAAAATAAATAGAATAAATATGTACAAATAAAATACATAAATAAATAAAGTAATAAATACATATACACATATATACAGGTGCTGTGGGGAGGGGAAGGAGGTAAGGCGGGGGGATCAATCAATCAATCAATCAATCAATCGTATTTATTGAGCGCTTACTGCGTGCAAAGCGCTTGGGAAGTACAAGTTGGCAACATATAGGGACAGTCCCTACCCAAACAATGGGCTCACAGTCTAGAAGGGGGAGACAGAGAACAAAACCAAACATATTAACAAAATAAAATAAATAGAATAGATATGTACAAGTAAAATAAATAAATAGAGTAATAAATATGTACAAACATATATACATATATACAGGTGCTGTGGGGAAGGCAAGGAGGTAAGATGGAGGGGATGGAGAGGGGGACGAGGGGGAGAGGAAGGAAGGGGCTCAGTCTGGGAAGGCCTCTTGGAGGAGGTGAGCTCTCAGTAGGGCCTTGAAGGGAGGAAGAGAGCTAGCTTGGCGGATGTGCAGAGGAAGGGCATTCCAGGACAAGGGGATGACATGGGCCGGGGGTCGACGGCGGGACAGGCGAGAACAAGGCACGGTGAGGAGATTAGCGGCAGAGGAGCGGAGGGTGAGGGCTGGGCTGGAGAAGGAGAGAAGGGAGGTTAGGTAGGAGGGGGCGAGGGGATGGACAGCCTTGAAGCCCAGGGTGAGGAGTTTCTGCCTGATGTGCAGATTGATTGGTAGCCACTGGAGATTTTTGAGGAGGGGAGTAATATGTCCAGAGCGTTTCTGGACAAAGACAATCCGGGCAGCAGCATGAACTATGGATTGAAGTGGGGAGGGACACGAGGATGGGAGATCAGAGAGAAGGCTGATGCAGTAGTCCAGACGGGATAGGATGAGAGCTTGAACGAGCAGGGTAGCGGTTTGGATGGAGAGGAAAGGGCGGATCTTGGCAATGTTGCGGAGCTGAGACCAGCAGGTTTTGGTGACGGCTTGGATGTGAGGGGTGAATGAGAGAGCCAAGTCGAGGATGACACCAAGGTTGCGGGCTTGTGAGACGGGAAGGATGGTAGTGCCGTCAACAGTGATGGGAAAATCAGGGAGAGGGCAGGGTTTGGGAGGGAAGACAAGGAGTTCCGTCTTGGACATGTTGAGTTTTAGGTGGCGGGCAGACATCCAGATGGAGATGTCCTGAAGGCAGGAGGAGATGCGAGCCTGGAGAGAGGGGGAGAGAGCAGGGGCAGAGATGTAGATCTGGGTGTCATCAGCGTAGAGATGATAGTTGAAGCCGTGGGAGCGAATGAGGTCACCAAGGGAGTGAGTGTAGATCGAGAACAGAAGGGGACCAAGAACTGAACCTTGGGGAGGGAGAGGAGGGGGAGAGGAAAGAGAGGGCTCAGTCTGCGACTCAGAGTCGAAGGATGAACCAAACAGATAATATAATCCTTGTTTTACAGATGAAGAAACTGCAGCACAGAGAAGTTAAATAACTTGTCCAAGGTCACACAAGAGGCAAGTGGAGGAGATGGAATTATAATAATGATGGCATTTATTAACCGCTTACTATGTGCAAAGCACTGTTCTAAGCACTGAGTCTCCTGACTCCCTGCAGTCATCTGTGCACCTTCCAAGAAGCCATGTCCCTTCTCTAGAGCAAGGTGTTTACTGGGAAGCAGCATGGCTCAGTGGAAAGAGCTTGGGCTTGGGAGTCAGAGGTCATGTGTTCGAATCCTGCCTCAGCCACTTGTCAGCTGTGTGACCCTGGGCAAGCCACTTAACTTCTCCATGCCTCAGTTACCTCATCTGTAAAATTGGGATAAAGACTGTGAGCCCCACATGGGACAACCTGATCACCTTGTATCCCCCCCAGCGTTTAAAACAGTGCTTTGCACATAGTAAGTGCTTAACAAATGCCATTATTATTATTGGGAGTAAACTGAAGCTGATCATAGTAATATTTACCATCCCAAATTTCCCTGTTTTGGAAAGGTTCTGAGCTAAATAAAATAGTCCTGAACCCATTCGGGGAGTTGTATGGTCAGAGAAAGCACACAACAGAAGTTTTTCTGGATTCATTCATTCATTCATTTAATCGTATTTATTGAGCGCTTACTGTGTGCAGAGCACTGTACTAAGCGCTTGGGAAGTACAAGTTGGCAACATGTAGAGAAGGTCCCTGCCCAACAGTGGGCTCACAGTAACTCTCTACCTGAACTAAACTGGATTTGTGGGAGACATTTACAGAGGAGAATCATCATCATCATCATCATCAATCGTATTTATTGAACGCTTACTGTGTGCAGAGCACTGTACTAAGCGCTTGGGAAGTACAAGTTGGCAACATAAACAGTGGGCTCACAGTCTAAAAGTAGAAGGACCTGGGTTCTAATCCCAGCTCTGCCTCCTGCCTGCAGTGTGACCCTGGACAAGTCACTTTCCTTCTCTGGGCTTCAGTTCCCTCATAATAATGATGGCATTTGTTAAGCACGCTGGGGAGGTTACAAGGTGATCAGGTTGTCCCATGGGGGGCCTCACAGTCTTAATCCCCATTTTACAGATGAGGGAACTGAGGCCCAGAGAAGTGTAGAATGGGGATTAAGACTGTGAGCCCCATGTGGAGCAGGGACTGTGTCCAACCTGATCTGCTTCTATCCACCCAAGTGCTTAGTACAGTGCCGGGCACGTAGTAAGCACTTAACAAATACCACAATTAGGAGAAGAGTGTCCCACCAGTCAGGCTGCTGTGGGTTATTTGGGGTGTGACTGCCTTCAACAGTCTCTCATCGCTCACAGAAATCCTACTGAAAGTCCTTCAGAGATGCTACTACTACTAATAATAATAATGGTATTTGTTAAGTGCTTATTATGTGCAAAGCACTGTTCTAAGCACTGGGGGAATACAAGGTGATCAGGTTGTCCCATGTGGGGCTCACAGTCTTAATCCCCATTTTACAGATGAGGGAACTGAAGCACAGAGAAGTTAAGTGACTTGCCCAAGGTCACACAGCTGACAAGTGGCGGAGTTGGGATACTGCTCTGACAGTTCTACCTTCATCACATCTCTAGATTCCTCCCTGTCCTCTCCATCCCAAAAGCTGTCACGCCGATCCAAGCACTTATGACATCCCACTTTCACTACCGGCTCACCCTCCTTGCTGACCTCCCTGCCTCCTGTCTCTCCTCTCTCTATTCCAAACTTCTCCACTGGGATCATTTTTCTAATAAAAAAAAAAAAAGGTTCAATCCAAGAACCTTTTGGGGTTGTCCATCCACCTCCACAACAAACAAAAACTCCTCACCTTCAGCTTCAAGGCACTCAGTCATCTCTACCCCTTCATCATCATCATCATCATCAATCGTATTTATTGAGCGCTTACTGTGTGCAGAGCACTGTACTAAGCGCTTGGGAAGTACAAATTGGCAACATATAGAGACAGTCCCTGCCCAACAGTGGGCTCCCCCCTTCTGCTTTTCCTCACTGATCTCCCAATACAACGCAACCCACGCACTCTGCTACTCTAAAGCCAACTCACTCTCTGTTCCTCGATCGCATCTATCCCACTGCTGACCCCTGTGTGGCTTTGGGCAAGTCACTTAACTTCTCTGGGCCTCAGTTACCTCATCTGTCAAATGGGGATTCGTTCATTCATTCAATCGTATTTATTGAGCGCTTACTGTGTGCAGAGCACTGTACTAAGTGCTTGGGAAGTACAGGTTGGCAACATCTAGAGACGGTCCCTACCCAACAGTGGGCTCACAGTCTAGAAGGGGGAGACAGAGAACAAAACAAAACATATTAACAAAACAAAATAAATAGAATATGTACAAGTAAAATAAATAAATAGAGTAATAAATACGTACAAACATATATACATATATACAGGTGCTGTGGGGAAGGGAAGGAGGTAAGGCTGGAGGGATGGAGAGGGGGATTAGAAGTGTGAGCCCCCCGTGGGACATCCTGATTACTCTGTATCCTCCCCAGCGTTTAGAACAGCACTTTGCACATAGTAAGTGCTTAACAAATCAATCAATCGTATTTATTGAGCACTTACTGTGTGCAGAGCACTGTACTAAGCACTTGGGAAGTACAAGTTGGCAACATCTAGAGACAGTCCCTACCCAACAGTGGGCTTAAAGTCTAGAAGGGGGAGACAGAGAACAAAACCAAACATATTAACAAATGCCATTATTATTATTATTTTTATCTTTCTTTTGGTCGGAACTTCCTCCTCCTTCATATCGACTGTCTGCCGCTCTCTCCACCTTCAAAACCCTCCCAAGCAAATCTCTTCCAAGAGGTCTTCCCTAACTCAGCCCTCATTTCCCCCACCCACCTCCTCTTCTGCATCACCTATGTACTCGGCTCTGCACCTCTGAAGTACTTTGACACTCAGCCCACCCTCAGCCCCACAGCATTTATGTATATCTTATACTTTCCCATTTCCCCCTTCTGAATATATTTTAATATCCGTCTCCCACTCTAAACTGTAAGGTCCTTGTGGGCTGGGATTGTGTGTACTAAGAAGCGCTTGAGGAGAGTATAACGCAAAGAATTGGTAGACACGTTCCTTGCCCACTAGGAGCTACATGATACATGAATAATAGTAATAATAATAATAATAATAATGGTATTTGTTAAGCGCTTACTATGTGCAAAGCACTGTTCTAAGTGCTGGGGGGATACAAGGTGATCAGGTTGTCCCACATGGAGCTCACAGTCTTAATCCCTATTTTCCAGATGAGGGAACTGAGGCACAGAGAAGTTAAGTGACTTGCCCAATGTCACACAGCAGACATGTGGCAGAGCCGGCATTCGAACCCATGACCTCTGACTCCAAAGCCCGGGCTCTTTCCACTGAGCCATACTGCTTCTAGTGGCTAATGGCTTCTAATAGTAATGGTATTTGTTAAGTATTTATTATGGGCCAAGCACTGTTCTAAGCACTGGGGTAGTTACAAGGTCATCAGGTTGTCCCACTCTCATTCGAATCCCAATCAGCCACATGTCTGCTGTGTGACCTTGGGCAAGTCACTTAACTTCTCTGAGCCTCAGTTGCCTCATCTGTAAAATGGGGATTAAGACTGTGAGCCCCACGTGGGACAACTTGATCACCTTGTATCCCCCCCAGTGCTTCGAACAGTGCTTTGCACATAGTAAGCACTTAACAAATGCCATTATTATTATTGTTATTATTATTATTAATCCCCATTTTACAGATGAGATAACTGAGGCACAGAGGAGTTAAGTGACTTGCCCAAAGTCACACAGCGGACAATTGGTGGAGCCGGGATTTGAACCCATGACCTCTGACTCCAAAGCCCGGGCTCTTTCCACTGAGCCATGCTGCTTCTCTGATCGGGATCAGTCGTCATGGTCTGATCAGAAGGAGTGTGACCTAGTGGAAAAAGCACCCATCCTTGGATTCAGAGGACCTGGGTTCTAATTCCGGCTCTGCCGCTCCTCTGCTGTGTGACCTTGGGCAAACGATAATAATAATAACAATAATAATGATGGCATTTGTTAAGCGCTTCATATGTGCCAAGCACTGTTCTAAGCACTGGGGAGGATACAAGGTTACCAGGTTGTCCCACGTGGGGCTCACAGTCTTAATTCCCATTTTACAGATGAGGGAACTGAGGCACTGAGAAGTGATTTTATTACATCTATGCTAGCGCTAAGCACAGGCCTAGGCACATAGTAAGAGGTTAACTAATACCACGAATGTAATAATAAACAATGAAGTGTTAACATACATACACATAAACCCCCGCATAGTTGTCTTCACCTTGATCCAGACTGAGCCCCTTCCTTCCTCTCCCCCTCGTCCCCTTCTCCATCCCCCCATCTTACCTCCTTCCCTTCCCCACAGCACCTGTATATATGTATATATGTTTGTACATATTTATTACTCTATTTATTTATTTATTTTGCTTGTACATATCTATTCTATTTATTTTATTTTGTTAGTATGTTTGGTTTTGTTCTCTGTCTCCCCCTTTTAGACTGTGAGCCCACTGTTGGGTAGGGACTGCCTCTATATGTTGCCAATTTGTACTTCCCAAGCGCTTAGTACAGTGCTCTGCACATAGTAAGCGCTCAATAAATACGATTGATGATGATGATGATGATCCCACCAAACCCCCAATTTTGCATATATTGATTTGATACTCACCTGAATCCGGGCGCTTCCGTCCGTCGAATTCAAATGCCAAATTTAAGCTTTGTGACCTTTGCTACTAGCAGCAACTGACACTGGTTTCACTCCCACTGATTAATTAACCCATCAATGGCATTTATTGAGTGTTCACTATGTGCAGAGCACTGTATTAAGCGCTGGGGAGCGCATAATACAACAGAATTCGTGAACACTACATTCATTCAATCGTATTTATTGAGCGCTTACTGTGTGCAGAGCACTGTACTAAGCGCTTAGCACTGTATATCCTCCCTTTCCCAGGGTCACTGCTCAGAGAGCCCTGACTGCTGCCAAGCCAGATTCTGGATTCCTGCAGTTTTCCAGCAAACTATGTTGCATTCTGAGATTGGCGTTGAGGTCACCGCGTCCTTGTGACTTCAGGCATTTCTATTCAAGAGAAAACGACAGCACGGTTCTGAATTCATTCAGTCGTATTTATTGAGCGCTTACTGTGTGCAGAGCACTGTACTAAGCGCTTGGAAAGTCCAAGTCGGCAACATATAGAGATGGTCTCGACCCAACAGCGGGCTCACAGTCTAGAAGGGGGAGGCAGACAACAAAACAAAACATATCAACAAAGTAAAATAAATAGAATAAATATGTACAAGCAAAATAAATAAATAATACAGTAATAAATACGTACAAACATATATACATATACACAGGCGCTGTGTTGACATCTTGTTTCAGCTTCACATTACGTCAGTTTCAAATTTCCAATAATAATAATAATTATGGCATTTGTTAAGTGCTTACTATGTGCCGGGCACTTGACTAAGCGCTGCGGGGGGTGGATACAAACCACAGTGAAGCAGCGTGGCTCAGTGGAAAGAGCACGGGCTTTGGAGTCTGAGGGCATGGGTTTGAATGCCGGTTCCACCACGTCTGCTATGTGACCTTGGGCAAGTCACTTAACTTCTCTGAGCCTCAGTTCCCTCATCTGTAAAATGGGGATGAAGATTGTGAGCCCCACGTGGGACAACCTGATCACCTTGTATCCCCCCTAACGCTTAGAACAGTGCTTTGCACATAGTAAGTGCTTAACAAATGCCATCATCATCATTATTATTATTATTATTATACAAACAAATCAGGTTGGACACAGTCCCTGTCCCATGTGGGGCTCACTGTCTCAATCCCCATTTTACAGATGAGGTGACGGAGGCACAGAGAAGTGAAGTGACTTGCTCAAGGTCACACGGCAGACAAGCGGTGGAGGTGGGATTAGAACCCATGACCTTCGGCCTCTCAGGCCCGGGCTCCATTCACTAGGCCACGCGGTTTCTCAGCAACACTCCCCTTCTTCATGACACTAGCCCAGGCGGTGCGGTGGAACTGAGGGCCATGTGGGAGTCATGAAGAAATTCATTCATTCATTCAGTCATATTTATTGAGCGCTTACCGTGTGCAGAGCACTGTACTAAGCGCTTGGGAAGGACAAATCAGAAACATATAGAGACGGTCCCTACCCAACAACGGGCTCGCGGTCTAGAAATGGGGAGACAGCTTTGAAAAAACTGCAGTCAGCCGGAGAACCGGTGGCGAGAGGGAAGGAGAATATTTGGGAGTCGGGGGAAGTAAGAGAAGCTTAACAGGGGGTTATGGAAAGGGATGCTTTGACAATCTGCTGGAGTTATCAGAAAGGGTGGACCCACCCATTTCACTTCTGATGAACTTCTTATACTCACTATAAATAATTCATTCATTCATTCAATCGTATTTATTGAGCACTTACTGTGTGCAGAGCACTGTACTAAGCGCTTGGGAAGTACAAGTTGGCAACATACAGAGACGGTCCCTACCCAAAAGTGGGCTCACAGTCTAGAAATCATCATCATCATCATCATCAATCGTATTTATTGAGCGCTTACTGTGTGCAAAGCACTGTACTAAGCGCTTGGAAAGTACAAATTGGCAACATACAGAGACAGTCCCTACCCAACAGTGGGCTCACAGTCTAGAAGGGGGAGACAGAGAACAAAACCAAACATACTAACAAAATAAATAGAATAGATATGTACAAGTAAAATAAATAAATAAATAGAGTAATAAATATGTACAAACATATACACATATATACAGGTGCTGTGGGGAAGGGAAGGAGGTAAGATGGGGGGATGGAGAGGGGGACGAGGGGGAGAGGAAGGAAGGGGCTCAGTCTGGGGGAAGGGGCTCAGTCTGGGCCCCTATAATAACATATAATAATAATAATAAATAATAATAATAATCGCATGTATTAAGTGCTTACTATGGGCAAAGCACTGTTCTAAGCGCTGGGGAGGTTACAAGGTGATCAGGTTGTCCCACGTGGGGCTCACAGTCTTAATCCCCATTTTACAGATGAGGAAACTGAGGCACAGAGAAGTTAAGTGACTTGCCCAAAGTCACACAGCTGGCAATTGGCAGAGCTGGGATTTGAACCCGTGACCTCAGACTCCAAAGCCCGGGCTCTTTTCACTGAGCCACGCTGCTTCTCAATACATTAATGCAGCTATGTTACTCATCGGTAATTGAGTGCATTGTTCTGGGTAATTTTGGAAAAACTAAGGTATCCTACCTTGGTTCAGAAACCAATCCTCCATTAATAATATTTCTCCTCTGAGCAAATTGGTTCTGACTTTAGACATTTTGACTTTAGAAACAGTTTTCAGAGACCGAGTGTGTTGTAAATCCAAAGATTTCTGTACTGTGTTGGGGTAACGGCAGTGCTAAATTCAGGATCCTTGTGTGTTACTCTAGACGATAAGCTGGTTGTGGGCAGGGAACCTGTCACCAACTCTGTTGTGCTGTACTCTCCAAAGCGCTTAGTACAGTTCTTGCATACAGTTAGCACTCAATAAATATGATTAATTGATTGATTGCTGCTGGAAGGCAACAGCCTAATGGACTGCACATATTCTGTGCCCAGAACCCAAATATACTGTATAAATACCCATTTATAGAGAAGCAGTGTGGCTTAGTGGATAGAGCACAGGGTTGGGAGTCAGAGGACCTGGGTTCTAATCCCGACTCGGCCACTTGTCCTCTGTGTGACCTCAGGCAAGCCACTTAACTTCTCTGTGCCTCAGTTACCTCATCTGTGAAATGGGATTAAGACAGTGAGCCCCACGTGGGACAATCTGATTACCTTGTATCTACCCCAGTGCATAGAACAGTGCATGGCACATTTTCAGTACTTAACAAATACTATTATTATTATTATTATTATTATTATTATTACTGTTGGAAGTGCATATGTGTCCCTACAGAGTGCTAGAGTGAAGTGAAGGAGTGTGGTGCACTATTGTAATAATAATTATAATTTTCGTGCTTGTTAAGTGCTTACTCTGTGCAAAGCACTGTTCTAAGCACTGGGGAGGATACAGGGTGATCAGGTTGTCCCATGTGGGGCTCACAATCCTAATCCCCATTTTACAGCTGAGGTAACTGAGGCCCAGAGAAGTTAAGTGACTTGTCCAAAGTCACACAGCTGACAAGCGGCGGAGCCAGGATTTGAACCCATGACCTCTCACTCCCAAGCCCATGCTCTTTCCACTGAGCCAAGCTGCTTCTCTATTCATTCATTCATTCATTCATTATTCATTCACTATTCACTATTCAGTCATTCATTCAGTCGTATTTATTGAGCACTTCCTGTGTGCAGAGCACTGTACTAAGTGCTTCGGAGAGTACAATAAACAGACACATTGTCTGCCCACAACAAGCTTCAGTCTAGAGGGGGATGATAGGGATGTTGTAGCCGGAGGTAAGGGTGATAATAATTGGTGGTATTTGTTAGTGATATTTAATGAGTGTTTATTATGTGCAGAACATGTACTAATCTTTTGGTAAACAGAGTTGGTAGGCATGTTCTCTGCCCACAATGAGCTTTCAGTGAGATGAACTTACAAATTAGAGATGAGTTTTGTTGTCTGTCTCCCCCTTCTAGACTGTGAACCCGTTGTTGGGTAGGGACTGTCTCTATATGTTGCCAATTTGTACTTCCCAAGCGCTTAGTACAGTGCTCTGCACACAGTAAGTGCTCAATAAATACGATTGAATGAGTGAATGAATGAATCTAGTGTTAAGTTCATTCAATCGTATTTATTAAGCACTTACTGTGTACTTACGAGGTGCTAAAAACTGAACTAAGCACTGGGGCAGATGCAAGATAATCAGGTCAGACCCCATCTCTGTCCCACATGGGGCTCAGAGTCCAAATAGGAGGGGGAAACAGATATCGAATCCCCATTTTATAGATGAGGTAACTGAGGCCCAGAGAAGTTAAGTGATTTGCCCAGGTCACACTGCAGGCAACTGCCAGAGTTAGGATTGGAACACAGGAGCTCTAATAGTAATGTTAATAATGGTATTTGTTAAGCACTTTATGTGTGCCAGGCACTATACTAAGCGCTGGGGTAGATGCAAGCAAATTGGGGTGGACACAGTCCCTGTCCCACAAGGGGCTCACATTCTTTAATCCCCATTTTACAGATGAGGTAACTGAGGCACAGAGAAGTTAAGTGACTTGCCCAGGGTCACCCAGAAGGCTTGTGGTGAAACCAGAATTAGAACTTAGCTCCTTCTGACGACCGGGTATGTGCTCTTTCCATTAATAATAATAATAATGATGGCATTTATTAAGCGCTTACTATGTGCAAAGCACTGTTCTAAGTGCTGGGGAGATTAGGTCACACTGCTTCTCCCAGACTTTTTCTAAACCTCGTGGCTTAGTGGAAAGAGCACAGGCTTGGGAGTCAGAGGGCGTGGGTTCTAATCCCGGCTCCTCCACTTGTCTGCTGTGTGACCTTGGGCCAGACACTTTAATTTTCTGTGCCTCAGTTACCTCATCTGTAAAATGGGGATGAAGACAATGAGCCCCACGGGAGACAATCTGATTCTCTTGTATCTACCCCAGCACTGAGAACAGTGCTGGGCATATAGTAAGCCCTTAACAAAAGCCATAATTATTATTATTATAAACCTCCACTAAGGCCATGGTACTGAGGGGGTGAAAAAGATACTTATCTACTGAACGTATTTCCGGAGCAAGAGTAATTAAGTTCCTTCTTCTCAGTTTCAGTCTGGTGGACAGAGACGGATGGCTCCAGTGGGGTGGGATTTTGAGGCAGAGGAAGGATGGGGAAGAAGGGCTCTTAGGTGAGGACAGCAGTTTGGATGGAAAGGGAGGTCTTGGATGAAACGGAGGCAAAACCCGAGTCCCATTGCTGACGTGAGTCAGACGAACCCCGTCTCCCTCCCCCAGTCCGTCGACTTGCGGAAGCATGGCCTGTGACTTCGGGCAAGTCGCTTAACTTCTCTGTGCCTCAGTTACCTCAGCTACAAAATGGGGATTAAGGCCCACGTGGGACAACTTGATTACCTTGTATCTGCCCCAGTGCTTTGAATAGTAAGCGCTTAACAAATACCATTATTATTATTGGCTAGAAAATGGGCCTGGGGGTCAGAAGGATCTGGGTTCTAATCCCTTGCCTGCTTTGTGACCTTGGGTGAGTTGCTTCACTTCTCTATGCCTCAGTTACCTTATTTGTAAAATGGGGATTAAGACTTTGAGCCCCATATGGGATGTGGATTGTGTCTAACTTGATTAGCTTGTATCTAGCTCAGCACTCAGTACTGTGTCCACCACATAGCAGGTAATTAACAAATACTGTAAAAACGATAACAACAACAACAAGAAAAAAAAACCTCTTCTTATTTTTCCAACTGGACCAACACAAAATGCAGAAGTGGGATTGGAAGCTGCTGGGGAGTTTTTGGGATAAGCTAGCTAGAGCCTAGGCATTTAGAGCCTGGTAGAGTCCCATGTCCCATTCAGCTGTGCATTGGACTCAGAAATGCTTTACCTATCAATCTATCAATAAATTCATCGTATTTAATGAGCATCTGTGATGTACAGATGAAGAAGCAGTGTGGCTCAGTGGAAAGAGCCCGGGCTTTGGAGTCAGAGGTCATGGGTTCAAATCCCGACTTCACCAATTGTCAGCTGTGTGACTTTGGGCAAGTCACTTAACTTCTCTGGACCTCAGTTACCTCATCTGTAAAATGGGGATTGGGGATTAAGACTGTGAGCCCCCTGTGGGACAACCTGATCACTTTGTAACCTCCCCAGCACTTAGAACATGCTTTGCACATAGTAAGTGCCTAATAAATGCCATCATCATTATTCTTATTATTACAGAACACTCTACTATGAGTAGGTAGAGAAGCAGCGTGGCTCAGTGGAAAGAGCCCGGGCTTGGGAGTCAGAGGTCATGGGTTCTAATCCCAGCTCCATCACATGTCTGCAGTGTGACCTTGGGCAAGTCACTTAACTTCTCTGAGCCTCAGTTCCCTCATCTGTAAAATGGGGTTTAAGACTGTGAGCCCCACGTGGGACAACCAGATCACCTTGTAACCTCCCCAGTGCTTAGAACAGTGCTTTGCACATAGTAAGCGCTTAACAAATGCCATTATTATTATTATTATTATTATTATTATTATTATTATCATTATGTTTCCTGCCCATCAAGAGCTTACCAGTCTATCTCCCACCACAAGGACATGAAATATTCAACAGCATACAACATTCCTTGCCGCATGCCTGGCTGACATAAAGTGTTATTTGCAAGGGAGCTTACTTGGGCCCCACTCATATAGTTTCCATGAATCTATATGGGACAGTTCTGCCATGTTTTGTTTATTAATTCTACTGAACCAAGATGTAACTCCAAGTCTCTGTAGCTGGTCCACTGAGAGAAAATTAACCCAAGCCTTACTACATCTGGCAGACAAGTACGTTCGGTTTTCCATTAATATGAATCCTCTATTTCTGCCAAAGCCCTTGTTAATGTCACTCTATCATCATCATCATCATCATCATCATGGCATTTATTAAGTGCTTACTATGTGCCAAGCACTGTTCTAAGCGCTGAGGAGGTTACAAGGTGATCAGGTTGTCCCACGGGGGGGCTATACAGTCTTCATCCCCATTTTACAGATGAGGGAAGTGAGACCCAGAGAAGTTAAGTGACTTGCCCAAGGTCACACAGCAGACAGGTGGCGGAGCTGGGATTCGAACCCACGACCTCTGACTCCCAAGCCCATGCTCTTTCCACTGAGCCACGCTGCTTCTCTGCATGCGCCTTGACCAACGCACACCCATTTTTTCTGACACCACATGGCCTTCTATTCAGTCAGATGCGTGTTGGAAACACATTCACTATAGGAGAAGCAGCGTGGCTCAGTGGAAAGAGCCCGGGCTTTGAAGTCAGAGGTCATGGGTTCGAATCCCAGCTCTGCCAGTTGTCAGCTGTGTGACTTTGGGCAAGTCACTTCACTTCTCTGGGCCTCAGTTATCTCATCTGTAAAATGGGGATTAAGATTGTGAGCCCCCCCGTGGGACAACCTGATCACCTTGTAACCTCCCCAGCGCTTAGAACAGTGCTTTGCACATAGTAAGTGCTTAATAAATGCCATCATTAGTATTATTATTATTATTCACTAATTCTCTACCACTTTTCAATCCAAAATGATAATGAAGCATGCATTATGGCAGAACTGAATGTATATTTTTCTCTGACCCCTTTCTGCTGCCCCTTTTCAACATTTTAGGCTGTCTCGTTGTCTAGAGTCCTTGATTTCTCTCCCTCCTTTACCTTGCCGGCACCTCCATCTGAGACCTGACAATCCTCAAAAATTTCCAGTGGTTGCCTATCAACCTTTGTATGAAGCAAAAACTCCTCACTCTCGGCTTCAAGGCTTTCCATCCCCTCACCCCCTCCTACCTCATCTCCCTTCTTTCCTTCTCCAGCCCAGCCTGCACTCTCCATTCCTCTGTCACCACTAACCTCCTCACTGTACCTCGTTCTCGCCTGTCCCGCCATCGACCCCTGGCCCACGTCCTTCCCCTGGCCTTGGCATATCTTGGAGGGCTCTTTGACTTCCCTACGGTCAAACAGCAGACAGGTGGTGAAGCTTTGAGTAGAACCTGGATCCTTCTGTCTCCAAGACCCATGTTCTATCCACTAGGCCATGCTTCTCACATCAACTTCCCTCTCTCTCCTGCTTATTCATCATCATCATCATCATCATCAATCGTATTTATTGAGCGCTTACTATGTGCAGAGCACTGTACTAAGCACTTGGGAAGTACAAATTGGCAACATATAGAGACAGTCCCTATCCAACATTGGGCTCACAGTCTAAAAGGGGGAGACAGAGAACAAAACCAAACATACTAACAAAATAAAATAAATATGTACAAACATATATACATATATACAGGTGCTGTGGGGAAGGGAAGGAGGTAAGATGGGGGGGATGGAGAGGCACACACCATCCCTCTATCCACATCTCCAGCTCACCTAAGGCTCGGGAACAGATGGACTTTCCTACCCAACTCAGGGACTTCCAGCAGAAGGGAACCAGAGCCAGGGGGCCGGGCGTGGGTCTGGAGGAAGAGAGATCCTGGTGGGTTGGGAGAATCGGAGGAGCCCGAGTGGGAGAATCTGTTATTCCCTGGAAATGACTCCTCCTTATTTCTGCTTCTTCCCTTTGTCTTCCTCCACCCTTCCCCTCTTTTCCCTTAGCTGGCCTCCCCTTCGTCCATGTCAGCCACCTTGTGAGGCATTTCCTGCTACCTTGAGCTTCCGGGACCTTCAGTTCATCCCGGAACCCCAAAGAGCTCTATTTAGGGTTACAAGTTAAGCGATAATGTCCTTGCAGAAGAGATTAACAGCCTATTCAGCTACCGGTCATTGGGTGAGGACACTATTTTTCTAAGTGTCATCTCTGGATGGCTAATCTTTTCTCTATGTGAGAAGAGATTCCCTCATTTTCTCCATTTTGATCCACGAGAAGCAGCTTTGGCCTAATGGAACAGCACAGACCTAGGAGTCCAAGGACCTGGGTTCTTCTCCTGGCTCCGCCACTTAATAATAATAATGATGATGGCATTTATTAAGCGCTTACTATGTGCAAAGCACTGTACTAAGTGCTGGAATAATAATAGTGGCATTTGTTAAGCTCTTATTATGTGCCAAGCACTGTTCTAAGCTCTGGGGTAGATATAAGACAATCAGGATGGACACAATCCCTGTCCCACATGGGGCTCACGGTCTCAATTCCCTTTTTATTGAGGTCACTGAGGCACAGAGAAGTGAAATGACATGCTCAAGGTCACGCTTGCCTGCTGGGTGGCCCTGGGCAAGTCGCTTCACTTTATTGTGCCTCGGTTTCCTCATCTGTAAGATGGGGATTCAATACCTGTTGTCCCTTCTGCTTGGATTGTGACAGGAACTGTGGCTACCCCAACTCTACCCCAATGCTTGACATGTAGTAAAATGCTTAACCAATGTCTTTATAATAATGAAGGAACATATAAGTGTTTTAACGCCGCAGTGGAGACCAACTAGTCAGAGAAAAAGAAAATTTCCAAGTAAGGTTTTGTACCTGGAGTGAAGGCTAGCTCCGCCTGTTAGTGAATCCATATGGTCTTAGTAGCCACAGCAACAGGGTAAGGTAGACCAGCCGTTCCAGTGTACCGTGTCAAATTCCTCACGGACCAGCTAAATACAGCAGCTGCGCTTACCTTCTTGTTCTGTCAGCCAGCCGGGCAATCCTCTGAAGAGAACATACAGCAAGTAGCCTGAGTTTTCTGCTCCACTGATTTATCCTGACATCGCACAAATCAGAACTCCCGCTTGTCTCGATGTCCCCACCGGGGAAGCGGACCAAAGAACGTGGGCCGGCAAATTTCGATCCCAAAGCTGAAAGATAAATGATTGTAAGTTTCTTGGGATTCTTTGCTAGGAAGGCAGCTCGTAGGTATTGTCGCTGTCAAAACTCTGGCAGCCCAACCTATGGGCTTCTGGTCTGAGAAGTTTCTGGATTCCCTCTGCCCTTTACTCGTGAGTCTTTGAAACGAAGCTTCCAAGACCATGCAATCCTCTTACTGACTGCAGTGCACTAATGGTCACGGAGCTTAATCCCTCTTTATTTTCTCTTCCCCGTGAAACAGCAAACAGGCAGTCCACACTCCAGCTCAACCAGAGTTTGGGCTTCTCAAGAGGCCACGAAGAGCTGAGTTCCAAGCATTTCCCCACTTCTTCTCTTCTGCAGACTGCGGTCTTGATTCATAACCTACTTCAAGGAGATGACTCTTTGAGAATTCTGATTTGATGTCCATTCTGACACCTACCTCTTTTCCTCATCCTTATTATTTTAGATTGCTCCGAATTTCCACTGAAGACAAATTTGGTTGCCGTGTCCTTTCCGGTTTTTAAAATATTCCTTGTTAATGTTTCTCCTTTATCAGCCTACATACGTTTTTCTCTCCCTTGGACCAGAGTTCAAACTTCACTCCCCGCTTTACTTCCATTAATGTTGTTGCCCAACTTCTAACGCACTGTTTAACCACCTCCTTCAAAGGCTTTCCAAAGTGGCTTCACGCCAGTATTCTGCTCCGTGGGAGCGCGACTTGAAGAGAATTTCATTTAAATGAAAGCCTGATCCAGAAAGAGAGGCCCTGAAGTTCAAAGCGCTTAAAATAGAAATCCGCTTATTTATTTGTTGCCACCTTCAGAAGCCTGGCTGAGGGGTGGGTCAAAGAAATGTTTCTAGTGCCTGGGTCACTGCATCAGTCACTGGGAGATAGTGCTGGAGCTAAATCAACCAGTCAGTGATATTTATTGAGCACTTACTATGTGTAGAAAAATGTACTAAGCGCTTGGGAGAGTACAAATTGATAGATAGGTCCCCTGTCCATGAGGAGCTTACAGTCTAGAGCTAAAAGCAGATCGAATGGATGGTCCTCTAGATTGTAAGTTCGATGTGGGGAGGGAATGTGTCTGTTACATGGTTATATGGTACTTTCCCAAGAGCTTAGTATAGTGCTCTGCATAGAGTAAGTACTCAGTAAATACAACTGACTGACTGACATGCCATCCCAAGACTTCCCATCGCTGCAGCATTGGAAAGACCACTAGCCTAGGAGTGAGAGGATGTGGTTCTGATCCTAGCTCTGCCACTTCATCATCATCAATCGTATTTATTGAGTGCTTACTATGTGCAGAGCACTGTACTAAGCGCTTGGGAAGTACAAATTGGCAACACATAGAGACAGTCCCTACCCAACAGTGGGCTCACAGTCTAAAAGGCCACTTGTCTGCCACTTGTCTGCTGTGTGACCTTAGGCAAGTCACTTAACTTCTCTGGTGCTCAGTTCCCTCATCTGTAAAAAGGGAATTAAAACTGTGAACTCCATATGGGACAGGGATCGTGTCCAACCCAATTATCTTGTATTAATACAGTGCTTGGCACATAATGAGTGCTTAACGAATCGTACAATTTTGGCACCTGTCGTGGCTCAGTGGAGGGAGCCCGGGCTTTGGAGTCAGAGGTCATGGTTCAAATCCTGGCTCTGCCACTTGTCAGCTGTGTGACTCTGGGCAAGTCACTTAACTTCTCTGTGCCTAAGTTACCTCATCTGTAAACTGGGGATTAAGACTGTGAGCCCCCGTGGGACAACCTGATCACCTTGTAACCTCCCCAGCACTTTTTTTTTAGAGAAGCAGCGTGGCTCAGTGGAAAGAACACGGGCTTTGGAATCAGAGGTCATGGGTTCAAATCCCAGCTGTGCCAATTGTCAGCTGTGTGACTTTGGGCAAGTCACTTCACTTCTCTGTGCCTCAGTTACCTCATCTGTAAAATGGGGATTAAGACTGTGAACCCCCTGTGGGACAACCTGATCACCTTGTAACCTCCCCAGTGCTTAGAACAGTGCTTTGCATATAGTAAGCACTTAATAAATGCCATTATTATTATTATGTTTTGTTGTCTGTCTCCCTGTTTCTAGACTGTGAGCCCATTGTTGGGTAGGGACCATCACTATGTGTTACCAACTTGTACTTCCCAAGCGCTTAGTAACAGTGCTCTGCACACAGTAAGCGCTCAATAAATGCAATTGAATGAATGAATTATTACTAGGTACCTTCAGTGCCTCCCCTTTCCATCACAATAGAGGGTCTTCAAGTGGCTGGTAATAATTATGTTTTTTTATTAAATGCATTCATTCATTCATTCATTCAATCGTGAAGCGAAGCAGCGTGGCTCAGTGGAAAGAGCTCGGGCTTCGGAGTCAGAGGTCACGGGTTCAGATCCCAGCTCCACCACTTGTCAGCTATGTGACCTTGGGCAAGTCACTTCACTTCTCTGGGCCTCAGTTCCCTCATCTGGAAAATGGGGATGAAGACTATGAGCCCCCCGTGGGTCAACCTGATCACCTTGTCACCTCTCCAGCGATTAGAACAGTGCTTTGCATATAATAATCACTTAATAAATGTCATTATTATTATTATCATTATTATTATTATTAGAAAGTACATACCATGTGCCTAAGTGCTGAGGTAGATACAGGACAGTCAGATGGCTTACACTCCCTGTTCCACATGGGGCCCACAGTGTAAAAGCAAGGGAGAGCAGGAATCTCATCCCCATTTCACAGATGGAGAAATCGAAACCCAGAGAGGTTATGACTTGCTCACGGTCACAATGATCGTGAACAGTGAAGTTCTGTAATGTAGCCAGTCTTCTATCCTGGAAACCATCCTTCTAGACAGTGAGCCCACTGTTGGGTAGGGACCGTCTCTGTATGTTGCCGATTTGTACTTCCCAAGTGCTTAGTACAGTGCTCTGCGCACAGTAAGAGCTCAATAAATACGATTGAATGAATGAATGAACAACGCAGGCCAGTTCCAGAGCTAGGATTGTCTTGTCTTATCCTGTCCAGTCGTCTCTGACCCAAAGAGATACCACGGACACAATGTGAGCCCGTTGTTGGGTAGGGACCATCTCTGTATGTTGCCAACTTGTACTTCCCAAGTGCTTAGGAAGTACTGTGTGCTCTGCACACAATAAGCGCTCAATAAATACGATTGAATGAATGAATGAACCCTTCCAAAATGCCCCACCTCCATCTGTAATTGTTCTGGTAGTGGATCCACAGCGTTCCCTTGGTAAAAATCCATAATAATAATAACAACAATAATAATAATAATAATGACATTTATTAAGCGCTTACTATGTGCCAAGCACTATTCTAAGCGCTGGGGAGGTTACAAGGTGATCAGGTTGTCCCACGGGGGGCTCACAGTCTTCATCCCCATTTTCCAGATGAGGGAACTGAGGCACAGAGAAGTGAAGTGACTTGTCCAAAAGTCACACAGCTGACAAGTGGTGGAGCTGGGATTAGAACCCATGACCTCTGACTCCAAAGCCTGCTTCCCTGCCTCCTTCCACACAGCAAACTCTAGTCTCCACCCTTGAATCTCTCCCATGCCGTTGCTGCCCGGCACCCGTGAGTTTTGACGTATAGCAGATTGCCTATTGGAGAAGCAGCGTGGCTCAGTGGAAAGAGCCCGGGCTTTGGAGTCAGAGGTCATGGGTTCAAATTCCGGCTCCACCAATTGTCAGCCATGGGGCTTTGGGCAAGCCACTTCACTTCTCTGGGCCTCAGTTCCCTCATCTGTAAAATGAGGATTAAGACTGTGAGCCCCCTGTGGGACAACCGGATCACTTTGTAACCTCCCCAGCGCTTAGAACAGTGCTTTGCACATAGTAAGCACTTAATAAATGCCATCATTATTACTATTATCATTTAATATTATTGCCTTCCACTCGCTAGCCACCGCCCAAGCTAGGAATGGAATGGGTAGGCCTCTGCTGGACTCTCCCTCCCATAATCGAGACTGATAGAGGACTGGAAACTCTCCAGGTGCAACCCTGGGAGGGGAGAGTTAGGACTAGAATGCGGGTTTTCTGATTCCCAACCTCACGCTGCTCTCTCAGTCAGCTTTCTTCTCCTACCTACTAACCTTACTGATCGCCTACTACAGTCCTGCACTCTCATTTCCCTGTCCTCTAACACACTTATTCCTTGTACCTTGATCTTGTCTAGTTATCCATCCTCCGTCTAGCCTGGGGAACACCCTCCCTGTTTATATCTGGCAGATCATCGCTCTCCCCACCAACAAAATCCTCCCAGAATCAATCTCCTCCAAGAGGCTTTCCCAGTCTAAGCCCAATTCATTCATTCAGTCAATCAATCAATCAATCAATTGTATTTGTTGAGTGCTTACTGTGTGCAGAGCACTGTACTAAGCGCTTGGGAAATACAAGTTGGCAACATATAGAGACAGTCCCTACCCAACTGTGGGCTCACAGTCTAAAAGGGGGAGACAGAGAATTTCAGTCATATTTATTGAGTGCTTACTGTGAGCAGAACACTGTACTAAGTGCTTGGAAAGCACAATTTAGCAACAGATAGCGTGGCTCAGTGGGAAGAGCCCGGACTTTGGAGTCAGAGGTCATGGGTTCAAATCCCAGCTCCACCACTTGTCAGGTGTGTGACTTTGGGCAAGTCACTTCACTTCTCTGGGCCTCAGTTACCTCATCTGTAAAAGGGGAATTAAGACTGTGAGCCCGCCGTGGGACAATCTGATCAACTTGTAACCTCTCCAGTGCTTCGAACAGTGCTTTGCATTTCATTCATTCATTCAATCATACTTATTGAGCGCTTTCTGTGTGCGGAGCACTGTACTAAGTGCTTGGGAAGTACAAGTTGGCTACATATAGAGACGGTCCCTACCCAACAGTGGGCTCACAGTCTAGAAGGGGGAGACAGAGAACAAAACAAAACATATTAACAAAATAAAATAAGTAGAATATGTACAAGTAAAATAAATAAATAGAGTAATAAATATGTAAAAACAGTTCTTTGCACATAGTATGTGCTTAATAAATGCCATTATTATTATTATTATTATTATATATACATATATACAGCTGCTGTGGGGAAGGGAAGGAGGTAAGGTCGGGGGGATGAGAGGGGGAGGAGCATAGTAAGAACTTAATAATAATAATAATAATAATAATTATTATTATTATTATTAATCCCTGCCCAACAATGAGCTCACAGTCTAGAAGGAGGGAGACAGACAGCAAAATAAAACAGACAGGCATCATTAGCATAAAAATAGATAAATAGAATTATATTTCCCCTATTTGCTCTCCTCTCTGCATCATCTATGCACTTGGCCTTAAGCACTTTGATATTCATCCCAGTCCCATAGTACTCATGTAAATAGTCAACCAATCAATCAATCAATCAATCAGTGGTATTTATTGAGCTCTTACTATGTGCAGAGCACAGTACTAAGTGCTTGGGAGAGTATAATGCAAAAGAATGAGCATCTTATACTTTACTATTTCCCCTGTACGTAATTGATCGTAATGCCTGTCTCATCCTGTAAACTATATGCTCTGTAAGGGATCTTGTCTACCATCAGTTCACTCTGCTTACTGTAAATGCTCAGTTAATACCACTTATTGATTAGCCCCACTGACTTAGAATGTAAATACTACATCTTGCTCTCCTCTTAACTGTCTTAGAGTAACCTGGTCAAGTGTCAGGAAGCAGCAAACCTCCCAGCTGTCTTGCTTCTGGGTTCCCCCGAAGAAGGACCTGGGCTCCCATCCCAACTCTGCCACTACTCTGCTGTGTGATCTTGGGCAAGTCACATAACTTCTCTGTGCCTCAGTTCTCTTGTTGGTAAAATTCATTCATTCATTTCATCGTATCTATTGAGCGCTTACTGTGTGCACAGCACTGTACTAAGTGCTTGGGAAGTACAAGTTGGCAACGTATAGAGACGGTCCCTACCCAACAGCAGGCTCATAGTCTAGAAGGGGGAGACAGACAACAAAACAAAACATATTAACAAAATAAAACAAATAGAATAAATACGTACAAGTAAAATAAATAGAGTAACAAATATGTACAAACATATATACATATATACAGGTGAGGATTAAACGTGGGAGCCCCATGTGGGACATGGACTATGTCCAATCTGATTAGCTTGTATCTACCCTAGAGCTTAGTACAGTGCCTGGCACGTAGTAAGTACTTAACAAATAACATTAAAAAAAAAGCCTTAGTAGAAAATAAGTCTTTTGGCTCTTTTCCCTGGATACAGAAGCTGAGGGCATTTCCTGCTCTGGGGTTGGTTCCTGCCCTGAATTTTGAGAATTTTGGGCAACAGGAAATGAGTGAGGGGGAGGGTGCCCCTGGACTAAATAGTAAATGTCTTTTGCATCAGATTGGTGGGTTTAGTTAAGATTAGGCTGACCGTGGGTCCCAGTTTGCCAGGACAGACTTGATTCGGGAGGACTGTCGCTTTACTCTGGCTGATGGGGAGGGAAGCTTAAAGTGTATTCTAAAATTCTAGTTTGAGCCAAGCTGCCCAAGGGACCCAAAGCAGCAATATTTAACAGTCACTAAAGCTGCTGCCATCCCTGAACTGGTTATTCAAGGCTATTAATAATGCCAATCGGTGAAAGCCCAACATATAGACTTCTGGATTCCACTGTGACCAGGCCAAAGCAGTCTTCTGTCAGCTGGCCTGAAGAATGAGATTACTGCCAAGCCAAGATACAAAGATTCTCCCCACACAAAAACCTCCCCCTCCCACCTTGCTGTTTTCAGCAAACTTTGTGTGACTGGGTTCAAACGGTGGGGTTATGTGTGCTTTAAGAAAAAGACAGAATCTGTGAGTGAAGGGAGTTAGGGTAAATACTGCAAATTCTCGAGCCCTGCCCTGCTTTGATTTCTGGTATTGGTGGAATTTGGGGTGCCCAGGTTAGTAGAGAAAATTTGTGAATAATTGGAGAAACAGAGTGGCTTAGTGGGAAGAGCTTGGGCCTGAGGGTTAAGGGGACTCTGCCACCTGTATTTGTGTCACCCTGGGCAAGTCATTTAACTTCTCTGGTCCCCAGTTATCTCATCTGTAAAATGGAGATTAAGACTGTGAGCCCCAATGAGGGACATGGACTGTGTCCAACCTGATTAGCTTGGATCTTTAAATTATTTATTATAAATTACTTTTTATTCATATTAATGTCAGTCTCCCCCCTAGAGTCAGTCATTCAGTAAGTCAACTGTATTTACTACTAATAATAATGATGGCATTTGTTAAGCACTTACTAGGTGCAAAGCACTGTTCTAAGCACTGGGGGGGATACAATGTTAACAGGTTGTCCCACGTGGGGTTCACAAGTCTTAATCCCCATTTTACAAATGAGGTAACTGAGGCCCAGAGAAGTGAAGTGACTTGCCCAAGTTTACACAGCAGACATGTGGTGGAGCCAGGATTAGAACTCATGACCTCTGACTCCCAAGCCCGGGCTCTTTCCACTGAGCCATGCTGTTTCTCTATTGAGCACTTTCTGTGCACAGAGCACTGTACTGAGCACATGGGAGAGTACGATATAACAATATGACAGACACATTCCCTGCCCACAATGAGTTTACAGTCTAGAGGGGGACACTGACATTAATATAAATAAATAAAATTATAGAATGTACATAAGTGCTGTGGGGCTGAGAAGTGGGATGAATAAAGGGAGAAAGTCAGAGTAATGCAGAAGGGAGTGGGAGAAGAGGAAAGAAACTCATTATGAGCAGGGAATGTTTCTGTAAATTCTGTTGCACTCTCCCAAGTGCTTAGAACAGTGCTCCACACATAGTAAGTACTCAATAAATACCACTAATTAATTGAATGATTGATCTTCTCCAACACTTAGCACAGTGCCTGGCACCCAGTAAGTGCTTAACAAATGCCATTAAAAAGAAATACATAATTTTAGCCTGCCAGCCTTCCTCCATTAGATTGTAAGCACCTCCAGAGCAGGGAATATGTGTCTCATTTCTATTGTACTCTCCCAACTGTTTAGTTCAGTATTTCTCGTTTAGTCGTCCATACCACTGATCCGTCAGTTGACCATCACAATAAACAGCCCACAGTCTGACAAACTGGTTTCACCATTTGTTTTGTCATCTGCCTCCCCCTTTTAGACTGTGAGCCCGCTGTTGGGTAGGGACCATCTCTATATGTTGCCAACTTGTACTTCCCAAGTGCTTAGTACAGTGCTGTGCACACAGTTAGCGCTCAATAAATATGATTGAATGAATGAATGAATGAAAGAACTCCTGGAGGTGTGGCAGGAATGTCCAGGAATCACTTCTGAGTTCAATATTTACACTGGGATCCTCAGAGACTAGTACTGCTCAGTGTTGTCTTATCAGACAGGGTGAGAGTCATGGTTTTGTACAGCATTCAAAACCCCTGGGATTGATCCAGATTTGTTTGATCTGGACAACTGCCAGGAGACATCACAAGATCAACTGCCCTTGTGATGAGACTTTTACTCCCTGTTCCTGGACACTTGCCAGGATAGTTTTTCCCAGGGTGCGCTCAGCTCCCAAGTTACACAGGAGAGACATATTAATCTGGATATTGAATAACTTGGAGGAAAACGCCTTGCTTTTTCTGTACTGAAAGTACTTTGTAGATTGATTCTTTTCTTCTTTCCTACCTCATTATTTTTTTTTTTTTGTTCTGTTGGAACACTGGCCCAAGCCCCAAGCACACATTTCCAAAGAGCAGAGTTGGAAGGACTTTCTGTTGGGACAATTGTCTGTTTCCAGATGTCAGGTGATGTGGTGGTGCCCCTGACACACTCTGTAGGGCTCTGCAGGATTTTATGCCCACCGTCTCCAGGTGGACTTTGACTTAAACCATTCCAGAAAGTTGGGTCTCATGGATTCGATGCCTCCTAGAGAGGAGAAACACTTTCTCTTATTTGGAACAGGTCTCTGTTGGTTTTCCCCGCCGTGTTCATCATGGGACGTGACCCTTTACCGCATTCTTCAGGATGGCCTTGGCTCCTCATTTCCACATCTCTCCCAGGCAAAGAGAAATCCACCATCACCTGGATAGGAATGTAGCCCAGCGGCGTGTCCCATGATGGACGGAAGGGAAGATGAACAGAGAGAACTGTTCCAAATAAGAGACCGTTACTCCTCTCTAGAATCAGTCAGCCAGTCAATCGTATTTATTGAGCACTTACTGTTTGCAGAGCACCCTACTAAGTGCTTGGAAGAGTACAAAAAAAAATAACTGACCCATTCCCTGCCCACAACAATGCTATACAAAACCGTGACTCTCACTCTGTCTGATAAGACAACACTGAGCAGTACTAGTCTCTGAGGATCCCAACGTAAATATTGAACTCAGAAGTGATTCTTGGACATCCCTGCCACATCTCCAGGAGTTCTTGAGCTGGTGAAACCAGTTTGGCAGACTGTGGGCTGTTTATTGTGATGGTCAATTGATGGATCAGTGGTACTGATGATTAAATGAGAAACACTGAACTAAACACTTGGGAGAGTACAAGAGAAACGAGACACGCATTCCCTGCTCTGGAGGTGCTTACAATTTAATGGAAGAAGGCTGGCATTCTTGAGGGACAGACAGGCATCAACATAAATAAATAAATAAAATTACAGATACGTACATAAGTGCTGCGGGGCTGTGGGCTGGAGGGGGTGAATGAAGGGAGCAAGTCAGAGAGACGCAGAAGGGAGTGAGAGAAGAGGAAAAGAGGGCTTAGTCTGGGAAGGCTTCTTGGAGGAGATGTGCGGGCCCAAGTCTGCTGCCATGGTGTCTGGAAAATTTGGGCTGTCGTGGAAGCTTGGCCCAGCCAGGGGCTGTGAGGAAATCAAGGAACAGCCCCTCCAGTCAGTAATAATAATAATAGCATTTATTAAGCACTTACTATGTGCAAAGCACTGTTCTAAGCATTGGGGAGGTTGCGAGGTTGTCCCATGTGGAGGCTCACAGTCTTAATCCCCATTTGACAGATGAGGTAACTGAGGCACAGAGAAGTTAAGTGGCTTGCCCAAAGTCACACAGCTGGCAATTGGCAGAGCCGGGATTTGAACCCATGATCTCTGAATCCAAAGCCCGGGCTCTTTCCACTGAGCTACGCTGCTTCCCTGAATATTGCACTTCTCTGTATTCGCTACTTCTCTGCACAAAGTAAGCACTCAGTAAATACGACAATGAATGAAATGAATGAATTCATTCCTGTTAGACCCTGATGGATACTCAGACTCCCTGATTTTCCTCTTTTCCTTTGGCCTTGGCTACAACCCAGGCAGTCCACATGTGAAGACTATTAAGGGTCTACGAGATATTCGGTACAAATAGTACCTAATGGTATATTCACAGGGCTCAGACAGTCAATCAATAAGCTGGTCAGTTGTGTTTATTGAGTGCTTACCATGTACAGAGCACTGTACTAAACTCTTGGGAGAGTACAGTATAGCAACATAACACACCAATTCCCTGCCTGAAATGAGTTTACAGTTTAGAGGGGGAAACAGACCATTAATATAAATAAATACATTACAGTGGTGTACTTAAGTGGTGTGGGGCTGGAGAGGGGATGACTAAAGGGAGCAAATCATCATCATCATCATCATCAATCGTATTTATTGAGCGCTTACTATGTGCAGAGCACTGTACTAAGTGCTTGGGAAATCAGGGCGTTTCTGTGTGATGCAGAGATGGATTCATTCATTCAATCGTATTTATTGAGCACTCGCTGTGTACAGAGCACTGTACTAAGTGCTTGGGAAGTCCAAGTCGGCAACTTATAGAGACGGTCCCCACCCAACAAGCGGCTCATGGTCTAGAAGGGGGAGACAGATGGCAAAACAAAACATGTAGATGGGCAACCACTGGAGTTTTTTTGAGGAGCAGGGTGACACGTCCTGGACGTTTTTGTAGAAAAAGGATCCAGGCAGCAGAGTGAAGTATGGACTGGAGTGGGGAGAAGCAGGAAGCTGGGAGGTCAGCAAGGAAGCTGATAGAGTCAGCAAAGCAGCTGTAAGGATCAAGGCAGCAGTACAGCTGAATCACCAGACATGAGAAAGAATGAGAGAAAGCTGATGGTAGAAGCTATCAGGGGATCTCCATCCATGGCCAGACCCCCGCTAGACTCTTCCTGGCCTGACCACTGAAGAAAGTTTTTAGCTATATACTTCTGAAATTGCAAATTGGCTTTTCCCTGCTGATGGTCTAAGGGAGTTCCTTCCCCCCCAGAGCGCTTGATAGCATGGCCCTTGGGTTTCCCCCTCTTTTTTAAAAATGGTATTTGTTAAGCACTTACTATGTGCCAGGCACCGAACTAAGCACTGGGTAGACTTATAATAATAATAATAATAGTATTTGTTAAGCTCTTACTATGTGCCAAGCACTGTTCTAAGCATTGGGGGAGATACTGTTGGGTAGGGACTGTATCGGTTGCCGAACTGTACTTTCCAAGCTCTTAGTACAGTTCTCTGCAAACAGTAAGCGCTCAATAAATACAATTGAGTGAGAGTGAGAGCGACTACATATGCTCTTGGCTGCAGATCAGATCCAGTCCTAGAAATGGAGGAATGATAATAATTGTGGTTTTGTGGGTTGTTCCTTTAAATGGTGTTTGTTTTTTTTTAAATGACATTTATTAAGTGCTTACTATGTGCAAGGCACTGTTCTAAGTGCTGGAGAGGTTACAAGGTGATTAGGTTGTCCCACGTGGGGCTCACAGTCTTAATCCCCATTTTACAGATGAGGTAACTGAGGCCCAGAGAAGTGAAGTGACTTGCCCAAAGTCACACAGCTGACAAGTGGTGGAGCCTGGATTTGAACCCATGACCTCTGACTCCAAAGCCTAGGCTCTTTCCACTGAGCCATGCTGCTTCTAAGTTTGTTAAGTGCTTACTATGTACCAGGCACTGTCCTAAGTGCTGGGCTAGATAGATAGATTGAACACAATCCATGTTCTACATAGGGCTCACAGTCTTAGTCCTTGTTTTACAGATGAGGTAACCGAGGCGCAGAAAAGTTAAGTGACCTCACCCAAGGTCACATATAGGTAAGTGTGTAAGAGCTAGGATTAGAAACCCAGGACTTCTGACTCCCCAGCGTTCTTTCTATTAGATCGAGGTTTCTATACAATGTTCGGAGAGCTTATGAGACATCTGGAACTCCTTTCCCCTTCACGCCTGACAGTCCACCCTCTGCCCACTTTCAAAACCCTCCTAAAAGCATATCTCCTCCAAGAGGCCTTCCCTGATTAAACTCTCATTTCCCCTAGTTGCCCTTCCCTCTGAATCACCTATGAACTTGGCTGTGCCCCCCTTAAGCACATTGAAACCCCAGCCAACACTTATGTCCATATTCTGATACTCTGTTTCCCCCGATCTGAAATTTATTTTAATGTCTGCCTCCCCCTGTATACCTTAAACTCTATATGGGATTTTATCTACCAACTCTATCGTATTGTACTTTTCCAAATGCTTAGTACAGTGCTCTTCACCCAGTAAGTACTCAATAAATACCACTGATCGATTGATTTGCCATCATCGGAAGGCCTGAAATCCGATAACCCTGGACACCGCTGGGAAGCAGCATAGCGTAGTGGATAGAGCACGGGCCTGAGAGTTAGCAGGTCATGGGTTCTAATCCCGGCTCCACCACTTGTCTGCTGTGTGGCCTTGGGCAAGTCACTTCACTTCTCTGTGCCTCAGTTAACTCAACTGTGGAATGGGGATTAAGACTGTGAACCCTATGCAGGACAGGGATTGTGTTCAACCCTATTTGCTTAGATATAAGTGCTTAACAAATATCATAATTATTATTATAACCCCTGAGAAACCTGTTTTAGGGGCCAAATCATAAACAGCAGCTCTAACAATCACCTTATCCTATTCAACCCTTTTTCCAAGACAACAGAAGCAACCCAGGGGGGATGAACTAATCTTCCATGTGATTCCCATCCCACGCAGTCCTCCCTACTCATTTCTTCAACCCTGACTCCCATGGGATTTTAACCCAGCCTGCTTTCCCTCCCAGGAACAAGCAACAACCCTCTTCTAGAAATCCCGACCTCTGGCCACATGTATCTTAGCAGTAGCCTCGACTCAACTGAACAGTAGTCATCCAGCCAAGGTAAATCCTAACCGTTCTCCTGCCTGAGTGAGATTCTTCAGCTCTAAATCAGAAACTCAGCATAAGTGTTCTCCAGGAACTTAGCCTGTGGAGGGACAATCAGTCAATCAATCACATTTATGAAGCTCTTATTGTGCACAGAGTTTTGTACTAAGAGCTTGGGAGAATATACTACAACAGAGTTGATGGGCACATTCCCTGCTCACAAGGAGCTGGGACACAGGAGGGGACAGACATTACATAAACAATAAGTAAATACATTATTATTTACTAAATTTACTATTATTTACTAAAGTAAATAAATTACAGATATGTACGTAAGTGCTGTGGGGCTGAAGGAGGGGTGAATAAACAATGCAGATCCATATGCAAGGGTGATGCAGATGGGAGTGGGAGAGGAAGAAATGAAGGGTTAGTCCGGGAAGGCCTCTTGGAGGAGATGTGCCTTTAATCATTCATTCATTCAATCATATTTATTGAGCGCTTACTGTATGCAGAGCACTGTACTAAGTGCTTGGGAAGTACAAGTTGGCAATATATAGAGACGGTCCCTACCCAACAACCGGCTGGCTTTGAAGGTAGGGAGAATGACTGTCTGTCAGAGTTCCAGGCTAGAGGCAGGACTTGGGTGAGGGGTCAGCAGTGAGATAATAATAATAATGGCATTTATTAAGCTCTTACTATGTGCAAAGCACTGTTCTAAGCGCTGAAGCACTGTTCTAAGTGCTGATAGATGAGATCGAGGTACAGTGAGGATGTCCTTATTCTTGAGGGCCTTCTCTTCCAGCCCATCTGCTTAGGTGGTTAGAGAGATAAAGAACTCTCAGTAAAGACCCCTATTCAGAGTCCAGAGAAATAATGACTGGAAAGTTTTCCGAGTGGGGAAACAACTCATTCACGCATAGAATCAGCTTGTGTATATAGAGTGAATGCCAGTGGAAACCATTCTTGGCATAGTATTGCTATTAGTCAATACCACTGGCTTGATCTCTAACATAATAATGGTATTACCACTGGCTTGATCTCTAACATAATAATGGTATCTGTTAAGCACTTGCTCTGCGCCCAAGCACTATACTAAATACTAGGTCAGATAAAATAGATGCAAATTGTACATAACCCTTATCCCACATTGGAATCGCTGCTGAGGGGGAGGGGAACAGATATTTAGGGAAGCAGCGTGGCTCTGACTTGGGAGTCAGAGGTCAGGGGTTCTAATCCCAGCTCCACCACATGTCCGCTGTGTGACCTTGGGCAAGTCACTTAACTTCTCTGTGCCTCAATTACCTCATCTGTAAAATGGGGATTAAGACTGTGAGCCCCACATGGGACAACCTGATCACCTTGTATCCTCCCCAGCACTTAAAACAGTGCTTATAGTAAGTGCTTAACAAATGCCATTATTATTATTAATCAATACATTGATTGTATTTATTGAACACTTACTGTGTGCAGAGCACTGTCCTAAACACTTGGGAGAATACAGTAAAACAATATAGTAGATACATTCCCTGCCCACACAAAACTTACAGTCTAAAGGGGGATAAATTAATTACAGAGATGTACGTAAGTGCTGCGGGACTGGGAAGGGGGATTCATTCATTAATTCATTCAATCGTATTTATTGAGTGCTTACTGTGTGCAGAGCACTGTACTAAGCACTTGGGAAGTACAAGTTGGCAACATATAGAGACGGTCCCTATGCAACAGCAGGCTCACAGTCTAGAAGGGGGAGATAGACAACAAAACAAACCATATTAACAAAATAAAATAAATTGAATAAGTGTGTACAAATAAAATAGAGTAATAAGTATGTAAAAACATATATGCATATATACAGGTGCTGTAGGGAGGGGAAGGAGGTAAGGCGGGGGGATGGGGAGGGGGAGGAGGGAATAAAGGGAGAAAGTCAGGGTGACACTGAAGGGAGTGGGAGAAGGGGAAAGGAGGGCTTAGTCAGGGAAGGCCTCTTGGAGGAGATGTGCCTTCAATAAGGCTTTCAAAGGGGGGAGAAAAATTGTTTGGTGGATATGAGGAGAGAGGGCATTCCAGGCCAGAGGTAGTACATGGGCGAAAGTTCGGGAGTGAGATAGACAAGATCAACAGTGAGTAGGTTGGCATTAGAGGCACAGAATTTATGGGCTGGGTTGTAGTAAGAGAGTAGTGAGGTGAGGTAGGAGGGGGGCAAGGTGATTGAGTGCTTTAAAGCCATTGATGAGGGGTTTTTGTTTGATGCAGAGATGGATGGACAACCACTGGAGGTTCTTGAGGAGAGGGAAACATGGACTGAATGTTCTTGTAGAAAAATGATCCGGGCAGCAGTGAAGTACGGACGGGAGTGGGGAGAGACAGGAGGTCAGCAAGGAGGCTGAAACCATAATCAAGGCTGGATAGGATAAGTGCTTGGATTAAGGTAGCAGTTTGGAAGGAGAGGAAAGGGCAGATTTTAGCTATATTATCAATCAATCAATTGTATTTATTGAGTGCTTACTGTGTGCAGAGCACTGTACTAAGCGCTTTGGAAGTACAAGTTGGCAACATATAGAGACAGTCCCTACCCAACTGTGGGCTCACAGTCTAAAAGGGGGAGACAGAGAACAGAACCAAACATACCAACAAAATAAAATAAATAGGAAAGAAATGTACAAGTAAAATAAATAAATAAATAAATAAATAAATAAATAGAGTAATAAATATGTACAACCATATATACATATATACAGGTGCTGTGGGGAAGGGAAAGAGGTAAGATGAGGGGGATGGAAACGGGGACGAGGGAGAGAGGAAGGAAGGGGCTCAGTGTGGGAAGGCCTCCTGGAGGAGGTGAGCTCTCAGCAGGGCCTTGAAGGGAGGAAGAGAGCTAGCTTGACGGATGGGCAGAGGGAGGGCATTCCAGGCCCGGGGGATGACGTGGGCCGGGGGTCGATGGCGGGACAGGCGAGAGCTAGGGACAGTGAGGAGATTAGTGGCAGAGTAGTGGAGGGTGCGGGGTGGGCTGGAGAAGGAGAGAAGGGAGGTGAGGTAGGAGGGGGCGAGGGGATGGACAGCCTTGAAGCCCAGGGTGAGGAGTTTCTGCCTGATGCACAGATTGATTGGTAGCCACTGGAGATTTTTGAGGAGGTGATTAATATGCCCAGAGCGTTTCTGGACAAAGACGATCCGGGCAGCAGTATGAAGTATGGATTGAAGTGGGGAGAGACATGAGGATGGGAGATCAGAGAGAAGGCTGATACAGTAGTCCAGATGGGATAGTATGAGAGCTTGAACGAGCAGGAAGGTTATGAAGGTTGAACGGACATGATTTAGTGGTAGACTGATTATGTGGGTTGAATGAGAGAGAGGAGTCAAGGATAACACCAAGATTACCAGTTTGTGAGACAGGAAGGATGGTGGTGCTGTTTGCAGACTAAGCCCTGTTTTCCTTTTCTTCCACTCCCTTCTGTTTCACCTTATTTGCTTCCTTTACTCATTCCTCCACGCAGCCCCACAACACTTCTGTACACAGCTGTAATTTTATTTATTTATATTAATGTCTGCCTCCCCCTCTAGATTGTACGCATGTGGGGGGCATCAAATATGTCTGTTTTATTGTTATATTATATTCTCTCAGGCACTTAGTATAGTGCTCTGCACACAGTAAGCACTCAATAAATATCTGAGTCACAGTGTGGCTCAGTGGAAAGAGCACGGGTTTGGGAGTCAGAGGTCATGGGTTCTAATCCCGGCTCCGCCACTTGTCGGCTGTGTGACTTTGGGCAAGTCACTTCACTTCTCTGGGCTTCAGTTCCCTCATCTGTAAAATGGGGATTAAGATTGTGAGCCCCATGTGGGACAACCTGATCACCTTGTATCCCCCCCAGTGCTCAGAACAGTGCTCTGCACATAGTAAGTGCTTAATAAATGCCATTATTATTATTATTACAGTGATGGGAAAGTCAGGGGAAGGACAGGGTTTGGGTGGGAAGATGAGGAGTTCTGTTTTTAACACTTTAAATTTGAGGTGATGACAGGACATCTGGTAGAAATGTCTTGAAGGTAGGAGGAAATATGAAACTTACAAATGAGAAAACATGGAAAAGTTAAATGCTTTACCCAAGGTCACACACCAGGTAAGTGGTGGAACAGGGTTTAGAACTCAGGCCCCCTAACTCCCCTCCTGCTTCTTGTATTTCCTATAACCGGGTGTTTTGGGGGCCGCCTTTTCCTGTCTCCTTGTCATCTCAGCATTTGTCCATCAAAGGATTTTTTACAACCCTTTTGTCCTGTCAGAGTTTTTGTATCAAGTTTGTGACCAGTTTCCCTGAGCCCCAGTTCATCTAGATTGGTTTCTTTGAAATGCATATGAGTCCTATCCTGCTGGGAGGCCTTATTGCAGTCATTCTTTTCCCTTCCCACTCTGAGTTCTATTCCTTAATTCCAACCTATTCAGTTTATTCCAGTCCCATTCCCCACCGGAAACAACTAATATCCGTGTCTGCCCTAAATTTGGGTAGTTGCTTTTCCCAGGCCAAGATGCTCCTTTTTTCCAGCGACCCAATCCATCAGGACTCTCAGAAGCCCTTTCTCCAGTAGGGTTATTGTGGTTGTTAGGACTTTTGGGACTCAGAACAGTACTCCCGGAGTGATGGGCAAATTGAAACTCTTTTTCTTGTTAAACGGTATTTCTTAAGTGCTTCCTATGTGCCAGGCACTGTACTAAGCACTGGGTTATGTGTGAGTTAATAAGTTGGACACAGTCCGTGTCCCATATAATAATAATAACGATTCATTCATTCATTCAATTGTATTTATTGAGCGCTTACTGTGTGCAGAGCACTGTACTAAGCGCTTGGGAAGTACAAATTGGCAATATATAGAGGCGGGTCCCTACCCCAACAGTGGGCTCACAGTCTAGAAGGGGGAGACAATTGATGGCATTTGTTAAGCGCTTACTATGTGCCAAGCACTGTTCTAAGCGCTGGGCTCACAGTCTTAATCCCTATTTTGCAGATGACGTAACTGAAGCCCAGAGAAGTGAAGTGACTTGCCCAGGGTCCCCAGCAGAGGAATGGGAAAGTCAGGATTAGAACCCAGTTCCTTCCAACTTCCAGGCCATGCTGCTTCTCAGTATCCCTCATTGATTGCTCCTCTAGCTGCAAATCTTTGGTGCACTCTGATCTTCATCCAGACTGTTTTCTCCAGTGTTTAGTACAGTGTTTGACACACGGTAGGCCTTTACTAAATACTATTGAATGAGAGAATGTATAAATGACTCTGCAATAATATGGCTGATCACATGAGAATGGAAGAGAAGCTGGATTTGTACTCTGGAAGCCCTGAGCAGTGCCTTGAAAGCCATGGACTGTACCCTGGAAGTCCTGAGCTGTTCCCTGGAAGCTCAGGAAATCCAGGAACAAGTTCTTGAATGTTAACTGTGGTATTTGTTAAGCGCTTACTGTGTGCCAGGCACTGTACTAAGCACTGGAAGTAACAGGCTGTGCCCTGAAAACCCTGGACTGTCCTCTGGAAACCTGGCCTGTGCCCTGGAATAATAATAATAATAATAATAATAATAATAATGACATTTATTAGGTGCTTACTATTTGCAGAGCGCTGTTCTAAGCACTGGGGAGGTTACAAGATGATCATGTTGTCCCACAGGGGGCTCACAGTCTTAATCCCCAATTTACAGATGAGGGAACTGGGACCTAGAGAAGTTAAGTGACTTGCCAAAAATCACACAGCTGATAATTGGTGGAACTGGGATTTGAACCCATGACCTCTGACTTCTGCTTGCTTGTTATCATTCAGGAGCCAGTCGTGGCATAAGAGCCATGTGTTTCTAGTCCCTGCCCTAGTTGCATCAACCCAACGGCCTCCCTTAGCACATATGCATTTCAGTCTTATCCCTGCACTTTGGTAATAATAACAACAATAATGATAATAATAATAATGATGATGTTGGTATTTGTTAAGCGCTTTCTATGTACCAAACACTGTTCTAAGTGCTGGGGTAGATACAAGGTAATCAGGTTGTCCCCATGTGGGGCTCACAGTCTTAATCCTCATTTTCCAGATGAGAGAATTGAGGCACAGAGAAGTTAAGTGACTTGCCCAGAGTCACACAACTGATGAGTGGTGACGCTGAGATTAGAACCCACGACCTCTGACTCCCAAGCCCGTGCTCTTTCCACTAAGCCACGCTGCTTCTCTACATATGCATATTTCATTTGTGTATTCAATTATTTAATCAGTCATTTCATCCCGATGCAGTTGTTCAGGGTATTCAACAATGCAGCCTGGCTATGTTCCTTGAAAATGCGGCTTTATCGCCAATGTCTATAGAGAAGTATGTGTTCACCAAGACTGGTACGCAATAAGTTAGGTTCAGAACAAATCACAGTGCCTTGTGGGAGAGTCTCCTAGTTTGGGGGTTGTGAGGGAGGATGTGGCTGAAGTCCTAATAATAATAATAATAATAATAATAATGGTATTTGTTAAGCACTTACTATATGCCAGGCATTGTACGTAAATAAACTAAAACTAAATGATGGTATTTGTTAAGTGCTTACTATGTGCCAAGCACTGTTCTAATGCTGGGATAGATACAAGGCTATCAGGTTGTCTCACGTGGGGCTCACAGTCTTAATCCCCATTTTACAGATGAGGTAACTGAGGCCCAGAGAAGTTAAGTGACTTGCCCAAAGTCACACAGCTGACAAGTGGTGGAGCCGGGATTCAGTCTCATCTCTGATCTCCCATCCTCCTGTCTCTCCCCGCTTCCGTCTATACTTCACTCTGCTACCCGGATTATCTCTGCACAGAAACGCTCTGGGCATGTCCCTTCCCTCCTCAAAAATCTCCAGTGGTTGCCTGTCAACCTACGAATCAAGCAAAAAACTCCTCACTCTCACTGTCCATCCCCTCACCCCTTCCTACCTCACCTCCCTTCTCCTCCTTCTCCAGCCCAGCCCGCACCCTCCACTCCTCTGCCTCAACTAACCTCCTCACTGTGCCTCGTTCTTGCCTGTCCCGCCATCTACCCCCCGGCCCACGTCCTTCCCCCTGGCCTGGAATGCCCTCCCTCCACACATCTGCCAAACTAACTCTCTTCCTCCTTTCAAAAGCCCCTACTGAGAGCTCACCTCCTCCAGGAGGCCTTCCCACACTGAGCCTCCCATTTTCCCTCTCCTCCTCCCCCATCCCCCCTCTGCCCTACCTCCTTCCCCTCCCCACAGCACTTGTGTATATGTATTTTGTTCAGATTTATTACTGTATTTATTTTACTTGTTCATATTTACTATTCTATTTATTTTGTTAATGATGTGCATATAGCTATAATCCTCTATATTCTGACGGTTTTGACACCTGTCTACATGTTTTGTTTTGTTGTCTGCCTCTCCCTTCTTGACTGTGAGCCTATTGTTGGGTAGGGACCGTCCCTATATGTTGCCGACTTGTACTTCCCAAGCGCTTAGTACAGTGCTCTGCACACAGTAAGCGCTCAATAAATAGGATTGAATGAATGAATGAATTAGAACCTACGTCCTCCCGGCCTCCAAGTCCGGGATCTTTCCACTAAGCCATGCTGCTTCTCAGGTTGTCCCCAACAGACTAGCAGCAGAGCCGGGATTAAAATCTAGGTCCTTCTGACCTCCCGAATTTTATTGTTTTTGTTTTGTTTAGTGCACAAAATTTATTGTTTTTGTTTTTGTTTTATCTGAGCCCCAAGAACAGCTATTCCATTCCATTCTGCTGCTGCCCCATACTTCATGCTGCTGCCCGGATTATCTTTGTCCAGAAACGCTCTGGGCATATCACTCCCCTCCTCAAAAATCTCCAGTGGCTACCAATCAATCTGCGCATCGCATCAGGCAGAAACTCCTCACCCCTGGGCTTCAAGGCTGTCCATCCCACTGGCCCCCCTCCTACCTCCCCTCCCTTCTGTCCTTCTCCAGCCCAGCCCCGCACCCCTCCGCTCCTCCGCCGCTAATCTCCTCACCGTACCTCGCTCTCGCCTGTCCCGCCATCGAACCCCGGCCCACGTCATCCCCCGGGGCCTGGAATGCCCTCCTCTGCCCATCCGCCAAGCTAGCTCTCGTCCTCCCTTCAAGGCCCTGCTGAGAGCTCACCTCCTCCAGGAGGCCTTCCAGACTGAGCCCCTTCCTTCCCTCTCCCCCTCTCGTCCCCCCTCTCCATCCCCCCCCATCTTACCTCCTTCCCTTCCCCACAGCACCTGTATATATGTATATATGTTTGTACATATTTATTACTCTATTTATTTATTTATTTATTTTATTTGTACATATCTATTCTATTTATTTTATTTTGTTAGTATGTTTGGTTTTGTTATCTGTCTCCCCCCTTTTAGACTGTGAGCCCACTGTTGGGTAGGGACTGTCTCTATATGTTGCCAATTTGTACTTCCCAAGGCGCTTAGTACAGTGCTCTGCACATAGTAAGCGCTCAATAAATACGATTGGTGATGATGATGATTCTAGGCCACAATGTGATAATGTTAACATGTCATTAACATTAACTAGAATGTCACTAACATTCGACTGTGAGTCCACTGTTGGGTAGGGACCGTCTCTATATGTTGCTGGATTGTACTTCCCAAGCACTTAGTACAGTGCTCTGCACACAGTAAGCGCTCAATAAATACGATTGATTGAATGAATGATTGAATATACCATTATGTGGAAGTTAGCCAGAACCCTGGCCAATGGGGAGAGTCCCTCTGGGAGATCTTTTGACTCTCCCACTTGCTCCAGACCGGTTGCATTCTCCCTCCCAGGTCTGTGTGAACTCTAATGCCTCACAGAAGCCAGGAGGGAATCTACTTATGCTCTTGATTTGTCTCTGACACATAGCGGACGCCACGGTCAAATCTCTCCCAGAAGGTCCCCCCTCCATCTGCAATCATTCTGGTAGTGGATCCATGGAGTTTTCTTGGTAAAAATCTGGAAGTGGTTTACCATAGCCCTCCTTCCGCACCGGAAACTCAAATCTCCACCCTCGGACTCTCTCCCGTACCACCGCTGCCCAGCACAGGGAAGTTTTGACTTGTAGATGATTACCTTCCCCATCGCTAGCCACTGGCCAAGCTAGGAATGGAATAGCTGTTCTTGGGGCTCAGATAAAACAAACAAAAACAAATGGAAGCATCCAATTCCGTATCGGTACCAGACAGGAGTTTTCAGCTACCCCAGGATGGCAGATCCCAGCAAATCAGGTTGGACATGGTCTCTGTCCCATGTGGGGCTCACAGCCTTAATCCCCCACTCAACAGATGAGGAAACTGAGGCACAGAGAAGTTAGACTGTAAGTTTGGGCAGGAAACGTGTCTACCAACTCATGTTGTGTTCTCCCAAGCACTTAATATGGTGCTCTGCACACAGTAAGCATTTGATAAATACCATTGGTTGATCTGGAAATATCTATAATTCTATTTATTTATATTGATGCCTATTGAAGCCTGTCTACTTGTTTTGTTTTGATGTCCGTCTCCCCCACTTCTAGGCTGTGAGCTCACTGTTGGGTAGGGATTGTCTCTATGGTGTTGCCAAATTGTACTTTCCAAGTGCTTAATACAGTGCCCTGCACACAGTAAGCGCTCAATAAATACGATCGAATGAATGAACACTGTTGTGTTGCTGAAAACTGGACTGCTTGGAGGAAAACTAGCCAATGCCCACCTGCCTAACGTTTGAGGAAAGGAGCCAGAGCTGGGACTAGGAACCTGACCTCTGGGAGGGACCCAAGTGCTTGGTATTCAACCCAACCCCTCAACCACAAAGCACATAATTTATTATTTCTACTAATGTCTGTCTCCCCCCTCTAGACTGTAAGCTCTTTGTGAGCAATGAATGGAACAAGCCACTCTGTTGCATTGTACTCGCCCTGGGTGTTTAGTACAGGGATCTGCATATAATAATATCTCAGTAAATACCCACTGATTGATGGACTCTGGAAACATTTTTCTGCTTCTCTTCTTCTGGTGGTGGACGTGTGACTTGTGTGGATGCTATAATGTCCATTGGTTTAAAAACAACCCGAGAGAACGAAGAGGGTGCAGGGGAAAACAAGGGAGGGTGGTGGTCTGAGTGTGTGGAACATGGGAAGAACAGGAAGAAAAAGGGCAGGGAGCAAATCGATTTATCATTCACGGTATTTGTTGAGCATTTACTGTGTGTGCAGAGCACTGTACTAAGCACTCGGGAGAATACCAGTTTAATTTTGGGGACGGGGCTTGCAGACGGTGGGGCACGTCAGCAATTCATGTGTGATAATATGGATAGAGAAGTAGCGTGGCTCTGGGGAAAGAGCATGGGCTTTGGATCAGATGTCATGGGTTCAAATCCTGGCTCCGCCACTTGTCAGCTGGGTGACTTTGGGCAAGTCACTTCACTTCTCTGTGCCTCAGTTCCCTCATCTGTAAAATGGGGATGAAGACTGTGAGCCCCACGTGGAACAACCTGATCACCTTGTATCCCCCCAGTGCTTAGAACAGTGCTTTGCACATAGTAAGCGCTTAACACATACCATCATTATATTATTAATGTATCTCCGGGTTGCATGTATTGTGGGGTGGCCCTTCCTTTAATAACCTTGTTTCTTCTTCCTTTCCCTCCATTTGCAAATAACTTTTGTCTGTGTCTCTCACCATTAAATTGCAAGTTCCTTTAGGGCAGAGAACGTACGTTTTGTTTCTCCCAAGTGCTTACTGCAGTGCTTAATAGATACTCAATAAATACCAATTATCAATGGATTGATTGAGAAGCCATTTGTCTGGAGAAGGCAGATGCAGCAGCCTGAACCTGGCAAACCTTACATAATAATCACTCTATAATAATAATAATGACATTTATTAATAGCTTACTATGTGCAAAGCACTGTTCTAAGCGCTGGGGAGGTTACAGGGTGATCAGGTTGTCCCACGGGGGGCTCACAGTCTTAATCCCATTTTCCAGATGAGGAACTGAGGCACAGAGAAGTTGAGTGACTTGCCCAAAGTCACACAGCTGACAATTAGCAGAGCTGGGGTTTTGAACCATTACCTCTGACTCCAAAAGCCCCGGGCTCTTTCCACTGAGCTAGTCTATCCATGTTATTTATTGAGCATATACTGCATGTAGTTACAATACACAACCAAGGCTCTCTACTGGTAAACCCGAGCTGAAAGTGGTAACATTACTGAATAATAATAATAATAATAATGATAATAGTACTTGTTAAAAGCTTACTTTGTGCCAAGCACTTGTACAAAGCGTCGGGGCGGAGTTCCAGGCAAATCAGGTCCCATCTAGGGCTCACAGTTTCCATCCCCCATTTACAGATGAAGGAACTGAGGCCCAAGTAAAGTGACTTGCCCCACCGGTCCACGCAGCAGACATGTGGCAGAGTCAGGATTAGAACTCACAACCTTCTGATTCCCAGGGCCGGGCTCTATCCACTAGGCCAGGCTGCTTCAAATGGACTGAACGTTACCTGAAACTTAATCAAGAAAGCTAGTGCGTGTCCTCTGGGAGACAGTAACTCTACCTCAAAATTAAGACCAATCTAAAAGCGAACACCTCGCTGTGCACAGGGAATGTGTCTGTTATACCTGTTGTGTTGTAATCTCCCAAGCACTTAGTACAGTGCCCGGCATACAATAAGGGCTCGATAAATACGACTGATTGATTGGTTGATTGAACAAGGGACCTTGTGGTTTTCCCAACATTATTTTCTGGCTGGGAGTCCGTCCACTGTGTGGAGCGAAAACATTGTTCCCTCCCAAGGGCTTTGTACAGTGCTCTGCACTCAATAAGAGCTCAATAAATACCTACTGATTGATTGATTGATTTCATCAACCAAAAACCTTTTTTAAATTAATGAGGGCTCTCCACACCCTTCCATGTCTGATTCTCACTGTGTCTTCTTTCCCAGAGCTTAGTACAGTGGCTCTACACCCTGTAAGCACTCTAATAAGCACTACTACTTACTTTGGGCAATTAGCTCACATCAGATGGCAAGAAGATGACCAGCTCTAGGGCTACAGCCCTACCCCCTCTCCATTTCCCCCACCTTACCTCCTTCCCTTCCCCACAGCACCTGTATCTATGTATATATGTTTGTACGGATTTATTACTCTATTTATTTTACTTGTATATATCTATTCTATTTTATTTTGTTAATATGTTTTGTTCTGTTCTCTGTCTCCCCCTTCTAGACTATGAGCCCACTGTTAGGTAGGGACTATCTATATGGTTGCACCAACTTGGACTTCCCAAGTGCTTAGTACAGTGCTCTGCCACACAGTAAGCACTCAATAAATACGATTGATTGATTACAGTGCTAGCCATCCTGTCTGGGGGAGTGGCGAGAGCAAACTGAGTAACAATTCAGGGACTGATAATAATAATAATGATGGCATTTGTTAAGCACTTACTATGTACAAAAGCACTGTTTTAAGTGTCGGGGGAGGATACAAGGTGATCAGGTTGTCCCATGCGGGGCTCACAGTCTTAATCCCCATTTACAGAGATGAGAGAAACTGACGCACAGGAGAAGTGAAGTGACTTGCCCAAAGTCACACAGCTGACAACTTGGTGGAGCAGGGATTTGAACTCATGACCTCTAAACTCCCCAAGCCGTGCGCTTTCCATTGAGCCACGCTGCTTCTAAATAATAATAAATAATGATAGGCATTTATTAAGCACTTACTGTGCAAAGCACTGTTCTAAGTGCCTAGGGAGGGTTACAAGGGGATCAGGTTGCTCCACGCGGGGCTCACAGTCTTAATCCCCCTTTTACAGATGAGGGAACTGAAGCACAGAGAAGTGAAGTGACTTGCCCAAAGTCACACAGCTGACAATTGGTGGAGCCGGGATTTGAACTCAATGACCTCTAACTCCCAAACCCGTGGCACTTTCCATTGAGCCACGCTTGCTTCTACACAAGAAGCAGCGTATACTGTCGGATAGCATACGGGCCTGGGAATCAGAGGGCCTAGGTTCTAATCCCAGGTCGGTCACTTGTCTGCTGTGTGACCTTGGCACCAAACCACTTCACTTCTCTGGGCCTCGGTTTATCTCATCTGTAAAATGGGGATTAAGACTGTGAGCCCCATGAAGGGCATGCACTGTGTCCAGCCTGATAACTTGGATCTATCCCAGTGTTTAGAACAGTGCCCTGGCACTTAACAAATACCATAAATCAATCATTCATATTTGTTGAGCACTTATTGTGTGCAGAGCACTGTACTAAATACTTGGGAGAGTACAACAGAGTTGATAGACATACCCCCTGCCCACAGGGAACTTATGGTCTAGAGGGGGGGTCATTTGGGAATTGTTTTCCGAATGGTTTTGGACTGTGGCCCCAAAGAATGTTACAGGGAGAGGGAGAGAGAGAGAGAGGAAAACTAAACCAGGTCTAAATTAAAAACCACACTCCTAGATCCAAGATCCCACCAACCTTCTATCAACGAGAAGCAGCGTGGCTTAGTGGATAGAGCACAGGCCTGGGAATCAGGAAGGACCTGGTGTTCGAATCCTGGATCTGCCACTTCTCTGCCTGTGTGACCTGGGGCAAGCCACTTCACTTCTCTGTGCCTCAGTTTCCTCATCTGTAAAATGGGGACTTAATCCTATTCCCTCCCAACTAGATTTGAGCCCTGTGAGGTACAGGGACTGCGTCCAACTCGATTTGCTTGCATCCACTCCAGCGTTTAGTACAGTGCCTTGTGCACAGTTAGCACTGCACAAATGCCACAGTTATTTTTAACGGACAAACTCGTATTTTTATCCCCAAGGGCCCTTAAAGACCTTAAAGACAGACACGAGGGTGTACTCACGAATATGGCAGGACCTTCTCAAGACCATCAGGAGAGCTCAGCAGCAGCGCAAGCAGAGAGAGAGGGGAAAGCCAAGGGTGACATAGAGCCTGGCCCGCCCAAGTCTTTAATTTAAAGGCTCCACCAGACAAGGTTGACTCCCGCTTCCAGATAATTCTGTGAAAATGTAGGGTTTTGTAGTTCCTGGACGGGGGCCCTACTTCCCCTTCAGCCCCTTGACCTCGGCTCTGTCTCTAATGGAAGGCCCGAACGTAATCGCAACCAACCACGGACGGCAATACGGCGAGATCTTGGAATGCGGTTGGTTTACTGATAGTGAAGCAATGCTCATTACAAAACGCCTTTGGTGGGTGGTTGGAGGAGGAGAATAGGTGACAGCCTTTTTGAGGTGAGTTGAAATGGAAGTCGCGGTAAAAATAGGGCAGACAGAAGGAATGTTTTCAGCGTACAATGGAGCCCCAAACTCAAACACTGTGGCCCGAAACTGGGCAAATGGGCGACAAGTCAGAAGCTGGCCGGTTCAGAGTTTTGGCAATCGGAGTGGAGCGACTGGCAAGAGTAGTGACTTCAGGAAGATTATGATCCTGAGAGGGAGAGACCAGAAAGTTTGCCAGGAACTGTGGATAACAGATACAACAGCCGATCAGGTGTATTTATTGAATACTTACTGTGTGCAGAGAACTGCCTGTCTACTTGTTTTGTTTTGTTTTCCGTCTCCCCCTTCTAGACTATAGCCCTGTTGTTGGGTAGGGACCCGTCTCTATATGTTGCCGGTACAGTGAGGAGGTTGTGGCGGCAGAGGAGCGGAGGATGCGGGCTGGGCTGGAGACGGAGAGAAGGAGGTGAAGGTAGGAGGGGGCCAGAGGATGGACAGCCTTGAAGCCGAGATGAGGATGTTCTTTGCTTGATTTGTAGGTGACAAGCAAACACTGGAGATTTTTGAGGAGAGGAGTGACATGCCCAGAGTGTTTCTGTACAGAGATGACCCGGGCAGTAGAGTGAAGTATAGACTGAAGTGGGGAGAGACCAGGATGATGGGAGATCAGAGAGGAGGCTGATGCAGTAATCCAGTCGGAAAGGATGAGAGATTGAACCAGGCAAGGTAGCCGTTTGGATGGAGAGGAAAGGGCGGATCTTGGCGATGTTGTGGAGGTGAGACCGGCAGGTTTTAGTGATGGTTTGGATGCTGTGGGCTGTGAACGAGAGAGCAGAGTTGAGGATGAAACCAAGGTTGCAGGCTTGTGAGATGGGAAGGATGGTAGTGCTGTCTACAGTGATGGAAAGTCAGGGAGAGGACAGGGTTTGGAGGGAAGATAAGGAGCTCAGTCTTAGACCATTTTGAGTTTTAGATGGCTGGCAGACATTCTGATGGGATATCCTGAAGGCAGGAGGAGATGCGAGCCTGGAGGGAGGGAGAGAGACAGGGGTGGAGAATTAGATCTGGGTGTCATCAGCGTAGAGATGATGGTTGAAACCGTGGGAGCAAATGATTTCACCAAGGGAATGAGTGCAGATAGAGAACAGAAGAGGACCAAGAACTGACCCTTGAGGAACCCCTACAGTAAGGGGATGGGAGGGAGAGGAGGAGCCCGTAAAGGAGACTGAGAATGAATGGGCACAGAGATAAGAGGAGAACCAGGAGAGGATGGAGTCTGTGAAGCCAAGGTTGGATAGCATGTTGACGAGGAGGGGGTGGTCCACAGTGTTGAAGGCAGCTGAGAGGTCGAGGAGGATTAGGATAGAGTAGGAGCCATTGGATTTGACAAGAAGGAGGTCTTTGGTGATCTTTGAGAGGGCAGTTTCGGTGGAGTGTACGGGATGGAAGCCAGATTTGAGGGGATATAGGAGAGTTGGAGTTGAGGGATTAGAGGCAGCAAGTGTAGCTGACTCATTCTAGGAGTTTGGAATTATAGCTATATATACATCATTAATAAAATAAATAGAATAATAACATGTACACAATATAACCCAAATGCTGTGGGGCTGGGGGGTGGGTAGAGTAGAGGGGGGGAGTACGGGGCAAAGGGGAGGGAGAAGCAGAGGAAAAGGGAGTCTCGGTCTGGAAGGACCTCCTGGAGGAGATGAGTTGAGTGCTTACAGTTTTAATTCTCTATTCAATAGGCCATGCTACTCAATCAATCCAATCAATCAATCAATCATTCATTCATTCAATCATATTTATTGAGTGCTCTACTGTGTGCCAGAGCACCTGTAAAGCGCTTGGGAAGTACAAGTGATGATGATGATACCAAGTGGGCAACACTTATAGAGATGGTCCCTACCCAACAGTGGGCTCACACAGTCTAGAAGGGGAGACAGAGAACAAACAAAACATATTAAACAAAATAAAATAAATAGAACAGATATAGTACAAGTAAAATAAATAAATAAATAGAGTAATAAATACGTACAAACAATATATACATATATACTCCTCACCTAATTGCACATGTTTCTCTCACTTCCACCACACATTCCCCTTCTACCTCTTTCAGAAGGAAACTCCAAACCTTCTCACCGTGCCTCGATCTCGCCTGTCTCACGGCCAAACCTCTGGCCCACATACCTGCCACTGGCCTGGAAAAGTCCTCCCTCCTCAAATCCGACAGACAAACTACTGTCCCCGCCTTCAAAGCCTTATTGAAGGCCCATCTCCTCCAAGAGGCCTTCCCAGACTAAGCCCCACTTTTTCTCACCTCCCACGCCCTTCTGCATTGCTTGACTCCACTCCCCCTTTGCTCTTTCCTCCTTTCCCCAACCCCCACAGAAAACCTTCCCCTAAGCTGTTTATCTTTAATTCAATTTTTTTGTATTGATGTCACTTCACTTCTCTGTACCTCAGTTACCTCGTGGGCAAAATGGGGATTAAAACTGAGGGACAGGGACTGTGTCCAAACCTGATTAACTTGAATCTACTCCCAGAGCTCAGCTGCAGTGCCCTGGCACACAGTAAGTGCTTACAAATACCCCAGATAAGTAGTTACGTAGAAAGAAGGGAGGAAGTTCATTCATTCAATCATATTTATTGAGTGCTTACTGTGTGCAGAGCACTATACTGAGTGTTATTAAATATCTAGAGAAGCAGCGTGGCTCAGTGGAAAGAGCACGGGCTTTGGGGTCAGAGGTCAGGGGCTCAAATCCTGGCACCGCCAATTGTCAACTGTGTGACTGGGCAAGTCACTTAACTTCTCTGTGCCTCAGTTCCCTCATCTGTAAAATGGGGATTAAGACTGTGAGCCCCATGTGGGACAACCTTGATTACCTTGTATCCATCCCTTCCAGCGCTTAGAACAGTGCTTGGCACATAGTAAGCACTTAACAAATACCAACATTATTATTAACTTCTCTGTGCCTCAGTTACCTCATCTGTAAAATGGGGAGTAAGACTGTGAGCCCCCGTGGGACAACCTGATCACCTTGTAACCTCCCCAGCACTTAGAACAGTGCTTTGCACATAGTAAGCACTTAATAAATGCCGTTATTGTTATTATTATTTTATTACACAATGCAACAATTATTATACACATTTATACAAATACAATTATTAAATATCTTTAATTTATTTGTATTTTATTTAATTTGTAAGACTGTGAACTCACTGTGGGCAGGGAATGTCACTTTTTATTGTTGCATTGTACTTTCTCTGCATGTAGTAACCACTTAATAAATATGATTGAATGAATGAGTGAATAAAATAGAGGTAAGGAGGAGAACCAGTTCCCCTTTCCACAATATGACGAGCATGTATGGGACGTTCACTATGGGCAGAACCAAGCAGAGTGGCCTAGTGGAAAGAGTCTGGGCTTTGCAGTCAGAGGTCATGGGTTCTAATCCTGGCTCCGCCAATTGTCTGCTGGGTGATCTTGGGCAATTCACTTCACTTCTCTGGGCCTCAGTTACCTCATCTGTAAAATGGGGATTAAGCTGTAAGTACATGTCCTATATCCAACCCGATTATCCTGCATTTATCCTAGTGCTTAGTA